>NC_087068.1:32407420-32622488 GCF_963678635.1 Symsagittifera roscoffensis
ATAAAAAAGGAAGAATTTCGGACATCAGCTATGAGCGTTTCAGGCCGTAAAACCCACATAGCTGCTGTCCTAACGTCTTTTCCCATTATAGTTAGCAAAAAACAATTGAGTTGATTAGGTATACTTTTGAAAAATCTGCTTTTCAAAATCTGTTTTTCAAACGTCTTTCCATTGTAATAAACAAAAGTATACCTAATCAACTCAATTGTTTTTGCTAACTATAATGGGAAAAGACGTTAGGACAGCATATATGTGGGTTTCACGGCCTGAAACGCTCATAGATGATGTCCGAAATTCTTCCTTTTTTTATACATTGCGGAAAAAAAATCAAATGTTTATGAATCTGTCTTTCGCTTATTGTGATGGCGGAAGAGCTCTTGAGACCAGATGTATGCGTTTCTAGCCCCGAAACGCTTGTGTCTGCTGTCCAATTAACTTCTTTGTAAAATTTGGCGGAAAAAATTTTATGAGTCTGCTGTCCTGTCAACTTATGGATCTTTCACGATCTTGAACGTACATACCTGCTTTCCAAACGTCTTTTCCTTTGTAATAATCAAAAACAATTTGTCTTATCAAATAGAATATTTTTTTAATAATTATGATGGGAAAAGACATGATGGGAATATCAAAATGTCACGTGAAGACAGGTATAGCAGGTATGATCCTTTCGGGCAATGAAACGCACATATCTGTTGAGCGTATTTGATGAGTCTGCTGTCTTATTAACCTATGGGTATTTCAGGCTCTTGAACCCACATATCTACTTTCCAAACGTATTTTCTATTGTAATAATTTAAAAAAACGGAAAAGTTTTTTTTCCTATCATAATTATTTACAAATAAATTATTTGATAAACAAAATGTTTTTTCTTATTACAATGGAAAAGAAATTTGGAAAGCAGATAAGTGTGTTCAAGAGCCTGAAATACCCATAGATTAATAAGACAGCAGACTCATCAAATACGCTCAGCAGATATGTGCGTTTCAGTGCCTGTAAGGATCATACCTGCTATCCAAACGTCTTGCAATGACATTTTAAGCGAGATCAAACCATTTATTTTTGAACATTTTTTTGAGTCCCTGACATGCACATATCTGCTGTTTCAACGTATTTCCTCAATAAATTTAGCAAAACCTATTATTTTATCAATTAATTGTTGTTAAATATGATGGGGAACGCATTTGGACAGCACATAAGTGCTTTTCGGGGCTTTAAACGCTCTTATCTGCTGCTCAAACGTCTTCCGTTATTAGATTAAGCGAAAAAATAATTATTTTTTTATCATCATTGTTCGCTAGAATTGAAGGATGCAGAAGGATGCAAACGCAGCAAAAAATTAATTATTCGCAAAATATATATTTTTTTTGCTAAATATGACGAGAAAAGACATCGGCCAGCAGATATGCGTTTTAGTGCCTGAAACACAAATATCTGCTGTTCAAACGTCTCTCCCTATCAGGTTCAGCAAAAAATCCTTTTTTTTCATCAAATAAAAAAAAATTTTCTTATCAAGATGGGAAAAGACGTCGGGACAACACTAGGTGCATTTTTGGGCCCCAAACGCGCATATCTGATGTCTAAACGTCTTCCGTTATTAGATTAAGCGAAGGAATAACCATTTTTTTAACATCATTGTTCGCTAAAATTGAAGGATGCAGAAGGATGCAAACGCAGCAAAAAATTAATTTTATTAGCTAAATAAATTTTTTTCGCTAAATCTGCGAGGAAAGACATCGGCCAGCAGATATGCGTTTTGGTGCCTGAAACACAAATATTTGCTGTTCAAACGTCTCTCCCCATCACTGTCATCAAAAAATATTATTTCAACAACTAAAAGTTTTTCTCTTATCAAGATGGGAAAAGACGTCGGGACAGCACCAAGTGCGTTTTTGGGCCCCAAACGCGCATATCTGATGTGTAAACGTCTTCTAATGTCATATTTAGCAAAATATATTTTTTGATGAATCAATTTTTTTGCTAGATATGAACATGGAAGTCGTAAGGACAGCAGACATGTGTATTTCAGACCCCCAAACGCACATATCTGCTTGCAACGTCTTTTCCATTGCAAAATATTCACTTTATCAAATGTTTTGACTATTTATGATGAAAAAAGACGTTTGGAGATTAGGTATGTGTTTCAGAATCTGAAATGCATGCAAATAAATGCTGTCCAAATATTAGATCTCTATCAAGTTTAGCCAAAAATATCAAATTTTTATCAGGTATTTTTGGTTTGGAAGATGTTTGGACAGAGAATGATTGCGTTTCAGGCCCTGAAACGCTCAATTTTACTGTCCGTAATTCTATTCTCATCAAATTTGGTGGCAAAAAAATCATTGCAACAACTATTGATTTGTTTTGCTGAATAATTTGAATTTTTTTTTTCAATTTCAGGTTGAATCAATTTTGTTGCTACATTTGCTACTTAGGGATCAGATAAGTGCGTTAGGGGACATGAAACGCACTTATAAGCTTTCGAAACGTCTTCTTCCAACGAAATAAGCAAAATTATCAATTTATTAATAAAATATTTTTGTTTTGCTAAATCCGATGAGAGTAGGAGTTTGGAGAGCAAATCAGTGCGTTATGAGCGTCTTGTCTGCGTTATAAGCAATATGAGCGTCTTAACCGATCATATTGAATGAAAAAATTTTTTAGTTGAAAAATGATATTTTGCAAAAAAAGATAAAAAAGACGTTGGGACAGCAGATGTATGCAATTCAGAGACTGAAAAGAAACAAATCTGCTCTTCAAATGTCTTTAACCATCATATGTAGCGATAAAAATGATTCCTCAAAATTCTATTTTTTTGCCAAATATGACGAGGGAAGACGTTTAAATAGCCGACACAAGGGCTTAATGCACTGAAACGCATTTATATGTTGTCCAAACTTTGCATTTCTTGGCCGTTTCATTTTAAAAAGTTGATGTTAACCATGTTCAAATAATTGCGATTCATCAAAAAATTGTTTTATTTTCTTTGTTAAAATATGAATAAGGCATCGACAGTTTCTGAACAAAAAACATATTGCATTAGGTTAGAGGAGTCTTCTTACTTATTCCATCCATAAAGCAAAATTTCTGATTTCTGATTTGAAACTGCTTTCACCCGATTAGGTCATCTATATAAAAAAATTCTATCCAGTTTAAGAAGATTTTGTAGGCAACGAGTCAGTAGCCGGAGTGTTCACCAGGAGTGCCGTGGAAACATTAGATGGTTCAAACATCCGAAAAGTTCAGAAAAGAGCAAGCACCCGAAAAACAACTTCACCAGTCCAAATATCCAAAAATGATCACAAATTAGGGCAAAAATGATCACAAATGCAGCTGATAATTCTATTGAAAATTTTCCAAACGCATATGTCTGCTGTCCAAATGCTTAGACTATCATATTTAGCAAGAGTTACCTTTTATCAACTAACTGTGTTTTTCAAACATGGTTGGGGAATACGTTTGAACAGCAGATAAAAGCGTTCCAGGCCCTTTAAAAAGCGTTTTGAATGTCGAAACGTCTTCCCCGGCATATTTAGCAAAAATATATATTATTATTGTTGAATCAATTTTTAACTATAAAAGTCTTTCACATTGAAATAAACAAAAAATAATTTTATCAACTCAATCAATTGTTTTTTGCTTTTTTTGCTAATTATAATGGGAGAAGACGTTGAGACAGCAGATATGTGCGGTTCACGGCCTGAAAAGCTCATAGCTGCTGTCCGAAATTCTTCTATCTTTTTAATTAGCGGGAAAAAATCAGATATTAATGAATCCATTTTTCACTTATTTTAATGGCGCAAGACCTCTGGAGAGCAGATATATGCGTTTCCGGCCATTAACTACTTATATTTGCTGTCCAATTAACTTCCTTTTAAAGTTTGGCTCAATTTATCAACTAATTTATTTTTCTTAACACTATGGGGGAAAGTATTTTATAAAGTAGTAAGTGCGTTTCAGGTTTTAAAAGTGCATATCTGCTGTCAAAGTGTCTGATCCCGTCATAAATGACAGAAAAAAAACACATATTTTTGGATCAATTTTCTTGCTAAATCTAACAGTAAAAGACGTAGATATATGTATTTCGGGCCATTCAACGCACATATCTGCTCTCCAAACTTCTTCTTCCGTCAAATTTATCAAAGAAGATCGAATCATCTTTAACTGTTTCTTTTTACTCACATTTGGAAAGCAAGTATCAGGCGTAATTCCGGTCTTGAAACGCACATTTCCGGTGTCCAAAAGTCTGCCCCGTCATATATAGCAAAAAAAACCATAAGTTGATAAATTGATTTTTCCGTTAGTTATGATGGGGAAAATATACGGACAGAATATAAAAGCTTTTCGGGCATTGAACAACAGTAAGTGCGTTTCAGGGCTTCAAAGCGCATATCTGCTGTCAAAATTTCTGATCCCGCCAGATTTTGCAGAAAAAAAACTTCTAATGTTGAATCATTTTTCTCACCGAAAATGATAGTAGAAGACGTAGCTACAGCAGATACTGAAACGCTCAGCACTGAAACAATGAAAATTCGTACTGCACTGAAACGCTCAACAATGCTGTTCAAAAGTCTTCTCCCAAAAAACTTTGCAAGAAATATTATCTCATCAATTAACTAATTTGTTTTGCTAAATAACTTGAAAAAACTTGTTAATTTTGAGTTGAATTGTTTTTTTTTCATTATTGATGATAAAAGAAGACGCTTGGAGAACAGATATGTGCTGTTTTTTTCTGAAACGCCCGTAACTGCTGTCAAATATTTTTTCATCTTGTTCACCTAAAAAAACTAATTATTTAATATGTTGACTTTGATGGGGAAGACAATGGGAAGCTCCATTCTGCTGTCCAACTCACCAGGAAAACAATTTTGCAAACAAAATCACCACAGCAACAGTTTGATTTGTTTTGCTAAAGAGCTTGAAAAAAATTTTCAACTCTGGGTTCAATCAAGTTTTTTTATTTTTATTATTTATGGAAAAAGACGTTTGGAGAGCAGATAACTTAGTTTCAGTTCCTGTAATGCACATATCTGCTGTCCAAAGGTCTTCCCCCATCATATTTAGCAAAACTATCATTTCATCAGTTAATTGTTGTTTTCTTGTTGAGTACGATGGGGGAAGCCCTTTGGACAGCAGATAAGAGCGTTTCAGGGCCTAAACGCTCTTATCTGCTACCAAACGTCTTCGATGTCATATTTAGCAGAAAAAAAAAACAATTTTTGCTGAATCAATTTTTTGCTAATTAAAAAAGTAGAAGACGTAGGGACAGCAGATGTGCGTTTTTCAGGCCTTTAAACGCACTTATCTGCTTTTCAAACGTCTTTCCCATTGTAATAAACAAAAATATACCTAATCAACTCAATTTTTTTTTGCTAACTGTAATGGGAAAAGACGTTAGGACAGCAGATATGTGGGTTTGACGGCCTGAAACGCTCATAGATGATGTCCGAAATTCTTCCTTTTTTATACATTGCGGGAAAAAAATCAAATATTTATCAATCCGTTTTTCGCTGATTGTAATGGCGGAAGAGCTCTTGAGAGCAGATATATGCGTTTCTAGCTCCGAAACGCTTATATCTGCTGTCCAATTAACTTCTTTGTAACATTTGGCGGAAAAAATCTTATGAGTCTGCTGTCCTATCAACTTAATGGTCTTTCAGGATCTTGAACGCACATACCTGCTTTCCAAACGTCTTTTCCATTGTAATAATCAAAAACAATTTGGTTTATCGAATAGATTATTTGTAAATAATAATGATGGAAAAAGACATGATGGGAATATCAAAATGTCATGGGAAGACGTTTGGATAGCAGGTAGGATCCTTTCAGGCACTGAAACGCACATATCTGTTGAGCGTATTTGATGAATCTGCTGTCTTATTGACCCATGGGTATTTCAGGCTCTTGAATCCACATATCTACTTTCCAAACGTATTTTCTATTGTATTAATTTAAAAAATGGAAAAGTTTTTTTTCCATCATAATTATTAACAAACAAATTATTTGATAACCAAAATTGTTTTTTCTTATTACAATGGATAAGACGTTTGAAAAGCAGATATGTGCGTTCAAGAGCCTGAAAAAACCATAGGTTAATAGGACAGCAAACTCATCAAATACGCTCAGCAAATATGTGCGTTTCAGTGCCTGGAAAGATCATACCTGCTATCCAAACGTCTTCCCATGACATTTTAAGCGAGATCAAATCATTAATTTTTGAACCATTTTTTTGAGTACCTGAAATGCACATATCTGCTGTTCCAATGTCTTTTCTCGTTATATTTAATATTTCCATCATGCCTTTTCCCAAACGTCTTTTCCCATCTAATTATTAAAAAATAAATTGTTTGATAAACCGAACTGTTTTTGCTCATTACAATGGAAACGAAATTTGGAAAGCATATAAGTGTGTTCAAGAGCCTGAAATACTCATAGGTTAATAGGACAGCAGACTCATCAAATACGCTCAGCAGATATGTGCGTTTCAGTGTCTGAAAGGATCATACCTGCAATCCAAACGTCTTCCAATGACACTTTAAGCGAGATCAAATCATTAATTTTTGAACCATTTTTTTGAGTCCCTGACATGCACATATCTGCTGTTTCAACGTCTTCCCTCAAAAAGTTAGCAAAACCTATTATTTTATCAATTAATTGTTGTTAAATATAATGGGGAACGCTTTTGGACAGCACATAAGTGTTTTTCGGGACTTTAAACGCTCTTATCTGTCCCTCAAACGTCTTCCGTTGTTAGACTAAGCGAAGGATTAATCATTTTTTAAAATCATTATTCGCTAAAATTGAAGAATGCAGGAGGATGCAAACGCAGCAAAAAATTATTTTATTAGCAAACCTCATCAAATACGCTCAGCAGATATGTGCGTTTCAGTGCCTGAAAGGATCATACCTGCTATCCAAACGACCTCCAATGCCATTTTAAGCGAGATCAAATCATTTTGTTGAACCTTTTTTGAGTCCCTGAAATGCACATATCTGCTGTTTCAACGTTTTTCCTCAATATATTCAGCAAAACCTATCATTTTATCAATTAAGTGTTGTTAAATATGATGGGAAATGCATTTAACAGCACATAAGTGCTTTTTGGAGCTTTAAACACTCTTATCTGCTGCTCAAACGTCTTCCGTTATTAGATTAAGCGAAGAAATAATCATTTTTTTAGCATCATTGTTAGCTAAAATTGAAGGATGCAGAAGGATGCAAACGCAGAGAAAAATTAATTTATTACCAAAATATATATTTTTCGCTAAATATGACGAGGAAAGACATCGGCCAGCAGATATGCGTTTTAGTGCCTGAAACACAAATATTTGCCGTTCAAACGTCTCTCCCCATCACGTTCATCAAAAAATTTTATTTCATCAACTAAAATTTTTTTTCTTATCAAGATGGGAAAAGACGTCGGGACAGCACTAAATGCATTTTTGGGCCCCAAACGCGCATATCTGATGTGTAAACGTCTTCTCATGTCATATTTAGCAAAATATATTTTTTGATGAAACTTTTTTTTTCGCTATATATGAAAATAGAAGTCGTAAGGACAGCAGACATGTGTATTTCAGACCCCCAAACGCACATATCTGCTTGCAACGTCTTTCCCATTGCAAAATATTCAGTTTATCAAATGTTGTGGTTAATTATGATGACAAAAGACGTTTGGAGAGCAGATATGTGTTTCAGAATCTGAAATGCATGCACATATGTGCTGTCCACATATTAGATCTCTATCAAGTTTAGCCAAAAATATCAATTTTTTAATCAGATATCTTTGCTTTGGAAGACGTTTGGACAGAGAATGATTGCGTTTCAGGCCCTAAAACGCTCAATGCTACTGTCCGAAATTCTATTCTCATCAAATTTTGTGGCAAAAAATTCACTGCAACAACTATTTGATTTGTTTCGCTGAATAATTTGAATTTTTTTTTTCAATTTCAAGTTGAATCAAATTTGTTGCTTTTTTTGCTACTTAGAGATCAGATAAGTGCGTTAGGGGACATGAAATGCACTTATAAATTTCCAAACGTCTTCTTCCAACGAATGAAGCAAAATTATCAAGTTATTAATAAAATATTTTTGGTTTTGCTAAATATGATGAGTAGGCGTTTGGAGAGCAAATCAGTGCGTTATGAGCGTTTTACCCGCGTTATGGGCAATATGAGCGTCTTAACCGGTCATATTGAATGAAAAAACTTAATTAGTTGAAAAATGATATTTTGCAAACAATGATGAAAAAGGCATTGGGACAGCAGATATGTGCAATTCAGGGACTGAAATGCACAAATCTGCTCTTCAAATGTCTTCAACCATCATATGCAGCGATAAAAATGATTCCTCAAAATTCAAATATTTTGCCAAATATGAAGGGGGCAAGACGTTTAAACAGCCGACACAAGGGCTTATGCCCTGAAACGCAATTATATGGTGTCCAAACTTTGCGTTTCAGGGCCGTTTCATTTTAAAAAGTTGAAGTTAGCCATGTTCAAATAATTGCGATTCATCAAAAAATTGTTTTATTTCATTGTTAAAATATGAATAAGGTATCGACAGTTTCTGAACAAAGAACACATTACAATAGGTTAGAGGAGTCTTCATACTTATTCCTTCCATAAAGCAATATTTCTGATTTCTGAATTGAAACTGCTTCCACCCGATTAGGTCATCTATATGAAAAAATTCTATACAGTTTAAGAGGATTTTGTAGGCAACGAGTCAGTAGCCGGAGTGTTCACCAGGAGTGCCGTGGAAACATTAGATGGTTCAAACATCCGAAAAAATCAGAAAAGAGCAAGCACACGAAAAACAACTTCACCAGTCCAAATATCCGAAAATGATCACATATTAGGGCAAAATTGATCACAAATGCAGCTGATAATTCTATTGAACTTTTTCCACGCATATGTCTGCTGACCAAATGACTACACTATCATATTTAGCAAAAGGTACCTTTTTATCAACTAATTGTGTTTTTTTTAAACATGATTGGGGAATACGTTTGAACAGCAGATAAAAGCGTTCCAGGCCCATTAAAAAGCGTACTGGATGTCGAAACGTCTTCCCCGGCATATTTAGCAAAAAAATTTATAATTATTGTTGAATCAAATTTTAACTATAAAAGTCTTTCACGTTGAAATAAACAAAAAATTATTTTACAACTCAATCGTTTTTTTTTTGCTTATTTTTGCTAATTGTAATGGGAGAAGACGTTGAAACAGCAGATATGTGCGTTTCACGACCTGAAACGCTCATAGCTGCTGTTCGAAATTCTTCAATCTTTATATTTAGCGGGAAAAAATCAGATAATATTGAATCCGTTTTTCCCTTATTTTAATGGCGGAAGACCGCTGGAGAGCAGGTATATGCGTTTCCGGCCATGAATTACTTATATGTGCTGTCCAATTAACTTCCTTGTAAAGTTTGGCTCATTGTATCAACTAATTTCTTTTTTCTTAACACTATGGGGAAAATATTTTATACAGTAGTAAGTGCGTTTCAGGGCTTTAAAAATGCATATCTGCTGTCAAAGTGTCTGATCCCGTCATATTTGACAGAAAAAAAAACCACTTATTTTTGGATCAATTTTCTTGCTTAATCTAACAGTAGAAGACGTAGATTTATGTATTTCAGGCCATTCAACGCACATATCTGCTCTCCAAACATGTTCTTCCGTCAAATTTATCAAAGAAGATCGAATCATCTTTAATTGTTTCTTTTTGCTCACACTTGGAACGCAAGTATCAGGCGCAATTCCGGTCTTGAAACGCACATTTCCGGTGTCCAAAAGTCAGCCCCGTCATATATTGCAAAAAAATCCATAAGTTGATAAATTGATTTTTCCGTTAGTTATGATGGGGAAAACATACGGACCTAATATAAAAGCCTTTCGGGCATTGAACAGCAGTAAGTGCGTTTCAGGGCTTCAAAGGCGCAGAGCTGCTGTCAAAATTTCTGATCCCGCCAGATTTTGCAGAAAAAAACTTCTGCTGTTGAATCATTTTTCTCACTGAAAATGATAGTAGAAGACGTAGGTACAGCAGATACTGAAACGCTCAGTACTGAAACACTGAAAATTCGTACAGCACTGAAACGCTCAACACTGCTGTTCAAAATTCTTCTCTCCCATCAAACTTTGCGAGAAAGTTTATCTCATCAATTAACTAATTTGTTTTGCTAATTAACTTGAAAAAAACTTGTTAGTTTTGAGTTGAACTTTTTTTTTCATTATTGATGATAAAAGAAGACGTTTGGAGGGCACATATGTGCTGTTTTTTCTGAAACGCCCGTAACTGCTGTCAATTATTTTTTCATCTTGTTCACCTAAAAATATTTAATATGTTGATTTTGATGTAGAAGACAATGGGAAGCTCAATTCTGTTGTCCAACTCACCACGAAAATAATTTTGCAAACAAAATCACCACAGCAACAGTTTGGTTTGTTTTGCTAAAGAGCTTGAAAATTTTTTTCAACTCTGGGTTCAATCAAGTTTTTCTTATTATTTATGGAACAAGACGTTTGGAGAGCAGATAACTTAGTTTCAGTTCCTGAATTGCACATATCTGCTGTCCAAAGGTCTTCCCCCATCATATTTAGCAAAACTATCATTTCATCAGTTAATTGTTGAATTCTTGTTGAGTACAATGGGGGAAGCCCTTTGGACAGCAGATAAGATCGTTTCAGGGCCTAAACGCTCTTATCTGCTGTCCAAACGTCTTCCCTGTCATATTTAGCAGAAAAATAAACAATTATTGCTGAATCAATTTTTTGCTAATTTAAAAAGTAGAAGACGTAGGGACAGCCGATGTGCGTGTTTCAGGCCTTTAAACGCACTTATCTGCTTTTCAAACGTCTTTCCCATTGTTGCTAACTATAATGGGGAAAGACGTTAGGACAGCAGATATGTGGGTTTCCCGGCCTGAAACGCTCATAGCTGATGTCCGATATTCTTCCCTTTTTATACATTGCGGAAAAAAAATCAAATATTTATGAATCCGTTTTTTGCTTCTTGTAATGGCGGAAGAGCTCTTTAGCCCCGAAACGCTTATATCTGCTGTCCAATTAACTTCCTTGTAACATTTGGCGGAAAAATTTTTATGAGTCTGCTGTCCTGTCAACTTATGGGTCTTTCAGGATCTTGAACGCACATACCTGCTTTCCAAACGTCTTTTCCTTTGTAATAATCAAAAACAATTTGGTTTATCAAATAAATTTTGTTTTAATAATTATGATGGGAAAAGCCATGATGGGAATATCAAAATGTCATGGGAAGACGTTTGGATAGCAGGTATGATCCTTTCAGGCACTGAAACGCACATATCTGATGAGCATACTTGATGAGTCTGCTGTCTTATTAACCTATGGGTATTTCAGGCTCTTGAACCCATATATATATATACTTTCCAAACGTACTTTCCATTGTAAAAATTTTAAAAAAAGCAAAAGTTTTATCTCATCATAATTATTAACAAATAAATTATTTGATAAACAAAATTGTTTTTTCTTATTACAACGGATAAGACGTTTGGTAGGCAGGTATGTGCGTTCAAGAGCCTGAAAAACTCATAGGTTAATAGGACAGCAGACTCATCAAATACGCTCAGCAGATGTGTGCGTTTCAGTGCCTGAAAAGAACATACCTGCTATTCAAACGTCTTCTCATGAACTTTTAAGCGAGAAAAAAATCATTTTTTATGAACTTAACTTTTTTTGAATACCTGAAATGCACATATCTGTTGTTTCAATGTCTTTCCTCGTTATATTTAAAATTCCCATCATGTCTTTTCCCAAACGTCTTTTCCCATCAAATTATTAAAAAATAAATTGTTTAATAAAACGAATTGTTTTTGTTTATTACAAGGGAAACGAAAATTGGAAAGCAGATAAGTGTGTTCAAGAGCCTGAAATACCCGTAGGTTAATAGGACAGCAGACTCATCAAATACGCTCAGCAGATATTGGCGTTTCAGTGCTTTTTGGGGCTTTAAACGCTCTTATCTGCTGCTCAAACGTCTTCCGTTATTAGATTAAGCGAAGGAATATTCATTTTTTTTATCATCATTGTTCGCTAAAATTGAAGGATGCAAACGCAGCAAAAAATTAATTTATTAGCAAAATATGTTTTTTTCCGCTAAATATGACGAGGAAAGACATCGGCCAGCAGATATGCGTTTTAGTGCCTGAAACACAAATATTTGCTGTTCAAACGTCTCTCCCTATCAGGTTCAGCAAAAAATACATTTTTTCATCAACTAAAAAAAAATTTCTTATCAAGATGGGAAAAGATGTCGGGACAGCAATAAGTGCATTTTTGGGCCCCAAACGCGCATATCTGATGTCTAAACGTCTTCTCATGTCATATTTAGCAAAATATATTTTTTGATGAATCGTTTTTTTTCGCTAAATATGAAAATAGAAGTCGTAAGGACAGCAGACATGTGTATTTCAGACCCCCAAATGCACATATCTGCTCGCAACGTCTTTCCCATTGCAAAATAATCAGTTTATCAAATGTTTTGACTATTTATGATGAAAGAAGACGTTTGGAGAGCAGATATGTGCTTCAGAATCTGAAAAGCACATATATGCTGTTTCAACGTCTTTCCTCATTATATTTATTTTTCCCATCATGTCTTTTCCCAAAGTCTTTTCCCATCATAATTATTAAAAAATAAATTATTTGATAAACCGACTGTTTTTGCTTATTACAATGGAAAAGAGGTTTGGAAAGCAGATATGCGCGTTCAAGAGCCTGAAAAACCCACAGGTTAATAGGACAGCAGACTCATCAAATACGCTCAGCAGATTTGTGCGTTTCAGTGCCTGAAAGGATCATACCTGCTATCCAAACGTCTTCCAATGACATTTTAACCGAGATCAAATCATTTCTTTTTGAACGTTTTCTGAGTCCCTGAAATGCACATATCTGCTGTTTCAACGTTTTTCCTCAATATATTCAGCAAAACCTATCATTTTATCAATTAATTGCTGTTAAATATGATGGAAAACGCATTTGGACAGCACATAAGTGCTTTTCGGGGCTTTAAACGCTCTTATCTGCTGCTCAAACGTCTTACGTTATTAGATTACGCGAAGGAATAATCATTTTTTAATCATCATCGTTCGCTAAAATTGAAGGATGCAGAAGGATGCAAACGCAGCAAAAAGTTAATTTTTTACAAAACTATATTTTTTTCGCTAAATATGACGAGGAAAGACATCGGCCAGCAGATATGCGTTTTAGTGCCTGAAACTCAAATATTTGCTGTTCAAACGTCTCTTCCCATCACGTTCATCAAAAAATTTTGTTTCATCAACAAATAATTTTTTTCTTGTCAAGATGGGAAAAGACGTCGGGACAGCACTAAGTGCAATTTTGGGCCCCAAACGCGCATATCTGATGTCTAAACGTCTTCCCATGTCATATTTAGCAAAATATGTTTTTTGATGAATCAATTTTCTCGCTAGATATGAAAATGGAAGTCGTAAGGACAACAGACATGTGTATTTCAGACCCCCAAACGCACATATCTGCTTGCAACGTCTTTCCCATTGCAAAATATTCAATTTATCATATGTTGTGACTATTTTTGATGAAAGAAGACGTTTGGAGAGCAGATATGTCTTTCAGAATCTGAAATGCATGCACATATATGCTGTCCAAATATAAGATCTCTATCAAGTTAAGCCAAAAATGTCAAATATTTTATGAGGTTTCTTTGATTTGGAAGACGTTTGGACAGAGAATGATTGCGTTTCAGACCCTAAAACGCTCAATTCTACTGTGCGAAACTCTATTCTCATCAAATTTTGTGGCAAAAAATGCACTGCAACAACTGTTTGATTTGTTTCGCTTCGCTGAATAATTAAAAAAAAAATTTTCAATTTCAGGTTGAATCAATTTTGTTGCTATTTTTACTACTTAGAGATCAAATAAGTGCGTTAGGGGAAATGAAACGCACTAGTAACCTTTCCAAACGTATTTTTCCAACGAATGAAGCAAAATTATCAAGTTATTAATAAAATATTTTTGTTTTGTTTAATATGATGAGAGTAGGCGTTTGGAGAGCAAATCAGTGCGTTATGAGCGTCTTACCCGCGTTATGAGCAATATGAGCGTCTTAACCGATCATATTGAATGAAAAAATTTAGTTAATCGAAAAATAAAATTTTGCAAAAAATACTGAAAAAAACGTTGGGACAGCAGATGTGTGCATTTCAGGGACTGAAATGCACAAATCTGCTCTTCAAATGTGTTTAACCATCATATGCAGCGATAAAAATGATTCCTCAAAATTCAATTATTTTGCCAAATATGACGGGTGAAGACGTTTAAACAGCCGACACAAGGGCTTAATGCACTGAAACTAAATTATATGGTGTCCAAACTTTGCTTTTCAGGGCCGTTTCATTTTAAAAAGTTGAAGTTAGCCATGTTCAAATAATTGCGATTCATCAAAAAAATGTTTTATTTCATTGTTAAAATATGAATAAGGCATCGACAGTTTCTGAACAAAAAACACATTACATTAGGTTAGAGGAGTCTCCATACTTATTCCGTCCATAAAGCAATATTTCTGATTTCTGATTTGAAACTGCTTTCACCCGATTAGGTCATCTATATAAAAAAATTATATCCAGTTTAAGAAGATTTTGTAGGCAACGAGTCAGAAGCCGGAGTGTTCACCAGAAGTGCCGTGGAAACATTAGATGGTTCAAACATCCGAAAAGTTCAGAAAAGAGCAAGCACCCGAAAAACAACTTCACCAGTCCAAATATCCAAAAATGATCACAAATTAGGGCAAAAATGATCACAAATGCAGCTGATAATTCTATTGAATTTTTTCCAGCGAAAGTTTCCAGGAATTCTTTAAAATCAAGTTATAGCAAAGTGCAGTGTTTATTTGAAATGGAAACTTGAGCTTTAAGACAGCTATGTTGGGAGATTTTGAAGTGTTACCATTAAGTAACTATTATCTAAACTCGGATGTTTGCATTTACACTCTTCACCAGCAACAAGCGACGAAAAAAGTACCATGACCTTCTAGTTGGGTTTTCCGGCATGCGTCTCGTGTTTTTGGCTTATTTTTGCCGTTACTGCTCTCACAGGCTTTCTCGAAGTATAAGAAGCAATTAACATAATTTCTTTTTACTAATTTGTGCTCATTCCTCAGGTTTCAAATCTCTCCGGGTCAGTGTTCAGGGCCTCTCAAAAATTAATTGCACTCCAATTAATTGCAACCATTTGTCAATGTTTTAGGCGGAATGTATTGATTGTTAACAGAGAAAATTGCAATTATTTGATTGCGAGAAACCAATTATTGGTTGCCTCAAAACAACTGTTAAAGCAATTTCATCAATACAGAGTTCACATCTCACCTGATCGAGAGACTTTTTTCAGGAGCAGAATAGTCTTTTAACGATTTACGACAAAGTCTGTTGCAGCAAAATTAAGAGATGCAGCTGTTTTGAAACTGAGCGAGTCATTCTGGACAGAGGAGAGCCTTCCCTGAGCGATAAACTCAGGGAAATGAAGCATTGACATTTATTGCAGTACATTTGTTCAACATATTTTCATTGCAACTAATTGATTTTTGATCAAACAGTTTATTGTTCATTCACTTCTATTCGGCAATCAATGTTCTACCCGCAACGGAGTTCTATGGATAATAATCGATTATAATGGAAAAATGTTGTCTAAAATGTTGGAATTATAATCCATTGTTGCGGCAAATTTAGACCACGAAATCGATTATATTGTCATTATAATCAATTTTTTTTTTTGTAAAAACACTATCCATCAAAAATCCATTATAATGGAATATATTCCATTTAAAATCCATTATATTAGATTATAATCCATTTAAAATCCATTATAATCGAATATAACGGATTAAAATTTAAATTTTTTTTTGCAAAATCATTTGCAAAACTTGCAACATTTCTGCGTTACTCACGGCCTACTCGCAATCTAAACTTAATCGAATTAACCCCCTCCCATTTGCCCCCATCCTCGTTTATCCCTACGCCGTCCCACAGTTACCCTCCAGCCCACAATTTTTTACACCCCCCCCCCCCCCAGGTTCAGTAAACAGGAGGGGGGTGTAAACATGGAGGAAAACGGGAAACGGGGGGATAAACGGGGGGAGGGGGGGGGGGGTAAACAAGGAGGAAAACTGGGGGGGGGGGGGGTGAACACGGAGTATATAAGGCAAAAATTATAAACATTGAAAAGTGAAATGTAACAATTTGTGAAACCTGCAATAAACCAACTGCACTAAACAGGAAGTGAGATAACTTTGAAAAAACTTGTAAATTTCATGACTAACCTCTCGCAAAAATCCATTATAATTGATTATAACCGATTTTAAGCAATTTTATTGGCATAAAAATATACGAAAAATAATCAATTTTTAATGGATTATAATCGATTATAATGGAATCTATTGACATAAAAAATAATGAATTGTAATCCATTTTTAATCAATTATAATCGATTATTATCGAAATTAATTGAGACGGACCACAAAAATTCAATATAATCGATTATTATCCATAGAACTCCGGTGCGGGTTTTGTGATTTTTTATTGTGCAAGCAATTGTATTGTGCAATCTATGTTCTATTGTGATTTTTTATTGTGCAATCAATTTTATGATATACATTAGCTGTTTTAGTTTGTTCGAATATGAATAGTTTATTTGCTGTTGTCTGGCAAATAACTGATTGTACCAATATGTAAACGTGAACTGAACTAGTTGAACAAAAAATAGAATATTTATGATCTTAAGAAAAAAATTATTGAGGAGCTCTTCTTCTATTGCTCTTTTACGTGCCTAACTATTTTTTATACGTCGAACGCTCTCAAGCCTTCTGGAGATCTGAATCTCTAGGTTACCTCACGGATTTTTCCAGAATTCAGCACCCAAAATCTACTTCTACATCTACAACTCAGCTACACTCAACTGACGAAGAATGGCCCGAACGAAGCAGACTGCACGAAAGAGTACTGGAGGAAAGGCACCCAGGAAGCACCTGGCTACCAAGGCTGCTAGGAAGAGCGCACCTTCCACCGGCGGTGTGAAGAAGCCTCACCGATACAGACCAGGAACCGTTGCCCTGAGGGAGATCAGGAGATACCAGAAGTCCACTGAGCTGCTGATCCGAAAGCTGCCCTTCCAGCGACTGGTCAGAGAGATCGCCCAGGACTTCAAGACTGACTTGCGGTTCCAGAGCACTGCCATCATGGCTCTGCAAGAAGCCAGTGAGAGCTACTTGGTCAGCCTGTTCGAGGACACCAACTTGTGCGCGATCCACGCCAAGAGAGTCACGATCATGCCCAAGGACATCCAGTTGGCTCGACGAATCCGAGGAGAGCGAGCTTAGGCTCAAGGTGTACTCCACACCAACCAAACCGGCCTTTTTAAAGGCCACCCTACTATAAGTTCTATAATTCTTCACATTGAGCCTCGCTCAAGCGGGCTTCGACCAGAGGAAGCTTGAGCTGGTCTAGGTTGAGCTCTGCTTCCCCCTCATTGGGGTGACGCAGCTGGAAAATTAGCTCGAGCTAGCTGTTCAATTGCTCCCGTACGTAGCCTAACTATTTTTAAGTTAGAGCTCTCAGAGCTCGGCAAGCTATCTCACAGACCTCAAGCGAGCTTCTACGAGCTTGATTTAAATCACATAGCTCTTTTTTTTCAATTGCTCCTTTACGTGCCTAACTTTTTTTGATACTTATTATCTGCTCTCTCATTGGCTGTTGGTATGAGGGCTAATCAGAGAGCAGAGAAGTCGGTCGAAAATTGATAGGTACCTAGCGGTTTTTGCCAATCTCAAACCCAACTGCTACTTCAATTTCTACAACAACTACAACTGCAACAACCATGTCTGGACGAGGAAAGGGAGGAAAAGGACTAGGCAAAGGAGGAGCAAAGAGGCACCGAAAGATCTTGAGAGATAACATCCAAGGCATCACCAAGCCAGCCATCAGACGTCTTGCTCGACGAGGAGGTGTCAAGCGTATCAGTGGACTGATCTACGAAGAGACCAGAGGAGTGCTCAAGAACTACTTGGAGAGCGTGATCAGGGATGCTGTAACCTACACCGAGCACGCCAAGAGGAAAACCGTTGTAGCCATGGACATCGTCTACGCCCTCAAGAGACCAGGCAAGACCTTGTACGGATTCGGAGGTTAAGAAGCTTCTTAGCCAGCTGCTCTCCTAGCTGCAGCACCAAACCGGCCTTTTTAAAGGCCACCAATAATTACACCATTTTTTGAAAGATGGTTTGCCTTTAAAATTTGGGTGTTTTTCATAAATATTTGGTATTTCAGTGATTTTTTCAACTAGGTCTGTATGTATCTGATTCCTGTATGTTATTGATATGTGTAGTGTTTGTTTCAATTCGATTAACATTATGTAGTTTTAGATTTTCTGTTTCTTCAAGTTTCATTGTGATTTCCGCTTGCTCTAGTTTGTCTACTAGTTTTCGAAAATCTAAATCTGGCTCTCGAATTGAAGAAGGATGAGATGCTCTCTTTTTTATTGTATTGTTTTGGTTTTTAGTTTTTTTTTATTTTGTTTTTCAAGGTGAATGTCATTTTGTTCATTTATTTCATTTTCCGTATGTGGGTGATTTTGAATAACTTTTAAACCTGTGAAAGAATATAATTGAGTTAGTTCGCGTAGTGCGTATTCTTTTGGGTAGTAAGGCAATAGATTGTTTCTATGTTGAACAATTTCTTTTTGGTCTGAATCGGTGATTTTATATGTTACGTCAGTGGGTTTGGCAATTATTTGGTATGGTCCTTTACGAAGGGGTTGTAATTTTTTAGAAATTCCTTTTTGTGTATTAAAATTAGGTTTTAAGACAAATGTTCCAATTTTTAAATTTGAGGGTGGTGTAAAGCGTGAATTTATTTGCTCGTTAATGTTTTGCCTTTGTAACAATTTTTTTGTTACTCTTTGGTAAATTTCATTGTGTTTTTTATCTCTATTTAAAATCCATTCGGTGTGTGTACCGGAGGCTAATTTAAGGATTTGTGGGTGATGAAAATGATCTTCATCATGCGCGTGTAAAGGTAGATTATAACAAACTGAGTCTTTATTCGGTTGGCAATGACCTTGTGCATTTTTATGATTGTTTGCTGTAAACATAATTGGTTTACGTGGCTTTTTATTAAAAACCATTTCGTATGGTGACATTCCTAGAGTTGTCGTAATTTGTGAATTATATGCTAAGGGAAATAATTTTACATCTGCTGACCATTCTGTGTATCTTGTATCATTTCCATTCATGATACATCTAAGATATTCTTGTAGTGAACGGTTCATACCTTCGACTAAACCGTTTGTCCAAGGTGCATGAGATGTACGCGGTTTGTGCTTAATGTTATATTAATGACATAGTGTGATGATTTCATTATTTATGAATTCTGTACCGTTGTCTGTAACTAAAATTTCGGGTAATCCGAATTTGGCTATCCAGTGTTCATAAAGTGTTGTGTAAGCATAATAAGCGTTACAATGTGGTACTGGGTTGAGTGCTACATAATGTGTAAATGCGTCAACAATTACCATAATATAGGAGTTTCCTTCGGAGGATGGTGAAATTGGTCCTTTTGTATCGAATGAAATACGGTGGTTAAAATATAAACTTTGTCCTTTAAAATCTTGTTTTTGTGCTATTTGTTTTTGATTTGGATAAGGTTTATTTAGCTGACATACTATACAATCATTGCATAGTTTTTTATCCAAATTGATGCATTTGGAAAATAAAAATTTTGTGTAAAATTTGAATATGTTTTCTCTGATCCAGAGTGTCCTTTAATGTTTTGTGTATGTGAAATGTTAAAAGCTATTAGAATCATACTTAAAGGGAGACAGGGAACTGTAGAATCATTTAAATGATATTCTAGAAGGTCTGTGTTTTCATTAATTGTTGTATTACTAAATTTTCGAAAATATCGGAGAAGTGTTTTATTTCCTAAAATTGTGGTATCTGCCTTTACGGGCCTAGTTTTGTATTTGTGCCATGATTTTAGTTGTCTAATTACTGGGTCAAGATTTTGATATTGTTTCAAGATATTAATTGTAATTTTATCTGTTGGAGGGAGAAAAAAGTTTTCAATTTCTAATTTAGATAAAGGAATTGTGTCAAGTGGGTCATGGAGGTCAAAAACTTTTTTATTGTGTATTTTGAATCAATTTATTTTATCAGTTAAATTTTCTTTTTCAATTAACGGAAAAAAGGTCTTTTTTATGCGAGTGGTGTTTTATTCGTTTTTGTTGGGTGTTGTTTTTTATCCACTGTGAGTATGGAATTGGTTTGAAACTGATGTTCCAAGTAAATCAACTTCGTAGTGATTATTTTGGCAATCTAAGTAAAGTGGGAAGTGTTGTAGATTATTTATTTGTGATTGTTCAATGTCAGTTTTTACTGCATATTTACATTCTAGCCGGGGTGATGTTTCGTCTTTTGCAAGGTAAAATTTTATATTTTTAGGTACTTCAACTGTAGTTTTTCGTGTAAGTAATTCAGGTGGTGTATTTCGACTGAATGTATCTATCTGGTAATGCAAGACTTTTTCCTGCTGTCCAAACTATATTTAAGTTTGGAAATTTCATTAGTATTAATTGAAATCTATAAACTCGATGATTAGGATTTGACTTTTGTGTAAAGAGAAAAATGATTGGTTTATGATCTGTGAATAGAACTGTTGGATGTTTTGATCCAAGTATCAGAAATTCATGTTCTGTAAGTGTATAAATTATAGCTGTACATTCTCTCATTAGAGTTGAGTGAATAATCGGGAATTTGCTGATATAAGGTTCATTTTATTTGTACCACTGTATGATTGTAGTAATGCTCCGCCGATGCCAAAATTTGAAGCATCGCACATTGCATAGAATGGTTGATTTGGATCTGGGATTGTGTTTGAAATTTGTTCAGTTAAAAGCTTTTTAATTTCTTCAAATCGTGTTTGATGTTCAGTGGTCCATTCAAAATTATTTTGTTGTCTGAGGATATTATAGAATGGTCTTAAATATAATTGCATTTTGTAAACGTACTTGCTTAAGAAATTTAACATTCCAAGGAATTCTTGGATTTTCTTTTTGTTTGTTGGTGGTTGAAGTTTTTGAATAGCATCAATGCGTGATTTTAATGGAGTGATTGTGTTTTTTTCTATATTATGTCCTAAAAATTTAACTCGTGTTAAAAAGAAGTGTGATTTATCGGGGGCGGCCTTCAGATTTTCGTTCTGAAGTATTTTATGATAGTGTTCTAAAACTGTGAACATTTCTTCTTTTGTCTGTGATTGCATAAAAACATCGTCTAAATAGGTGATTGCGTTTTTCTTAAGTATTAGTGGTCTAAAAATTTTGCTCATAAAAGCTGAAAATGCTGCTGGTCCTATGGATATTCCATAGAATAGACGGTTGAATTCATATTGTTGATTTCCAATAACAAATTGTATTAAAAGTCGTGATTGTTCATCTAGTGGCATTTGATTGTATGCACTATCCATATCTGCGGTTGTAAAGTATTTTCCGTTTATTTTTGTTAAAATTACTTGTATTGGTTCAATAGGCCAATTGCATTTTGATTTGTCTATTAGTGAATTGAGATATCTAGCGTCTAAAACTATTTTTTAATGATTCTCCTTTTGCTAGGATTATAACAGGGTTAATAAATGTGTTACCTTTTGGTTGTTCTTCTTTGTTTACTGGTGAGATAATTTTGTATTGTTCTAAAATATCTATTAATCTATTTACCTTATCGTGTAAATGAATTGGTACTTTACTTGCTCTTTGTTTTTTGAAAACTGCGTCAGGTTTTAACGGGAGATGTAGTGATGAACTGATTTTCCCAACATCAAATTTTGATGTTGCGTAGACTGTTGAATATTTTAACAGTTGTTTTGCTAGTTTGTCAAATTCGATTTGTGTAATTTGTGAGTGTTCAAAGTTAAACATCGTTAAAAATTGATGTTGTTCTTTTGTGTAATTTGTTATATTGAATGTTGGTTTAAAATATGGTGTTTTTGTGAAATAATCTGTGTTCCTCTTTTCATTGCTTTTATATTTTTTATGGATAGTTCCTCGTTAATTGACAAATATCTAATAATTGGAGTATATTATTTACGCGGTATGCTTTTTCATGTACGGGTGATATTGTAGCGTTTGTTTCGCAATATCCTAAAAGTCCTAAGGGTAATGTTACTTGATACGGTGTATTGTTATACACATGTAGCGAAATGATGTCTGAATTCGTATTTTTCAAACATTTTATAGATGAAATCGTGATTTTGAAAAACTTATGAAAAGGTTTAAACTCAAACTCTGACATAAAGAGTTGTTGTTTATTTTGACTTTTATCATATTGGTGAACTTGTTTTATTGAAAACCGTTGTTGGTTATAAATTGGATAAAATTTTGAAAAGAATGGTGGTTGTTTATTTAATCTTTGAAAAAATGTTAGAGCTGTATTTTTTGTTTTTGTGTACTTATCTTTGATTAGTATTTTACTATTCAAGATGTTGATTGTTGGTATATATTTAGATATAAGTGGTATACCGATGATATTGTATTTAATATCAGTGATATGAAATATTTGTTTAAATGGTTTGTTTAGAATTTTATTTTGCTCCATTGTTCTTGTGGGGAGGAAGAATAATTGGAATTATCCATAATTTACTAATGTTGATCCTTGTGCTGTTGCTAGTTTACTAGAGGTTGCAAGGGGCTTTAATTTTGGATGTAATGTTTTGATTTCATTTTATGTGGGAATGTTAATTATGTTTGATTCTGCTCCTGAATCAATTAAAAAATCAATTTCAAGATCTGGTGGTTGAAATTCTTTGTTTCTTGGACTTTCTAAGAGAAATTTTATTGTCCAAATTTTTTCTCTGGGTTGTTCTTTTTGTATATTTTGATAAATATGATTTGTGTTTAGACATTTTGTTTTGTCATTTTCATTGGGTTTATTTACCGTTTTAATTTCGTTTATTTCTTGTGCCGTTTGTGTAGTATTGATGGGTTCAATATAGTAATTGTGAAGGAGTTCCAATTGATTTTCATATATATGTGATGCAAAAGGTCGTTCATATATAATAGGTTCGTAGTCGTTTTCGACTGCTATCACATTTACGGAGATGGTATTTTCTGTATCACTTTCTGTGTTCGATGATCCACAGTTTATTTGATTTAGTTGTAGTTCGTTATTTCCTGTGTCATCAATACCTGGGGGGTCTGATGTTGTTTCTTCATTTGACTGTACTTGATTAATATGTCTTTGATGTTTTGGTGTACTACTTCTGTATCGATGTTTAGAATTATTATAATGGTTATTAATCCTATGTGGTGATTGGGAATAATTTCTATATTGATTATTATAACTTGAATTTCGATTTTGTGAATTATTTCGTGATCTGTTTTGATAATTGTCTTTTGGTCTGTGATAGTTTGATCTGTTATATGAGTTATTTCTTGATCGATTGTTCGGGTAGTTCTGATTTCGATTGTTCGAATAACTTCTATTTCGATTATGTGAATAGTTTCTATTACTGTTATATGATGAGTTTCGTGATTGATTATTGGAATAGTGTTTATGTCTTGGGTTTGATTGGGAATTGGATCTAGAAACAAATTGTGTTGCATTTGAATTTGATCTCGAATAGTTATTTCGACTATTTGATCGATTATAATGATTTTGTGAAGAATTCTGTGTATTTCTTCGTTCTGGTGATCTTCCTCTATAACTTGAGTTATATGGTGATTGATTGGTGTTGTTCGGAAGTGGTTTTCCTGAACTGTTGTTACTGTATACATTTTTGTTTGGTAGATTTTGATCTTTCTTCATGTATTGATAGAATGATTTATTTGGTTCTTTATACTTTTGAGGTTTGTTTTGGTTATCTTGTTGTTTTTGTCTACATTCGGAAATACTAAGTCCGTATCGTCGGCAAAAATTACACCATTTTTTGAAAGATGATTTGCCTTTAAAATTTGGGTGTTTTTCATAAATATTTAGTATTTCAGTGATTTTTTCAACTAGGTCTGTATCTGATTCCTGTATGTTATTGATATGTGTAGTGTTTGTTTCACTTCGATTAACATATTGTAGTTTTAGATTTTCTGTTTCTTCAAGTTTCATTGTGATTTCCGCTTGCTCTAGTTTGTCTACTAGGTTTCGAAAATCTAAATCTGGCTCTCGAATTGAAGAAGGATGAGATGCTCTCTTTTTTTGCTATTTTCCTTAATTGAGGTTATAAGGTCATCATTAAAATTTCTGTCATTTTTGTGTTTTTATAGTCATGTGTATTTAGTGAATATGCTTTTCGAACTAGTGTTTCGATACGTACTGCTAATTGTTTGATGGTTTCATTTGGTAATCTGCGAATTTCATTACATAAAACTCTTTGGTGTTGTTTATTTCTCTCGGATTCAAACGTTTTTGAAAATTCTTGTGTAAATCTTTTCCAGTCTGATTTTATTACTATAGGTAAGACTGAAAACCATTTTTGAGCTGCGCCTTCTAAGGTTGTTTGTATCAACGCTGTGCGTCTATGTATCCAATTTTGATGTAGTGGTGTATGAATTGGTTCAGGTCCTATATTTAAAATTAAATTTGCTGTTACTGCATTTAAATAATCTTCTACAGAATATTCAGGGTCTGTTCCTGTGAATACCATTAGTGGTTTATTTGATGTTATTGATGATCCACCCATAAGGTATGGATTCATTGTCATCTGTAGTGATTCTGCGGCATTTGGCATTTCCGAAAAATTTGAAAGTTGATTTTTTGTCATTTCGTTTTTTTGAAGATAATATGGAAGTGGTATTTCATTTTGCATTTGAGTTGGTTGATACGAGTTCATAGTCATTGGGTTTTGTGGTTGAATTGGTTGAAAAGATTGTGTATTAGTTGGATTTGGCATATGGATTGGTTGTTGATTTCGTGTATCCGTTGGATTTGGAGAAAAAAATCTTTTATATGTATGAGGTCGTCGCGATCCTTGTTTGCGATATCCTTGGGTATATGGTGCAAAAATGTCTGGTTGTAAATAATCATCATCAGATGATAAGTATTCCGTATGATGAGGTGCTTGCTTTTTATTTTTATTTTGTTGAAAGAATGGGTAATTTTCACTATGATCCTGTGGAGGATGTGAATTAGTCCGAAAATTTACTGAGTTGGTTGTTGTCATTGGGTTATCCCAATAGTGAGAACATATATGATTATTATTAGTTTTTCGTGGTGGATAGTTTGTTTTTGACGAATGTGCATATCTATAATTGTGTTCTGCAAAAGTGTTTCTTGTGAACGTTCTTCGTGGTTTTGATGGTACTGTCATAGGTCTATATGTTTGATAATCCGTATGTGAATATTTTGGAGCAACCGAAGGTTTAACGGTTGATTGTAAGGTTACTTGTGCCAGTGAAATGTTTGTATTTTTGGTGTTGTTAAATTTGGATGTATTGGTGAAATACTTTGTTGTGTAGTTGTTGGTGTTTGGACGATTTCTTCATTTATGAAGTGTGATGGTGTTTGGATATCTTGTTGTGTAAGATTCCTAGTTCCATTAAGATTTTCATTGTGTATGACGGTCGAATTTAAACTGTTATTTCGCGTATCAGGTAAAAATGTATTGTAGTTTAATGGTGTTGCATCAATGGTTAGTGGTACTAATTTTACATAATCTCTGTGGTAAGATATTGTACTTATTGCTTGACTTGAGATTGATTGTGGGATATTTATAAATGCAGGATGAGACCATTCAGGGTCCCAAACGTAGTCTGACTGTTCTGTAATGGCAGTATCATCATTTGGATTTTGAGGTCTGAAAGTTTTTCTTGCTTGTGAAATTAAGTATATATTATGTGTGAAATAATCTATTATAAACCATGCCAAAATTTTTTGTAAGTCATGTTTTGTGTGTTGTGAAAAATCATCTTTAGTGAAATTTTCTTTGATTATATTTAGAAAAGTTGAAAATAATCTGATTTCCTGTCGTACTTTTGTATGTTTGGATGTTTCAGTTAATGAGATACTTTGAAATTCAGTTTTTTCTAATATAGAAATATAGGTATATATTATCGCAAAAACTTTGTTAGTGAATATGGAGTTTGCTCTTTGTGAATTATGATATTGTATGCTTTTAATATATTCTAAGAATACTTTTGAAACTATAATTCAAGATCGTCTGTTTGAATTACATATTTACGATGATTCGTAATTGGTGTGCTGAATTCTATGGTGTAGATTCCATATTGTTGTGTTAAATTACATATATCTTTCAGATAATGTTCAATAATTTGTCTTTTGATTTTTTCATCTGGGAATTCTGCTTTGCATGGGCTGATTCCGGGTTCAAACTAATTTACGAGTAAATTCTTGCAAAAATCATGTTGCCCTGTATTATCGGGTGCATCTATGAGGAAGGGGTAAACCTCTTTGTCATCTGGACTATCGTCACTTTGAGTGTGGCTCATTTTTTCGTTTAATGACTGTTAATATATAACTATCGATGTGTCTAATTGGTTGATTCCGATTATACAAGTGTACTGGTTTGTGTTTATATTGCTTTTTTATTCTTCTTTTTTCTCTTTTTGATGAATTTGAAGTTGTTTCTGAATCGGAAAAATATATTTGATCGTGAATGGGACAATTTTTATCAATCGATTCTTTTAATTTGTAGAGTTCATCTAAATTGCTAGCTTCTGATTCTGAAAATGCGTTTCTATGTTTTGAAAATCTTTTTCGTGTGATTTGTCTTTGTTTATTTATGATTTTTCTTTTTTTTGTCAGTCGTTTTGTTCTAATGTATCCAACTGTTTGTGTATGAGGTGTGATTACAAGATCGTATTTTGCTTATCTATCTCTCAGTTGTGTAAAACGATTGTTTGTTTATTTCCTAGATTTTTGAATGACATAAGGTTTAGGACGAGGGATGCAAAAAGCTGTTAGGTGATTTCTATTTTCTTAGACTGTTAGTCCTTACGGTTTTTTGGTTAGCTTAACCTGGGTCTTTTTGTTCAGGGTTGGAGAGAAAAGTATATCGATTCCGAAGAATGATTTTTTACTTTCTCGTGACTAGTCTAAGCTAAGGTGCTAACTTACTTAATCTTACTTAGGGGTAGTGATTGTGTTCAAGGCTTGGAGAATAGTAAATCGATCCACAAAGTTCAGGTATAATTAGAACGCAAGTAGTTCGTTAGATACTATTTTAAACTTACTAAGTCTAATATTTATCCTGGGTCTGGTAAGAGGAGGGTTCAAGTGAAGGATGAATAACCGAAGTTCTTCACTGTTTATCTTAATTTGAATGGTTAGTTTTTTTTAATTTCTATTAATCTTGGATCTTTTGGAAGGGTTGGATAGTGAATCGACGTTTGAAGTCGTTAGACACTTGCTAAGTGGGTGGGGGAGAACAAAATTGTTCTTTTTGATCCAAGGATAGGCCTTGATGATCAGGTTTTAAATTTAGTGAATTAGAAAGTTAATTAAGATCCAAGGATAAGCCTTGATGATCTGATTTTAAAATTAAGTGAATTTAAATTTAATTTGGTTTAAATTTATTTAGGAAAAAGATTTAGTCTTTTAATGGTATTAGTGAGCTTATGATTGCTGTTATGTTTAGGTGATAAAGCTGGGACAACAGATGATTTTTTGATTACTAACAATTTATTGTCATGCTACTAATTTTTATTTTCATTTTCAATAAATATTTTTCAAACATGTTTTTTATATAAGACTGCGTAAATTAAGAAAACGATCTGAGATATTTTTATCAATCGTTATTGTATATTAATAATTTTGTTTAGCGCCTGAAATGATCATGAAGATTGACTTCAAAATTTTATGTTTGCAAATGAAAATCTAAATCTATATGTCGTCTCTTGTTCGAGGTCTTCTTACAATTCCGGGTAATTCTGTTATCGTTCGGAATATCGGCTGTGATCTATTGAGTCGTAGAGACATTTCGATTAAATTATTGTCGTATAACATTTTAAAAATGTTTTGTCTAATTTCTAATCTATTTTTGGTTAAATCTAAGCTATTAAGGTCTTATTCGAGACTTATGGTCGCACCAGATGAGATAGGTCCGATGTGTTTAACTCATAGAGTAATTTTGGATAGGGTACACCGTCTGCTCGTCACGCTATCTTATTTTCGGCCGGATAGATTCGTGCAACGTCTAATACCGATCCTAATCTTACTCTTTACTTTCTAGTCTCAGGGTGTTTAACTAGTCTCTGCTAGGCTCAATAGATCTAGGGTATACTGGTTTGTTGCGGCAGCTGAAGTTCTCTTGGAGAGACAACTAATTTCTAAGTTAAATTCAAATCTCTCTGGTACTGAAATTACAAGTAATTTCAGCACTTACAAATAAGTGGATTGTTAGTTAGATGGATCATGACTGGTTAATATTAAATACTTTACAGTGGTAAAATATCTAATTTATCCAATCATAAAATGTAGTTTAGATCAGGTTCCAATATAAATGCTCACTTCCTTATTTTAGTCACGAGGATGCTCATATAATCAAAAATTTTTGAATTCATCGCTGGTTTTTTTTCCAAAAAAATTAGGTTACCGTAATATTTAATGATCTGTTCTTTCTATAGTAATAACTTCTTCAATTTATTGTTAGCTCCACTAACTTGTATGTATTCACCATAAATTTACCATCCTCGCTGCCAAAGTAAGGCTGATCAAACCACTTCTGAAAAGGAGGCAATTGATGTGTCATTCGCAAGGTATTCAGCCACGTATTAAACAGCGGGCTGCAGAGCAGCAAATTTTACTACGATGGATCCTCTTGCATTCAATGCAACCCCAACAACTTTTCAATCGGGTCTACCAACAGACCATCAAGCAAAGCTCTCATCACAACTCATAAAGACACATGGCGAGTTACAACCGAAACAAATGTACTGCCCAACGCAACACAATCTAATCCATGCCCCCTGTAATCACTATCAGCTCCTCTGACTCCTAGATACTTATAGAGCAATAACTTGATATCAGCGAACTAAATAATTTGTCGTTCATTGGAAACCAGGCTCCAGAGTTCTAAGCAAGAAGAAGCCCGGTTTCCAAGAAGAAGACCAGCAGCTGTTGTCAGTAGTAGATGTTGGAGCTAAAGTAGGAGGTGGGTCCCTGCAGACCTCCATGTATTAAGATAGGAAATAGAGCATCCGGTCTACAAGCTATGTATTAAAATAGGGAATAGAACCTACAATGTTTTAAGATAGGAAATAAACGTGGTAAGGCTTTATTGTTTTTTGTGATGGTAAGAGAATGGTAAGAAAAAATGAATTTTTTGAGTTTTGTGTAGAAATGACTATTTTTTTCGCAAAAATTTTGGCGAGCATTATCGAATTGATTGTTACATATCACTGGTTACTTAGGTGTAGATTGTAGAATGAAGATCTTGTAATTAGTTTTTGGTTCATGGTAAGTTAGTGGTAAGAGCTTATGGGCAAAAACTTCGATTTTCATCAGAAAAATTGAAAGTTTTTCAAAAAAACTTCAAAACAGGATAAGGTTTGGTGTATCTCAAACTGTTTATTATTTTATTAGATGATCTTAATTTTTAAAACAGTGCTCTATCTACCTGAAGCTATGTTGAAACCTAGTGGAACTTCGAACTTGGTATTTTGAGAAAAAATTTAATTACAAAAAAAATATATAAATCACTGCATCGTATTTGAAATTTACCGCAACTTTATAAAACAAACTAACAAAAAACTGCGTCGTACAAAAACGTAATACCTTGCATCACTTCTTATAAATTTAATAGTTTTGTATCAATTCCATCATCTTGAAATTGTCTTTTTGGATAAAAATAACTAAGTCCTTTCTTTGTTTGCTCATATGTGGCCACCATTTGGCTTACGGTTCTGAATCCTCTATTTGTAGATGTTATGTTGATTGCTTCATCCAGTACTCTCCTGTATTTTGACAGGCAACCGTCTCCAAAATCTTCTAGAACTCGCTTTTTCAAATCTTTGCTACTGAATTTGAATTTATCTGATTTGATATCGTAGCAGCAATGTCTTGCTACACAAGCAGATCATTCTGTACATCTAATTTCTCATCAGAAAAGTTCCGGCTCCCGTGTATTATGTTTTTATGGCTACTGCAACACGTTCGAGGGAAAAAATTAGATTTTACATCCATCTTAAAAAAGTCTCTTTCTTTTTTTCTGCAAGAGCTAAGTAAAGCGAGCCTGTGTCAATCTCTAGATGCAAAACACTGCGAAATAACTGTTCAATTTTCAGGCTATATCAGCATTCTCTGAGGGTGTTTTAACAACTCGCTCTCGATTGCATAGTTTTTCATGTTGTCTCCAATATGGTTTCTTCCAAGTTGGGTTTTTTGAAAATTGGAGGAAAGCTGGCATATTTTGATTTTATTTCATCTGGAACAATTAAATCGCACTGAATATAGCCAAAAAAAATCCATCTTTTGTTTTTGCTAAATTGAAGTCGTTAAAAAGAAGTCTTTTTAGGGAAAGTGGGTTCTGACGTGATTTTTGATCTTTTCATCGGTTCAGAAACTTTCCCACCAGTCACACTCCTACGTTTCTTCAACTTTGTATCCGTTCTCTTTTATGTATTCCCGTCTCTCTCTTCTTTTTACCTCGTTCATTATCCTGTTCAATAAGGGACAAGCTTTTATGTACTCACCATAAGTTTACCATCCTCGCTGCCAAACTAAGGCTGATCAAACCACTTCTGAAAAGAAGGCAATTTATGTGTCATTTGCAAGGCATACAGCCACGTCTTAAACAGCGGGCTGCAGAGCAGCAAATTTTACTACGATGGATCCTCTTGCATTCAATGCAACCCCAACAACTTTTCAATCGGGTCCACCAACAGACCATCAAGCAAAGCTCTCATCACAACTCATAAAGACACATGGCGAGTTACAACCGAAACAAACGTACTGCCCAACGCAACACAATCTAATCCATGCCCCCTGTAATCACTATCAGCTCCTCTGACTCCTAGATACTTATAGAGCAATAACTTAATATCAGGGAACTAAATAATTTGTCGTTCATTGGAAACCAGGCTCCAGAGTTCTAAGCAAGAAGAAGCCCGGTTTCCAAGAAGAAGACCAGCAGCTGTTGTCAGTAGTAGATGTTGGAGCTAAAGTAGGAGGTGGGTCCCTGCAGACCTCCATGTATTAAGATAGGGAATAGAGCATCCGGTCTACAAGCTAAGTATTAAAATAGGGAATAGAACCTACAATGTATTAAGATAGGAAATAAACGTGGTAAGGCTTTATTGTTTTTTGTGATGGTAAGAGAATGGTAAGAAAAAATGAATTTTTTGAGTTTTGTGTAGAAATGACTATTTTTTTCGCAGAAGTTTTGGCGAGCATTATCGAATTGATTGTTACATATCACTGGTTACTTAGGTGTAGATTGTAGAATGAAGATCTTGTAATTAGTTTTTGGTTCATGGTAAGTTAGTGGTAAGAGCTTATGGGCAAAAACTTCGATTTTCATCAGAAAAATTGAAAGTTTTTCAAAAAAACTTCAAAACAGGATAAGGTTTGGTGTATCTCAAACTGTTTATTATTTTATTAGATGATCTTAATTTTTAAAACAGTGCTCTATCTACCTGAAGCTATGTTGAAACCTAGTGGAACTTCGAACTTGGTATTTTGAGAAAAAATTTAATTACAAAAAAAAATATATAAATCACTGCATCGTATTTGAAATTTACCGCAACTTTATAAAACAAACTAACAAAAAACTGCGTCGTACAAAAACGTAATACCTTGCATCACTTCTTATAAATTTAATAGTTGTGTATCAATTCCATCATCTTGAAATTGTCTTTTTGGATAAAAATAACTAAGTCCTTTCTTTGTTTGCTCATATGTGGCCACCATTTGGCTTACGGTTCTGAATCCTCTATTTGTAGATGTTATGTTGATTGCTTCATCCAGTACTCTCCTGTATTTTGACAGGCAACCGTCTCCAAAATCTTCTAGAACTCGCTTTTTCAAATCTTTGCTACTGAATTTGAATTTATCTGATTTGATATCGTAGCAGCAATGTCTTGCTACACAAGCAGATCATTCTGTACATCTAATTTCTCATCAGAAAAGTTCCGGCTCCCGTGTATTATGTTTTTATGGCTACTGCAACACGTTCGAGGGAAAAAATTAGATTTTACATCCATCTTAAAAAAGTCTCTTTCTTTTTTTCTGCAAGAGCTAAGTAAAGCGAGCCTGTGTCAATCTCTAGATGCAAAACACTGCGAAATAACTGTTCAATTTTCAGGCTATATCAGCATTCTCTGAGGGTGTTTTAACAACTCGCTCTCGATTGCATAGTTTTTCATGTTGTCTCCAATATGGTTTCTTCCAAGTTGGGTTTTTTGAAAATTGGAGGAAAGCTGGCATATTTTGATTTTATTTCATCTGGAACAATTAAATCGCACTGAATATAGCCAAAAAAAATCCATCTTTTGTTTTTGCTAAATTGAAGTCGTTAAAAAGAAGTCTTTTTAGGGAAAGTGGGTTCTGACGTGATTTTTGATCTTTTCATCGGTTAAGAAACTTTCCCACCAGTCACGATCCAACGTTTCTTCAACTTTGTATCCGTTCTCTTTTATGTATTCCCGTCTCTCTCTTCTTATTACCTCGTTCATTATCCTGTTCAATAAGGGACAAGCTTTTATGTACTCACCATAAATTTACCATCCTCGCTGCCAAACTAAGGCTGATCAAACCACTTCTGAAAAGAAGGCAATTTGTGTGTCATTTGCAAGGCATACATCCACGTCTTAAACAGCGGGCTGCAGAGTAGTAAATTTTACTACGATGAGTCCTCCTGCATCCAATGCAACCCCAACACCTTTTCAAACGGGTCCACCAACAGACCATCAAGCACAGCTCCCATCACAACTCATAAAGACACATGGCGAGTTACTACCGAATTATACGTACTGCCCAACGCAACACAACCTAATCCATGCCCCCTGAAATTACTATCAGCTCCTCTGACGCCTAGATACTTATAGAGCAATAATTTGATAATAAGGAACTTATTAAACTGTCGTTCATTGGAAACCAGGCTCCAGAGTTCTAAGCAAGAAGAAGCCCGGTTTCCATTTCATAGAAATACTGAACCAGCAGCTGTTGTCAGTAGTAGATGTTGGAGCTAAAGTGGGAGGGGGTTCCCTGTAGACTTCTATGTATTAAGATTGGGAATAGAGCATCCGGTCTGCAAGCTATCACTTAAAATAGGGAACAGAGCCTAAAATGTATTCAGATAGGGAATAAACTTGATAACGCTTCATGGTTTGTGTGATGGTAAGAAAATGCTAAGAAAAATTGCATTTTTTGGGTTCTGTGTGGAAATGTCAAGTTTTTTTGCAAAAATTTTGGCTAATATTATCTAATTGATTGTTACAAGTTAGTGGTAAGAGTTTATGGGCAAAAACTTAGATTTTCATTAGAAAAGTTGAACGTTTTTAAAAAAAAAACTTCAAAACACGATAAGATTTGAGGTATCTCAAACTGTTTATTGTTTTATTAGAAGGTCTTAATTTTTAAAACAGTGCTCTATCTACCTGAAGCTATGTTGAAACCTAGTGGAACTTCGAACTTGGTATTTTGAGAAAAAATTTAATTACAAAAAAAATATATAAATCACTGCATCGTATTTGAAATTTACGCAACTTTATAAAACAAACTAACAAAAAACTGCGTCGTACAAAAACGTAATACCTTGCATCAGTTCTTTTCTTTTCAATGGTTTTGTATCAATTCCATCATCTTGAAATTGTCATTTTGTATAAAAACAACTAAGTCCTTTCTTTGTTTGCTCATATGTGAACACCATTTGGTTTACGGTTCTGAATCCTCTATTTGCAAATGTTAGGTTGATTGCTTCATCCAGTACTCTCCTGTATTTTGATATGAGATCGTATCCAAAATCATCTAGAACTCGCTTTTTCAAACCTTTGCTCCTGAATTTGAATTTATCTTATTTGTTATCGTAGCAGCAATGTCTTGCAACACAAGCAGATCTTTTCTGTACATCTAATTTCTTCTCGGAAAGGTTCCGGCTCCCGTTTATCATGCTTTTTATGGTTACTGCAACACGTTCGAGGGAAGAAATTAGATTTTGCATCCGCCTTAAAAATGTCTCTTTCTTTTTTTCTGCAAGAGCTAAGTAAAGCGAATCTGTGTCCATCTCTACATGAAAAACACTGCAAAATAACTGTTCAATTTTTTAGCTTAAAACTAGATATCAGCATTCTCTGAGGGTGCTTTAACATTTCGCTCTCGATTGCACAGTTTTTCATGTTGTCTCCAATATCGTTTCTTCCAATTTGGGTGTTTTTGAAAATTGGAGGAAAGCTGGATTATTTTGATTTTGTTTCGTCTGGAACAATTAAGTCGCACTGAACATAGCCAAAAAAAAACCTTTTTTTTTGCTAAATTGAAGCCTGTAGAAAGAAGTCTTTGTAGAAAAAGTGGGTTTTGACGTAATTTTTGATGTTGTCATTGGTTTTGAAACTTTCCAACCAGTCACACTCCCACGTTTCTTCAACTTTTTATCTTTTCTCTTCTATGTATTCCCGTCTCATATCATCCATCTCTCTCTTCTGATTACCTCATTCAATATCCTGTTCAATAAGGGACGAGCTTCTTGACAAGAACAGAAGTCGTAGAAACATCCCATTACTTCGAAAATTGTATTACCATTATCACAATAAAAGTCCACGTTACAACAGTAAAATTTTTTCTGTTTTCGAGATGTGAAAAAGCTCTCAATTTTGGATTCTGGTCTTTGATCCTGGAACAAATACATGAACATATTCTCAAATTTGCTAGATCGGTTATGTCTAGCTTAAGACTTCTGCACATCGGTGTCAAACTCCCATCTCGTGTACAGTCCTGCTGGCGTATCTTGACACATTGAGAAAGGATAAAGCTGGCTTGCATCCAACGATCGATTTACATATATTTGATGAAATTTTGATAAAACATCAACTAAAACTTTTCGGGTAAGCACAATGGAAGATCCACCATTCATGTCTTCTCTAATTTTTCACACAAATCTTTATCTAAGTCTATGAGGGCTAATCAGAGAGCAGAGAAGTCGGTCGAAAATTGATAGGTACCTAGCGGTTTTTGCCAATCTCAAACCCAACTGCTACTTCAATTTCTACAACAACTACAACTGCAACAACCATGTCTGGACGAGGAAAGGGAGGAAAAGGACTAGGCAAAGGAGGAGCAAAGAGGCACCGAAAGATCTTGAGAGATAACATCCAAGGCATCACCAAGCCAGCCATCAGACGTCTTGCTCGACGAGGAGGTGTCAAGCGTATCAGCGGACTGATCTACGAAGAGACCAGAGGAGTGCTCAAGAACTACTTGGAGAGCGTGATCAGGGATGCTGTAACCTACACCGAGCACGCCAAGAGGAAAACCGTTGTAGCCATGGACATCGTCTACGCCCTCAAGATACCAGGCAAGACCTTGTACGGATTCGGAGGTTAAGAAGCTTCTTAGCCAGCTGCTCTCCTAGCTGCAGCACCAAACCGGCCTTTTTAAAGGCCACCAATAAATACACCATTTTTTGAAAGATGGTTTGCCTTTAAAATTTGGGTGTTTTTCATAAATATTTGGTATTTCAGTGATTTTTTCAACTAGGTCTGTATCTGATTCCTGTATGTTATTGATATGTGTAGTGTTTGTTTCAATTCGATTAACATTATGTAGTTTTAGATTTTCTGTTTCTTCAAGTTTCATTGTGATTTCCGCTTGCTCTAGTTTGTCTACTAAATTTCGAAAATCTAAATCTGGCTCTCGAATTGAAGAAGGATGAGATGCTCTCTTTTTTATTGTATTGTTTTGGTTTGTAGTTTTTTTTTATTTTGTTTTTCAAGGTGAATGTCATTTTGTTCATTTATTTCATTTTCCGTATGTGGGTGATTTTGAATAACTTTTAAACCTGTGAAAGAATATAATTGAGTTAGTTCGCGTAGTGCGTATTCTTTTGGGTAGTAAGGCAATAGATTGTTTCTATGTTGAACAATTTCTTTTTGGTCTGAATCGGTGATTTTATATGTTACGTCAGTGGGTTTGGCAATTATTTGGTATGGTCCTTTACGAAGGGGTTGTAATTTTTTAGAAATTCCTTTTTGTGTATTAAAATTAGGTTTTAAGACAAATGTTCCAATTTTTAAATCTGAGGGTGGTGTAAAGCGTGAATTTATTTGCTCGTTAATGTTTTGCCTTTGTAACAATTTTTTTGTTACTCTTTGGTAAATTTCATTGTGTTTTTTATCTCTATTTAAAATCCATTCGGTGTGTGTACCGGAGGCTAATTTAAGGATTTGTGGGTGATGAAAATGATCTTCATCATGCGCGTGTAAAGGTAGATTATAACAAACTGAGTCTTTATTCGGTTGGCAATGACCTTGTGCATTTTTATGATTGTTTGCTGTAAACATAATTGGTTTACGTGGCTTTTTATTAAAAACCATTTCGTATGGTGACATTCCTAGAGTTGTCGTAATTTGTGAATTATATGCTAAGGGAAATAATTTTACATCTGCTGACCATTCTGTGTATCTTGTATCATTTCCATTCATGATACATCTAAGATATTCTTGTAGTGAACGGTTCATACCTTCGACTAAACCGTTTGTCCAAGGTGCATGAGATGTACGCGGTTTGTGCTTAATGTTATATTAATGACATAGTGTGATGATTTCATTATTTATGAATTCTGTACCGTTGTCTGTAACTAAAATTTCGGGTAATCCGAATTTGGCTATCCAATGTTCATAAAGTGTTGTGTAAGCATAATAAGCGTTACAATGTGGTACTGGGTTGAGTGCTACATAATATGTAAATGCGTCAACAATTACCATAATATAGGAGTTTCCTTCGGAGGATGGTGAAATTGGTCCTTTTGTATCGAATGAAATACGGTGGTTAAAATATAAACTTTGTCCTTTAAAATCTTGTTTTTGTGCTATTTGTTTTTGATTTGGATAAGGTTTATTTAGCTGACATACTATACAATCATTGCATAGTTTTTTATCCAAATTGATGCATTTGGAAAATAAAAATTTTGTGTAAAATTTGAATATGTTTTCTCTGATCCAGAGTGTCCTTTAATGTTTTGTGTATGTGAAATGTTAAAAGCTATTAGAATCATACTTAAAGGGAGACAGGGAACTGTAGAATCATTTAAATGATATTCTAGAAGGTCTGTGTTTTCATTAATTGTTGTATTACTAAATTTTCGAAAATATCGGAGAAGTGTTTTATTTCCTAAAATTGTGGTATCTGCCTTTACGGGCCTAGTTTTGTATTTGTGCCATGATTTTAGTTGTCTAATTACTGGGTCAAGATTTTGATATTGTTTCAAGATATTAATTGTAATTTTATCTGTTGGAGGGAGAAAAATGTTTTCAATTTCTAATTTAGATAAAGGAATTGTGTCAAGTGGGTCATGGAGGTCAAAAACTTATTTATTGTGTATTTTGAATCAATTTATTTTATCAGTTAAATTTTCTTTTTCAATTAACGGAAAAAAGTCTTTTTTATGCGAGTGGTGTTTTATTCGTTTTTGTTGGGTGTTGTTTTTTATCCACTGTGAGTATGGAATTGGTTTGAAACTGATGTTCCAAGTAAATCAACTTCGTAGTGATTATTTTGGCAATCTAAGTAAAGTGGGAAGTGTTGTAGATTATTTATTTGTGATTGTTCAATGTCAGTTTTTACTGCATATTTGCATTCTAGCCGGGGGGATGTTTCGTCTTTGCAAGGTAAAATTTTATATTTTTAGGTACTTCAACTGTAGTTTTTCGTGTAAGTAATTCAGGTGGTGTATTTCGACTTAATGTATCTGGTAATGCAAGACTTTTTCCTGCTGTCCAAACTATATTTAAGTTTGGAAATTTCATTAGTATTAATTGAAATCTATAAACTCGATGATTAGGATTTGACTTTTGTGTAAAGAGAAAAATGATTGGTTTATGATCTGTGAATAGAACTGTTGGATGTTTTGATCCAAGTATCAGAAATTCATATTCTGTAAGTGTATAAATTATAGCTGTACATTCTCTCATTAGAGTTGAGTGAATAATCGGGAATTTGCTGATATAAGGTTCATTTTATTTGTACCACTGTATGATTGTAGTAATGCTCCGCCGATGCCAAAATTTGAAGCATCGCACATTGCATAGAATGGTTGATTTGGATCTGGGATTGTGTTTGAAATTTGTTCAGTTAAAAGCTTTTTAATTTCTTCAAATCGTGTTTGATGTTCAGTGGTCCATTCAAAATTATTTTGTTGTCTGAGGATATTATAGAATGGTCTTAAATATAATTGCATTTTGTAAACGTACTTGCTTAAGAAATTTAACATTCCAAGGAATTCTTGGATTTTCTTTTTGTTTGTTGGTGGTTGAAGTTTTTGAATAGCATCAATGCGTGATTTTAATGGAGTGATTGTGTTTTTTTCTATATTATGTCCTAAAAATTTAACTCGTGTTAAAAAGAAGTGTGATTTATCGGGGGCGGCCTTCAGATTTTCGTTCTGAAGTATTTTATGATAGTGTTCTAAAACTGTGAACATTTCTTCTTTTGTCTGTGATTGCATAAAAACATCGTCTAAATAGGTGATTGCGTTTTTCTTAAGTATTAGTGGTCTAAAAATTTTGCTCATAAAAGCTGAAAATGCTGCTGGTCCTATGGATATTCCATAGAATAGACGGTTGAATTCATATTGTTGATTTCCAATAACAAATTGTATTAAAAGTCGTGATTGTTCATCTAGTGGCATTTGATTGTATGCACTATCCATATCTGCGGTTGTAAAGTATTTTCCGTTTATTTTTGTTAAAATTACTTGTATTGGTTCAATAGGCCAATTGCATTTTGATTTGTCTATTAGTGAATTGAGATATCTAGCGTCTAAAACTATTTTTTAATGATTCTCCTTTTGCTAGGATTATAACAGGGTTAATAAATGTGTTACCTTTTGGTTGTTCTTCTTTGTTTACTGGTGAGATAATTTTGTATTGTTCTAAAATATCTATTAATCTATTTACCTTATCGTGTAAATGAATTGGTACTTTACTTGCTCTTTGTTTTTTGAAAACTGCGTCAGGTTTTAACGGGAGATGTAGTGATGAACTGATTTTCCCAACATCAAATTTTGATGTTGCGTAGACTGTTGAATATTTTAACAGTTGTTTTGCTAGTTTGTCAAATTCGATTTGTGTAATTTGTGAGTGTTCAAAGTTAAACATCGTTAAAAATTAATGTTGTTCTTTTGTGTAATTTGTTATATTGAATGTTGGTTTAAAATATGGTGTTTTTGTGAAATAATCTGTGTTCCTCTTTTCATTGCTTTTATATTTTTTATGGATAGTTCCTCGTTAATTGACAAATATCTAATAATTGGAGTATATTATTTACGCGGTATGCTTTTTCATGTACGGGTGATATTGTAGCGTTTGTTTCGCAATATCCTAAAAGTCCTAAGGGTAATGTTACTTGATACGGTGTATTGTTATACACATGTAGCGAAATGATGTCTGAATTCGTATTTTTCAAACATTTTATAGATGAAATCGTGATTTTGAAAAACTTATGAATAGGTTTAAACTCAAACTCTGACATAAAGAGTTGTTGTTTATTTTGACTTTTATCATATTGGTGAACTTGTTTTATTGAAAACCGTTGTTGGTTATAAATTGGATAAAATTTTGAAAAGAATGGTGGTTGTTTATTTAATCTTTGAAAAAATGTTAGAGCTGTATTTTTTGTTTTTGTGTACTTATCTTTGATTAGTATTTTACTATTCAAGATGTTGATTGTTGGTATATATTTAGATATAAGTGGTATACCGATGATATTGTATTTAATATCAGTGATATGAAATATTTGTTTAAATGGTTTGTTTAGAATTTTATTTTGCTCCATTGTTCTTGTGGGGAGGAAGAATAATTGGAATTATCCATAATTTACTAATGTTGATCCTTGTGCTGTTGCTAGTTTACTAGAGGTTGCAAGGGGCTTTACTTTTGGATGTAATGTTTTGATTTCATTTTATGTGGGAATGTTAATTATGTTTGATTCTACTCCTGAATCAATTAAAAAATCAATTTCAAGATCTGGTGGTTGAAATTCTTTGTTTCTTGGACTTTCTAAGAGAAATTTTATTGTCCAATTTTTTTCTCTGGGTTGTTCTTTTTGTATATTTTGATAAATATGATTTGTGTTTAGACATTTTGTTTTGTCATTTTCATTGGGTTTATTTACCGTGTTAATTTCGTTTATTTCTTGTGCCGTTTGTGTAGTATTGATGGGTTCAATATAGTAATTGTGAAGGAGTTCCAATTGATTTTCATATATATGTGATGCAAAAGGTCGTTCATATATAATAGGTTCGTAGTCGTTTTCGACTGCTATCACATTTACGGAGATGGTATTTTCTGTATCACTTTCTGTGTTCGATGATCCACAGTTTATTTGATTTAGTTGTAGTTCGTAATTTCCTGTGTCATCAATACCTGGGGGGTCTGATGTTGTTTCTTCATTTGACTGTACTTGATTAATATGTCTTTGATGTTTTGGTGTACTACTTCTGTATCGATGTTTAGAATTATTATAATGGTTATTATTCCTATGTGGTGATTGGGAATAATTTCTATATTGATTATTATAACTTGAATTTCGATTTTGTGAATTATTTCGTGATCTGTTTTGATAATTGTCTTTTGGTCTGTGATAGTTTGATCTGTTATATGAGTTATTTCTTGATCGATTGTTCGGGTAGTTCTGATTTCGATTGTTCGAATAACTTCTATTTCGATTATGTGAATAGTTTCTATTACTGTTATATGATGAGTTTCGTGATTGATTATTGGAATAGTGTTTATGTCTTGGGTTTGATTGGGAATTGGATCTAGAAACAAATTGTGTTGCATTTGAATTTGATCTCGAATAGTTATTTCGACTATTTGATCGATTATAATGATTTTGTGAAGAATTCTGTGTATTTCTTCGTTCTGGTGATCTTCCTCTATAACTTGAGTTATATGGTGATTGATTGGTGTTGTTCGGAAGTGGTTTTCCTGAACTGTTGTTACTGTATACATTTTTGTTTGGTAGATTTTGATCTTTCTTCATGTATTGATAGAATGATTTATTTGGTTCTTTATACTTTTGAGGTTTGTTTTGGTTATCTTGTTGTTTTTGTCTACATTCGGAAATACTAAGTCCGTATCGTCGGCAAAAATTACACCATTTTTTGAAAGATGATTTGCCTTTAAAATTTGGGTGTTTTTCATAAATATTTAGTATTTCAGTGATTTTTTCAACTAGGTCTGTATCTGATTCCTGTATGTTATTGATATGTGTAGTGTTTGTTTCACTTCGATTAACATATTGTAGTTTTAGATTTTCTGTTTCTTCAAGTTTCATTGTGATTTCCGCTTGCTCTAGTTTGTCTACTAGGTTTCGAAAATCTAAATCTGGCTCTCGAATTGAAGAAGGATGAGATGCTCTCTTTTTTTTGCTATTTTCCTTAATTGAGGTTATAAGGTCATCATTAAAATTTCTGTCATTTTTGTGTTTTTATAGTCATGTGTATTTAGTGAATATGCTTTTCGAACTAGTGTTTCGATACGTACTGCTAATTGTTTGATGGTTTCATTTGGTAATCTGCGAATTTCATTACATAAAACTCTTTGGTGTTGTTTATTTCTCTCGGATTCAAACGTTTTTGAAAATTCTTGTGTAAATCTTTTCCAGTCTGGTTTTATTACTATAGGTAAGACTGAAAACCATTTTTGAGCTGCGCCTTCTAAGGTTGTTTGTATCAACGCTGTGCGTCTATGTATCCAATTTTGATGTAGTGGTGTATGAATTGGTTCAGGTCCTATATTTAAAATTAAATTTGCTGTTACTGCATTTAAATAATCTTCTACAGAATATTCAGGGTCTGTTCCTGTGAATACCATTAGTGGTTTATTTGATGTTATTGATGATCCACCCATAAGGTATGGATTCATTGTCATCTGTAGTGATTCTGCGGCATTTGGCATTTCCGAAAAATTTGAAAGTTGATTTTTTGTCATTTCGTTTTTTTGAAGATAATATGGAAGTGGTATTTCATTTTGCATTTGAGTTGGTTGATACGAGTTCATAGTCATTGGGTTTTGTGGTTGAATTGGTTGAAAAGATTGTGTATTAGTTGGATTTGGCATATGGATTGGTTGTTGATTTCGTGTATCCGTTGGATTTGGAGAAAAAAATCTTTTATATGTATGAGGTCGTCGCGATCCTTGTTTGCGATATCCTTGGGTATATGGTGCAAAAATGTCTGGTTGTAAATAATCATCATCAGATGATAAGTATTCCGTATGATGAGGTGCTTGCTTTTTATTTTTATTTTGTTGAAAGAATGGGTAATTTTCACTATGATCCTGTGGAGGATGTGAATTAGTCCGAAAATTTACTGAGTTGGTTGTTGTCATTGGGTTATCCCAATAGTGAGAACATATATGATTATTATTAGTTTTTCGTGGTGGATAGTTTGTTTTTGACGAATGTGCATATCTATAATTGTGTTCTGCAAAAGTGTTTCTTGTGAACGTTCTTCGTGGTTTTGATGGTACTGTCATAGGTCTATATGTTTGATAATCCGTATGTGAATATTTTGGAGCAACCGAAGGTTTAACGGTTGATTGTAAGGTTACTTGTGCCAGTGAAATGTTTGTATTTTTGGTGTTGTTAAATTTGGATGTATTGGTGAAATACTTTGTTGTGTAGTTGTTGGTGTTTGGACGATTTCTTCATTTATGAAGTGTGATGGTGTTTGGATATCTTGTTGTGTAAGATTCCTAGTTCCATTAAGATTTTCATTGTGTATGACGGTCGAATTTAAACTGTTATTTCGCGTATCAGGTAAAAATGTATTGTAGTTTAATGGTGTTGCATCAATGGTTAGTGGTACTAATTTTACATAATCTCTGTGGTAAGATATTGTACTTATTGCTTGACTTGAGATTGATTGTGGGATATTTATAAATGCAGGATGAGACCATTCAGGGTCCCAAACGTAGTCTGACTGTTCTGTAATGGCAGTATCATCATTTGGATTTTGAGGTCTGAAAGTTTTTCTTGCTTGTGAAATTAAGTATATATTATGTGTGAAATAATCTATTATAAACCATGCCAAAATTTTTTGTAAGTCATGTTTTGTGTGTTGTGAAAAATCATCTTTAGTGAAATTTTCTTTGATTATATTTAGAAAAGTTGAAAATAATGTGATTTCCTGTCGTACTTTTGTATGTTTGGATGTTTCAGTTAATGAGATACTTTGAAATTCAGTTTTTTCTAATATAGAAATATAGGTATATATTATCGCAAAAACTTTGTTAGTGAATATGGAGTTTGCTCTTTGTGAATTATGATATTGTATGCTTTTAATATATTCTAAGAATACTTTTGAAAACTATAATTCAAGATCGTCTGTTTGAATTACATATTTACGATGATTCGTAATTGGTGTGCTGAATTCTATGGTGTAGATTCCATATTGTTGTGTTAAATTACATATATCTTTCAGATAATGTTCAATAATTTGTCTTTTGATTTATTCATCTGGGAATTCTGCTTTGCATGGGCTGATTCCGGGTTCAAACTAATTTACGAGTAAATTCTTGCAAAAATCATGTTGCCCTGTATTATCGGGTGCATCTATGAGGAAGGGGTAAACCTCTTTGTCATCTGGACTATCGTCACTTTGAGTGTGGCTCATTTTTTCGTTTAATGACTGTTAATATATAACTATCGATGTGTCTAATTGGTTGATTCCGATTATAAAAGTGTACTGGTTTGTGTTTATATTGCTTTTTTATTCTTCTTTTTTCTCTTTTTGATGAATTTGAAGTTGTTTCTGAATCGGAAAAATATATTTGATCGTGAATGGGACAATTTTTATCAATCGATTCTTTTAATTTGTAGAGTTCATCTAAATTGCTAGCTTCTGATTCTGAAAATGCGTTTCTATTTTTTGAAAATCTTTTTCGCGTGATTTGTCTTTGTTTATTTATGATTTTTCTTTTTTTTGTCAGTCGTTTTGTTCTAATGTATCCAACTGTTTGTGTATGAGGTGTGATTACAAGATCGTATTTTGGTTATCTATCTCTCAGTTGTGTAAAACGATTGTTTGTTTATTTCCTAGATTTTTGAATGACATAAGGTTTAGGATGAGGGATGCAAAAAGCTGTTAGGTGATTTCTATTTTCTTAGACTGTTAGTCCTTACGGTTTTTTGGTTAGCTTAACCTGGGTCTTTTTGTTCAGGGTTGGAGAGAAAAGTATATCGATTCCGAAGAATGATTTTTTACTTTCTCGTGACTAGTCTAAGCTAAGGTGCTAACTTACTTAATCTTACTTAGGGGTAGTGATTGTGTTCAAGGCTTGGAGAATAGTAAATCGATCCACAAAGTTCAGGTATAATTAGAACGCAAGTAGTTCGTTAGATACTATTTTAAACTTACTAAGTCTAATATTTATCCTGGGTCTGGTAAGAGGAGGGTTCAAGTGAAGGATGAATAACCGAAGTTCTTCACTGTTTATCTTAATTTGAATGGTTAGTTTTTTTTTAATTTCTATTAATCTTGGATCTTTTGGAAGGGTTGGATAGTGAATCGACGTTTGAGGTCGTTAGACACTTGCTAAGTGGGTGGGGGAGAACAAAATTGTTCTTTTTGATCCAAGGATAGGCCTTGATGATCAGGTTTTAAATTTAGTGAATTAGAAAGTTAATTAAGATCCAAGGATAAGCCTTGATGATCTGATTTTAAAATTAAGTGAATTTAAATTTAATTTGGTTTAAATTTATTTAGGAAAAAGATTTAGTCTTTTAATGATATTAGTGAGCTTATGATTGCTGTTATGTTTAGGTGATAAAGCTGGGACAACAGATGATTTTTTGATTACTAACAATTTATTGTCATGCTACTAATTTTTATTTTCATTTTCAATAAATATTTTTCAAACATGTTTTTTATATAAGACTGCGTAAATTAAGAAAACGATCTGAGATATTTTTATCAATCGTTATTGTATATTAATAATTTTGTTTAGCGCCTGAAATGATCATGAAGATTGACTTCAAAATTTTATGTTTGCAAATGAAAATCTAAATCTATATGTCGTCTCTTGTTCGAGGTCTTCTTACAATTCCGGGTAATTCTGTTATCGTTCGGAATATCGGCTGTGATCTATTGAGTCGTAGAGACATTTCGATTAAATTATTGTCGTATAACATTTTAAAAATGTTTTGTCTAATTTCTAATCTATTTTTGGTTAAATCTAAGCTATTAAGGTCTTATTCGAGACTTATGGTCGCACCAGATGAGATAGGTCCGATGTGTTTAACTCATAGAGTAATTTTGGATAGGGTACACCGTCTGCTCGTCACGCTATCTTATTTTCGGCCGGATAGATTCGTGCAACGTCTAATACCGATCCTAATCTTACTCTTTACTTTCTAGTCTCAGGGTGTTTAACTAGTCTCTGCTAGGCTCAATAGATCTAGGGTATACTGGTTTGTTGCGGCAGCTGAAGTTCTCTTGGAGAGACAACTAATTTCTAAGTTAAATTCAAATCTCTCTGGTACTGAAATTACAAGTAATTTCAGCACTTACAAATAAGTGGATTGTTAGTTAGATGGATCATGACTGGTTAATATTAAATACTTTACAGTGGTAAAATATCTAATTTATCCAATCATAAAATGTAGTTTAGATCAGGTTCCAATATAAATGCTCACTTCCTTATTTTAGTCACGAGGATGCTCATATAATCAAAAATTTTTGAATTAATCGCTGGTTTTTTTTCCAAAAAAATTAGGTTACCGTAATATTTAATGATCTGTTCTTTCTATAGTAATAACTTCTTCAATTTATTGTTAGCTCCACTAACTTGTATGTATTCACCATAAATTTACCATCCTCGCTGCCAAAGTAAGGCTGATCAAACCACTTCTGAAAAGGAGGCAATTGATGTGTCATTCGCAAGGTATTCAGCCACGTATTAAACAGCGGGCTGCAGAGCAGCAAATTTTACTACGATGGATCCTCTTGCATTCAATGCAACCCCAACAACTTTTCAATCGGGTCTACCAACAGACCATCAAGCAAAGCTCTCATCACAACTCATAAAGACACATGGCGAGTTACAACCGAAACAAATGTACTGCCCAACGCAACACAATCTAATCCATGCCCCCTGTAATCACTATCAGCTCCTCTGACTCCTAGATACTTATAGAGCAATAACTTGATATCAGGGAACTAAATAATTTGTCGTTCATTGGAAACCAGGCTCCAGAGTTCTAAGCAAGAAGAAGCCCGGTTTCCAAGAAGAAGACCAGCAGCTGTTGTCAGTAGTAGATGTTGGAGCTAAAGTAGGAGGTGGGTCCCTGCAGACCTCCATGTATTAAGATAGGAAATAGAGCATCCGGTCTACAAGCTATGTATTAAAATAGGGAATAGAACCTACAATGTATTAAGATAGGAAATAAACGTGGTAAGGCTTTATTGTTTTTTGTGATGGTAAGAGAATGGTAAGAAAAAATGAATTTTTTGAGTTTTGTGTAGAAATGACTATTTTTTTCGCAAAAATTTTGGCGAGCATTATCGAATTGATTGTTACATATCACTGGTTACTTAGGTGTAGATTGTAGAATGAAGATCTTGTAATTAGTTTTTGGTTCATGGTAAGTTAGTGGTAAGAGCTTATGGGCAAAAACTTCGATTTTCATCAGAAAAATTGAAAGTTTTTCAAAAAAACTTCAAAACAGGATAAGGTTTGGTGTATCTCAAACTGTTTATTATTTTATTAGATGATCTTAATTTTTAAAACAGTGCTCTATCTACCTGAAGCTATGTTGAAACCTAGTGGAACTTCGAACTTGGTATTTTGAGAAAAAATTTAATTACAAAAAAAATATATAAATCACTGCATCGTATTTGAAATTTACCGCAACTTTATAAAACAAACTAACAAAAAACTGCGTCGTACAAAAACGTAATACCTTGCATCACTTCTTATAAATTTAATAGTTTTGTACCAATTCCATCATCTTGAAATTGTCTTTTTGGATAAAAATAACTAAGTCCTTTCTTTGTTTGCTCATATGTGGCCACCATTTGGCTTACGGTTCTGAATCCTCTATTTGTAGATGTTATGTTGATTGCTTCATCCAGTACTCTCCTGTATTTTGACAGGTAACCGTCTCCAAAATCTTCTAGAACTCGCTTTTTCAAATCTTTGCTACTGAATTTGAATTTATCTGATTTGATATCGTAGCAGCAATGTCTTGCTACACAAGCAGATCATTCTGTACATCTAATTTCTCATCAGAAAAGTTCCGGCTCCCGTGTATTATGTTTTTATGGCTACTGCAACACGTTCGAGGGAAAAAATTAGATTTTACATCCATCTTAAAAAAGTCTCTTTCTTTTTTTCTGCAAGAGCTAAGTAAAGCGAGCCTGTGTCAATCTCTAGATGCAAAACACTGCGAAATAACTGTTCAATTTTCAGGCTATATCAGCATTCTCTGAGGGTGTTTTAACAACTCGCTCTCGATTGCATAGTTTTTCATGTTGTCTCCAATATGGTTTCTTCCAAGTTGGGTTTTTTGAAAATTGGAGGAAAGCTGGCATATTTTGATTTTATTTCATCTGGAACAATTAAATCGCACTGAATATAGCCAAAAAAAATCCATCTTTTGTTTTTGTTAAATTGAAGTCGTTAGAAAGAAGTATTTTTAGGGAAAGTGGGTTCTGACGTGATTTTTGATCTTTTCATCGGTTCAGAAACTTTCCCACCAGTCACACTCCTACGTTTCTTCAACTTTGTATCCGTTCTCTTTTATGTATTCCCGTCTCTCTCTTCTTTTTACCTCGTTCATTATCCTGTTCAATAAGGGACAAGCTTTTATGTACTCACCATAAATTTACCATCCTCGCTGCCAAACTAAGGCTGATCAAACCACTTCTGAAAAGAAGGCAATTTATGTGTCATTTGCAAGGCATACAGCCACGTCTTAAACAGCGGGCTGCAGAGCAGCAAATTTTACTACGATGGATCCTCTTGCATTCAATGCAACCCCAACAACTTTTCAATCGGGTCTACCAACAGACCATCAAGCAAAGCTCTCATCACAACTCATAAAGACACATGGCGAGTTACAACCGAAACAAATGTACTGCCCAACGCAACACAATCTAATCCATGCCCCCTGTAATCACTATCAGCTCCTCTGACTCCTAGATACTTATAGAGCAATAACTTGATATCAGGGAACTAAATAATTTGTCGTTCATTGGAAACCAGGCTCCAGAGTTCTAAGCAAGAAGAAGCCCGGTTTCCAAGAAGAAGACCAGCAGCTGTTGTCAGTAGTAGATGTTGGAGCTAAAGTAGGAGGTGGGTCCCTGCAGACCTCCATGTATTAAGATAGGAAATAGAGCATGCGGTCTACAAGCTATGTATTAAAATAGGGAATAGAACCTACAATGTATTAAGATAGGAAATAAACGTGGTAAGGCTTTATTGTTTTTTGTGATGGTAAGAGAATGGTAAGAAAAAATGAATTTTTTGAGTTTTGTGTAGAAATGACTATTTTTTTCGCAGAAGTTTTGGCGAGCATTATCGAATTGATTGTTACATATCACTGGTTACTTAGGTGTAGATTGTAGAATGAAGATCTTGTAATTAGTTTTTGGTTCATGGTAAGTTAGTGGTAAGAGCTTATGGGCAAAAACTTCGATTTTCATCAGAAAAATTGAAAGTTTTTCAAAAAAACTTCAAAACAGGATAAGGTTTGGTGTATCTCAAACTGTTTATTATTTTATAAGATGATCTTAATTTTTAAAACAGTGCTCTATCTACCTGAAGCTATGTTGAAACCTAGTGGAACTTCGAACTTCGAACTTCGCATCTATGAGGAAGGGGTAAACCTCTTTGTCATCTGGACTATCGTCACTTTGAGTGTGGCTCATTTTTTCGTTTAATGACTGTTAATATATAACTATCGATGTGTCTAATTGGTTGATTCCGATTATAAAAGTGTACTGGTTTGTGTTTATATTGCTTTTTTATTCTTCTTTTTTCTCTTTTTGATGAATTTGAAGTTGTTTCTGAATCGGAAAAATATATTTGATCGTGAATGGGACAATTTTTATCAATCGATTCTTTTAATTTGTAGAGTTCATCTAAATTGCTAGCTTCTGATTCTGAAAATGCGTTTCTATTTTTTGAAAATCTTTTTCGCGTGATTTGTCTTTGTTTATTTATGATTTTTCTTTTTTTTGTCAGTCGTTTTGTTCTAATGTATCCAACTGTTTGTGTATGAGGTGTGATTACAAGATCGTATTTTGGTTATCTATCTCTCAGTTGTGTAAAACGATTGTTTGTTTATTTCCTAGATTTTTGAATGACATAAGGTTTAGGATGAGGGATGCAAAAAGCTGTTAGGTGATTTCTATTTTCTTAGACTGTTAGTCCTTACGGTTTTTTGGTTAGCTTAACCTGGGTCTTTTTGTTCAGGGTTGGAGAGAAAAGTATATCGATTCCGAAGAATGATTTTTTACTTTCTCGTGACTAGTCTAAGCTAAGGTGCTAACTTACTTAATCTTACTTAGGGGTAGTGATTGTGTTCAAGGCTTGGAGAATAGTAAATCGATCCACAAAGTTCAGGTATAATTAGAACGCAAGTAGTTCGTTAGATACTATTTTAAACTTACTAAGTCTAATATTTATCCTGGGTCTGGTAAGAGGAGGGTTCAAGTGAAGGATGAATAACCGAAGTTCTTCACTGTTTATCTTAATTTGAATGGTTAGTTTTTTTTTAATTTCTATTAATCTTGGATCTTTTGGAAGGGTTGGATAGTGAATCGACGTTTGAGGTCGTTAGACACTTGCTAAGTGGGTGGGGGAGAACAAAATTGTTCTTTTTGATCCAAGGATAGGCCTTGATGATCAGGTTTTAAATTTAGTGAATTAGAAAGTTAATTAAGATCCAAGGATAAGCCTTGATGATCTGATTTTAAAATTAAGTGAATTTAAATTTAATTTGGTTTAAATTTATTTAGGAAAAAGATTTAGTCTTTTAATGATATTAGTGAGCTTATGATTGCTGTTATGTTTAGGTGATAAAGCTGGGACAACAGATGATTTTTTGATTACTAACAATTTATTGTCATGCTACTAATTTTTATTTTCATTTTCAATAAATATTTTTCAAACATGTTTTTTATATAAGACTGCGTAAATTAAGAAAACGATCTGAGATATTTTTATCAATCGTTATTGTATATTAATAATTTTGTTTAGCGCCTGAAATGATCATGAAGATTGACTTCAAAATTTTATGTTTGCAAATGAAAATCTAAATCTATATGTCGTCTCTTGTTCGAGGTCTTCTTACAATTCCGGGTAATTCTGTTATCGTTCGGAATATCGGCTGTGATCTATTGAGTCGTAGAGACATTTCGATTAAATTATTGTCGTATAACATTTTAAAAATGTTTTGTCTAATTTCTAATCTATTTTTGGTTAAATCTAAGCTATTAAGGTCTTATTCGAGACTTATGGTCGCACCAGATGAGATAGGTCCGATGTGTTTAACTCATAGAGTAATTTTGGATAGGGTACACCGTCTGCTCGTCACGCTATCTTATTTTCGGCCGGATAGATTCGTGCAACGTCTAATACCGATCCTAATCTTACTCTTTACTTTCTAGTCTCAGGGTGTTTAACTAGTCTCTGCTAGGCTCAATAGATCTAGGGTATACTGGTTTGTTGCGGCAGCTGAAGTTCTCTTGGAGAGACAACTAATTTCTAAGTTAAATTCAAATCTCTCTGGTACTGAAATTACAAGTAATTTCAGCACTTACAAATAAGTGGATTGTTAGTTAGATGGATCATGACTGGTTAATATTAAATACTTTACAGTGGTAAAATATCTAATTTATCCAATCATAAAATGTAGTTTAGATCAGGTTCCAATATAAATGCTCACTTCCTTATTTTAGTCACGAGGATGCTCATATAATCAAAAATTTTTGAATTAATCGCTGGTTTTTTTTCCAAAAAAATTAGGTTACCGTAATATTTAATGATCTGTTCTTTCTATAGTAATAACTTCTTCAATTTATTGTTAGCTCCACTAACTTGTATGTATTCACCATAAATTTACCATCCTCGCTGCCAAAGTAAGGCTGATCAAACCACTTCTGAAAAGGAGGCAATTGATGTGTCATTCGCAAGGTATTCAGCCACGTATTAAACAGCGGGCTGCAGAGCAGCAAATTTTACTACGATGGATCCTCTTGCATTCAATGCAACCCCAACAACTTTTCAATCGGGTCTACCAACAGACCATCAAGCAAAGCTCTCATCACAACTCATAAAGACACATGGCGAGTTACAACCGAAACAAATGTACTGCCCAACGCAACACAATCTAATCCATGCCCCCTGTAATCACTATCAGCTCCTCTGACTCCTAGATACTTATAGAGCAATAACTTGATATCAGGGAACTAAATAATTTGTCGTTCATTGGAAACCAGGCTCCAGAGTTCTAAGCAAGAAGAAGCCCGGTTTCCAAGAAGAAGACCAGCAGCTGTTGTCAGTAGTAGATGTTGGAGCTAAAGTAGGAGGTGGGTCCCTGCAGACCTCCATGTATTAAGATAGGAAATAGAGCATCCGGTCTACAAGCTATGTATTAAAATAGGGAATAGAACCTACAATGTATTAAGATAGGAAATAAACGTGGTAAGGCTTTATTGTTTTTTGTGATGGTAAGAGAATGGTAAGAAAAAATGAATTTTTTGAGTTTTGTGTAGAAATGACTATTTTTTTCGCAAAAATTTTGGCGAGCATTATCGAATTGATTGTTACATATCACTGGTTACTTAGGTGTAGATTGTAGAATGAAGATCTTGTAATTAGTTTTTGGTTCATGGTAAGTTAGTGGTAAGAGCTTATGGGCAAAAACTTCGATTTTCATCAGAAAAATTGAAAGTTTTTCAAAAAAACTTCAAAACAGGATAAGGTTTGGTGTATCTCAAACTGTTTATTATTTTATTAGATGATCTTAATTTTTAAAACAGTGCTCTATCTACCTGAAGCTATGTTGAAACCTAGTGGAACTTCGAACTTGGTATTTTGAGAAAAAATTTAATTACAAAAAAAATATATAAATCACTGCATCGTATTTGAAATTTACCGCAACTTTATAAAACAAACTAACAAAAAACTGCGTCGTACAAAAACGTAATACCTTGCATCACTTCTTATAAATTTAATAGTTTTGTATCAATTCCATCATCTTGAAATTGTCTTTTTGGATAAAAATAACTAAGTCCTTTCTTTGTTTGCTCATATGTGGCCACCATTTGGCTTACGGTTCTGAATCCTCTATTTGTAGATGTTATGTTGATTGCTTCATCCAGTACTCTCCTGTATTTTGACAGGTAACCGTCTCCAAAATCTTCTAGAACTCGCTTTTTCAAATCTTTGCTACTGAATTTGAATTTATCTGATTTGATATCGTAGCAGCAATGTCTTGCTACACAAGCAGATCATTCTGTACATCTAATTTCTCATCAGAAAAGTTCCGGCTCCCGTGTATTATGTTTTTATGGCTACTGCAACACGTTCGAGGGAAAAAATTAGATTTTACATCCATCTTAAAAAAGTCTCTTTCTTTTTTTCTGCAAGAGCTAAGTAAAGCGAGCCTGTGTCAATCTCTAGATGCAAAACACTGCGAAATAACTGTTCAATTTTCAGGCTATATCAGCATTCTCTGAGGGTGTTTTAACAACTCGCTCTCGATTGCATAGTTTTTCATGTTGTCTCCAATATGGTTTCTTCCAAGTTGGGTTTTTTGAAAATTGGAGGAAAGCTGGCATATTTTGATTTTATTTCATCTGGAACAATTAAATCGCACTGAATATAGCCAAAAAAAATCCATCTTTTGTTTTTGTTAAATTGAAGTCGTTAGAAAGAAGTATTTTTAGGGAAAGTGGGTTCTGACGTGATTTTTGATCTTTTCATCGGTTCAGAAACTTTCCCACCAGTCACACTCCTACGTTTCTTCAACTTTGTATCCGTTCTCTTTTATGTATTCCCGTCTCTCTCTTCTTTTTACCTCGTTCATTATCCTGTTCAATAAGGGACAAGCTTTTATGTACTCACCATAAATTTACCATCCTCGCTGCCAAACTAAGGCTGATCAAACCACTTCTGAAAAGAAGGCAATTTATGTGTCATTTGCAAGGCATACAGCCACGTCTTAAACAGCGGGCTGCAGAGCAGCAAATTTTACTACGATGGATCCTCTTGCATTCAATGCAACCCCAACAACTTTTCAATCGGGTCTACCAACAGACCATCAAGCAAAGCTCTCATCACAACTCATAAAGACACATGGCGAGTTACAACCGAAACAAATGTACTGCCCAACGCAACACAATCTAATCCATGCCCCCTGTAATCACTATCAGCTCCTCTGACTCCTAGATACTTATAGAGCAATAACTTGATATCAGGGAACTAAATAATTTGTCGTTCATTGGAAACCAGGCTCCAGAGTTCTAAGCAAGAAGAAGCCCGGTTTCCAAGAAGAAGACCAGCAGCTGTTGTCAGTAGTAGATGTTGGAGCTAAAGTAGGAGGTGGGTCCCTGCAGACCTCCATGTATTAAGATAGGAAATAGAGCATCCGGTCTACAAGCTATGTATTAAAATAGGGAATAGAACCTACAATGTATTAAGATAGGAAATAAACGTGGTAAGGCTTTATTGTTTTTTGTGATGGTAAGAGAATGGTAAGAAAAAATGAATTTTTTGAGTTTTGTGTAGAAATGACTATTTTTTTCGCAGAAGTTTTGGCGAGCATTATCGAATTGATTGTTACATATCACTGGTTACTTAGGTGTAGATTGTAGAATGAAGATCTTGTAATTAGTTTTTGGTTCATGGTAAGTTAGTGGTAAGAGCTTATGGGCAAAAACTTCGATTTTCATCAGAAAAATTGAAAGTTTTTCAAAAAAACTTCAAAACAGGATAAGGTTTGGTGTATCTCAAACTGTTTATTATTTTATTAGATGATCTTAATTTTTAAAACAGTGCTCTATCTACCTGAAGCTATGTTGAAACCTAGTGGAACTTCGAACTTGGTATTTTGAGAAAAAATTTAATTACAAAAAAAATATATAAATCACTGCATCGTATTTGAAATTTACCGCAACTTTATAAAACAAACTAACAAAAAACTGCGTCGTACAAAAACGTAATACCTTGCATCACTTCTTATAAATTTAATAGTTTTGTATCAATTCCATCATCTTGAAATTGTCTTTTTGGATAAAAATAACTAAGTCCTTTCTTTGTTTGCTCATATGTGGCCACCATTTGGCTTACGGTTCTGAATCCTCTATTTGTAGATGTTATGTTGATTGCTTCATCCAGTACTCTCCTGTATTTTGACAGGCAACCGTCTCCAAAATCTTCTAGAACTCGCTTTTTCAAATCTTTGCTACTGAATTTGAATTTATCTGATTTGATATCGTAGCAGCAATGGCTTGCTACACAAGCAGATCATTCTGTACATCTAATTTCTCATCAGAAAAGTTCCGGCTCCCGTGTATTATGTTTTTATGGCTACTGCAACACGTTCGAGGGAAAAAATTAGATTTTACATCCATCTTAAAAAAGTCTCTTTCTTTTTTTCTGCAAGAGCTAAGTAAAGCGAGCCTGTGTCAATCTCTAGATGCAAAACACTGCGAAATAACTGTTCAATTTTCAGGCTATATCAGCATTCTCTGAGGGTGTTTTAACAACTCGCTCTCGATTGCATAGTTTTTCATGTTGTCTCCAATATGGTTTCTTCCAAGTTGGGTTTTTTGAAAATTGGAGGAAAGCTGGCATATTTTGATTTTATTTCATCTGGAACAATTAAATCGCACTGAATATAGCCAAAAAAAATCCATCTTTTGTTTTTGCTAAATTGAAGTCGTTAAAAAGAAGTCTTTTTAGGGAAAGTGGGTTCTGACGTGATTTTTGATCTTTTCATCGGTTAAGAAACTTTCCCACCAGTCACGATCCATCGTTTCTTCAACTTTGTATCCGTTCTCTTTTATGTATTCCCGTCTCTCTCTTCTTATTACCTCGTTCATTATCCTGTTCAATAAGGGATAAGCTTTTATGTACTCACCATAAATTTACCATCCTCGCTGCCAAACTAAGGCTGATCAAACCACTTCTGAAAAGAAGGCAATTTGTGTGTCATTTGCAAGGCATACATCCACGTCTTAAACAGCGGGCTGCAGAGTAGTAAATTTTACTACGATGAGTCCTCCTGCATCCAATGCAACCCCAACACCTTTTCAAACGGGTCCACCAACAGACCATCAAGCACAGCTCCCATCACAACTCATAAAGACACATGGCGAGTTACTACCGAATTATACGTACTGCCCAACGCAACACAACCTAATCCATGCCCCCTGAAATTACTATCAGCTCCTCTGACGCCTAGATACTTATAGAGCAATAATTTGATAATAAGGAACTTATTAAACTGTCGTTCATTGGAAACCAGGCTCCAGAGTTCTAAGCAAGAAGAAGCCCGGTTTCCATTTCATAGAAATACTGAACCAGCAGCTGTTGTCAGTAGTAGATGTTGGAGCTAAAGTGGGAGGGGGTTCCCTGTAGACTTCTATGTATTAAGATTGGGAATAGAGCATCCGGTCTGCAAGCTATCACTTAAAATAGGGAACAGAGCCTAAAATGTATTCAGATAGGGAATAAACTTGATAACGCTTCATGGTTTGTGTGATGGTAAGAAAATGCTAAGAAAAATTGCATTTTTTGGGTTCTGTGTGGAAATGTCAAGTTTTTTTGCAAAAATTTTGGCTAATAGTATCTAATTGATTGTTACAAGTTAGTGGTAAGAGTTTATGGGCAAAAACTTAGATTTTCATTAGAAAAGTTGAACGTTTTTCAAAAAAAACTTCAAAACACGATAAGATTTGAGGTATCTCAAACTGTTTATTGTTTTATTAGAAGGTCTTAATTTTTAAAACAGTGCTCTATCTACCTGAAGCTATGTTGAAACCTAGTGGAACTTCGAACTTGGTATTTTGAGAAAAAATTTAATTACAAAAAAAATATATAAATCACTGCATCGTATTTGAAATTTACGCAACTTTATAAAACAAACTAACAAAAAACTGCGTCGTACAAAAACGTAATACCTTGCATCAGTTCTTTTATTTTCAATGGTTTTGTATCAATTCCATCATCTTGAAATTGTCATTTTGTATAAAAACAACTAAGTCCTTTCTTTGTTTGCTCATATGTGAACACCATTTGGCTTACGGTTCTGAATCCTCTATTTGCAAATGTTAGGTTGATTGCTTCATCCAGTACTCTCCTGTATTTTGATATGAGATCGTATCCAAAATCATCTAGAACTCGCTTTTTCAAACCTTTGCTCCTGAATTTGAATTTATCTTATTTGTTATCGTAGCAGCAATGTCTTGCAACACAAGCAGATCTTTTCTGTACATCTAATTTCTTCTCGGAAAGGTTCCGGCTCCCGTTTATCATGCTTTTTATGGTTACTGCAACACGTTCGAGGGAAGAAATTAGATTTTGCATCCGCCTTAAAAATGTCTCTTTCTTTTTTTCTGCAAGAGCTAAGTAAAGCGAATCTGTGTCCATCTCTACATGAAAAACACTGCAAAATAACTGTTCAATTTTTTAGCTTAAAACTAGATATCAGCATTCTCTGAGGGTGCTTTAACATTTCGCTCTCGATTGCACAGTTTTTCATGTTGTCTCCAATATCGTTTCTTCCAATTTGGGTGTTTTTGAAAATTGGAGGAAAGCTGGATTATTTTGATTTTGTTTCGTCTGGAACAATTAAGTCGCACTGAACATAGCCAAAAAAAACCATTTTTTTTGCTAAATTGAAGCCTGTAGAAAGAAGTCTTTGTAGAAAAAGTGGGTTTTGACGTAATTTTTGATGTTGTCATTGGTTTTGAAACTTTCCAACCAGTCACACTCCCACGTTTCTTCAACTTTTTATCTTTTCTCTTCTATGTATTCCCGTCTCATATCATCCATCTCTCTCTTCTGATTACCTCATTCAATATCCTGTTCAATAAGGGACGAGCTTCTTGACAAGAACAGAAGTCGTAGAAACATCCCATTACTTCGAAAATTGTATTACCATTATCACAATAAAAGTCCACGTTACAACAGTAAAATTTTTTCTGTTTTCGAGATGTGAAAAAGCTCTCAATTTTGGATTCTGGTCTTTGATCCTGGAACAAATACATGAACATATTCTCAAATTTGCTAGATCGGTTATGTCTAGCTTAAGACTTCTGCACATCGGTGTCAAACTCCCATCTCGTGTACAGTCCTGCTGGCGTATCTTGACACATTGAGAAAGGATAAAGCTGGCTTGCATCCAACGATCGATTTACATATATTTGATGAAATTTTGATAAAACATCAACTAAAACTTTTCGGGTAAGCACAATGGAAGATCCACCATTCATGTCTTCTCTAATTTTTCACACAAATCTTTATCACTTTCGCAAGATGGATAACACTTATAACTTATAGATTTGTGTAGACATATGTTTGCTAGATTCCGAAGAGTACATCCAAGTTTTAACATATCTATCCACTTGTTATAATGAAACTGAATCCTTTTCTGCATTGTTTTCTGGGTTGGAACTACATCCTTGTTTTTGTACCAGTGCAAAATGTCTTTGAGCAGAGTCATTCCGTTTTTCTTCTAAGTCTCTGGTAAGGAATTATAATTATCCAAACCAGATGGAGGCGCAGTCTTATTTTGAATCATTTTTAGTGCTTGTTGTTCGTCAAACCCACTCTTTCTCAGCTTCTAATAGTCCTCAAAGACTTTGTCTAGAGGATTACTGTTTCTAAGTTTACTGACAAACAGCTTCATACGGTGGCAATTCGGGAAAATCAAGTTTGTCTGGGTTGTCAAACCATTCATCGGCAAAGAATCCTTTCGCTTCATAAGCTTTGAGAAAAGAATCCAGAGTAGTTGCTCCACCCAGAAATTTTACATCTCCAAACTTGAGGAAAATGAAATCGTTTGCTTTTTTGATGACTGATGTTTCTTGGACTTTATCGCAAATCAAATAAGGAATTCAGTAGGACTTGGTCATCAAAATCAAATCGTATCTACCGCCGCTAAATCCCAAGACAGGTAACATATCTCTACAGATGTTTTTGAAATCACTGAGTTGATTTTTTCGGAATTTCATTCATGCATTCATCGTCGTACTCAAATTTGTTACTTGATTAATTTTTCACCTCGTTCGTTTAGCTGATCAAAGATCTTTTTTATTTGATCATTGACAGCATATTCAATATCTTGAAATGTCATTTTCAACTCCAGCTTACTTTTTTCAGCCAACAGTTCGAGGCTGCTTCAAAGTCAATTATCAAGTTCTGTAGATCCTTGTTGTACAAAAAGATGGGTTCATCAATCAGATTCGATGAGATAGACACTGAAATTGGAACAGGTTTTCCAATCCAGCTTGTAGTTTGTGTTTCTTTTATTTTCTCTAAAGGAACACAAATCGACTTCAAATCGAAAATGCTAGATTATTGAAAAGCTTGTTATCTTCAGAAACTGGAAGATTGAATCTTTCTAGCTTTTCAAACAAGGTTTCGCGGAGCTCATACACGTTCTTTGGAAAAAAAATGCCCCACTCGATCCTTGCATCTCACCAAATTTTTGTTAAATTTGTTGGATTTTTTGAAGAAAGCATCACAACCTGGACACCCATAATATTTGAAGAAGCTATCAATACCATTTGTACGGTTGATGTGAATGTTTAATCTCAGTAGTTTAACTGTTTTATCAAATCTTCTGATTCTTCGTTGTTCTAGTTCTCCTATATATTCTTTTTCTTGGATATCGAAATCGTACATAAAGATGCTTCTTTGCACAATTTCCTCGACAACAGGTAAGTCTTCTACTGAAACTCCATGAAAATTTTTAGGATCATGAACAGACTTTGTAATGAACTCGGTAAAGTATCTTGAAGTGTGAGAGTCGAGATCCTTGTGTCCGTTCATGCACATGGCCAATGCGCGGAAAAGACACGAATGGTCTTTGTATGGTTCCTTGTCTTTGTTAGATAAAAGAGAGTTCTCTTGCGTACGCCTTTGTGAAGGTTCGGGTAAGACAGAGTCCGGACATCCCATTGGAATGTTTTTAAGGAAAGCAGCAAAAGTTATGATGTTAGTAATCAACTTGATTCGCCAATTTGTTTTTTGTTGTTCTTGGGTACAATGCTCCTCAATATCAAACTTTTCCACTTTTCCTTGGATTGTTATCAAGCCTGGTTTAGTACAGAGCTAGTGGGTTTTTTCAAATGAAATACTGTTGTCATGGGCGAGGCTGCTTCGAGGCTGCTTCAAAGTCAATTATCAAGTTCTGTGGATCCTTTTTGTACAAAAAGATGGGTTAATCAATCAGATTCGAGCGAGTGGGTTTTTTCAGAGCTAGTGGAATTTTTCAACTAAAATACTGTTTTCATGTGCGAGGCTGCTTCGAGGCTGCTTGAAAGTCAATTATCAAACAGAGCTAGAGGGTTTTTTAATAAAATACTGTTTTCATGGGCGTAGAAATATCGATATTTACCAGTCTCATTATTTTGAAGAGCAAACCCCAGAGCAATTATGATTTTAGCGGCGAAAATGAGCATGTTGAAGACTTCTCCAAATTTCACGTTGATTATTTTAGTATCAAAATTGGACATTTGGAAGATAAATACATTATATCTCCCATGTTCCATCTCCTTATCTACCAGAACATGTTGACAAGCATTAAGTTCCTCATTCAGTTTTTGACCATACTCCCCTCCTTCCTCCACAATCTTGTTCAAATCCGTTAAGTATCACAAGGTTTCCGTTGCTTAGCTCCATGTTCCTTTTCCGATGTTGTTGGAGAGAGTAGTAACAAGAGAACTTCACTTTCTCGTTGCGGTTAAGAGCCGGCATTATCTAAAAAATAAAAAAAAACTGGGACTTTAGAAGCGTTCCAAAGTTAATGATAAAAAATACTAATTGATTTAAAAAATTACTTTTTTCCTTTTCGCAAAATAACGATTTGTAAAACTTGACGTGGAATTCAATTTACTGTTTCTGATTGGCAAACAAACTTAATAATTTAATCCAATAAAAATGAGCGTATTTATACTAACAATGACGTCATCGCCTACAAAATTATCTTTTTGGGCCATGACGTCAGCCTTCGAACAGAAATGGTGTCACCGCCCACACAAGTTTCCTTTTAATGGTAATAAAGTCATTTTGTGAAAAGAAAAGACGTCATCTCCAACGCAATTTTCCTTTTATGGTAATTGACTTCATTCTATAAAAAAATGACGCAGTTTCCCTTTTGTGGTAATGACGTCATTCCTTAAACAGAAGTGACCTCACCACCCATGCAGTTTTTACTTTTTTGGTAATGACGTCATTCTATAAAGAGAGGTGACGTCACCGCCCATGAAATTTTCCTTTTATCGTAGTGACGTCATTCTTTAAAAAGAAGTGACCTCACCACCCACGCAATTTTTACTTTTATGGTATTGACGTCATCGCCTACGCAACTTTTTAAGTGTGGAGAAAATTCGAGACATAACTTTGGATGAAATATAATCATTACTCTAGAAAAAAGAAAATGTTTCTTGTGATTTCCTTATGGATGAACTAGATGTAGATTCTTACTTTTTTCACACTTTTTTGGACGTTTCTGTTGTCCAAAATAGAGTTCTCCGACAAAATAAAAGTTTACGGGAAATTTACTCAATCAAAGAGTTTACTTTTGAACCGATTATTGATTATCAAAGCTGTAAAATTACGGCTGAGTTACACTTGACAAGAAAAGAAATTTTATTTATTTAAGAAAAACTGAGTCGAACGATAGTATATCAAGATTTTTTTTATCCCCTACCCATTATTCAACTTTGTAAAAACTACCCAGCAAAGTTCTTTGTTCCTTCATTTTTTTAAAAGATTTTCAAAGTTCAAAATCCTGCCTGACCAAGTTTTAGTTCAGATTTCCAGAGATTTGCTTTGATAAATTCATCAACTTTGAGTTATCCTCTCAAATTTACATCAAAATCCAAGAACTTGACTATCTACTCAAAATCAGCAATTTTCTATTGATTATGTAGAAAAAAAACAATTAACTTGCTGAAAAAAATTGTGAAAATGCTGATTGCATGCTATTTTTTTGTTACTTAGATCGGAAATATTTCTTGTTTTTACAGCATACAAAATTTGGTCATTTATTTTTGCGATCACTTTTTTGTATATTTCTACTGAATGAGAACAAAAAAGTCCTTCAAAGGATTCTGATTGGAAACGACCACAATCTAAATAAGGAAAGTCAATACTGATTGGTTAAACCCACACATTCGAGTTGAAGGTACCCCTCACTCCTAACTAAAAATCATTTTACTTTCAATTTAACTACCGTCAACTACCTCCTCTCTCAGCTCTAAATACTTCAATTTCACCCTAAGTACCGTCAATCACCTCCCTCTCAACTGTAAACCAATCGTTTTTTTTACTCTGTGTCTTTTACTCATTTATTATTCAAAATGATCTTCTCAGTGCAAAACAGCAACCTTATGTTCTCGGTAGAATTTTCGCCTCATCTAGTACAAATTCAAGTGCTAGAAACAGTCTCTAGATTTTTTCAGCACGAATTGACATCCCAATTCAAGTCTGGCACATGGTGGAATTGATGCGCAAGGATGTCAACGAACATCTTTTAATGCAAGTACCCATCACAGAGAACCAACATGGAAAAATGCAAATGATGGAGGAAGTGGCTGTGCATGAGGGAATGAAATAACCCGACACTCATGACTCTAAATATGTGGCTCAACCAATTGACGATTTCTTCTTTCTTTGGAAAGAGGGATCATTGGAGAACCCAAATACCATCGAAGAGGATCAGGGGTTCTCTGAGCCAAGGACTCCAGTCAGCGATCCACCAAGACAACCAGCGGCGATGGAGGCAAGACCAGCTTTGCGCTTCATTGAGAACTTGCAAAATTTTGAGAACTCAGCTGCCCGACAGTTCTTTGAATTGTAAATAAGTTTGTTATTGTTTGTGTTTTGTAATTTAGTTTTTTTTGGATCTATTAATTTTTTTTGAGATATAGGAAAAAAGAGATAAGGTTATAGAAAATTTGGTTAGAAATACTTGCACACGGATTAAAAATCGAACCAATTTTGCAATTGGCAAATGGTTTTACAAAATTTTATCGCAAAGATAGTAGGAAAATTAAATCAATTTGAACATCTTATAAGAATTTTCACAAACTTTTTTTGCACACATGATAAAAATTTCATTGCAATTTTCAATTTTTCCACACATGATAGAAACATTATTACATTTTTGCAAAGTTTTTCATAGAGTTTTGTGGACACTTGTTAGAAAAATTTTAAAAAAATCTCGGGTTTTCAGGAAGAGATCATAAGTTTTTTCGCAAGATTGTAACAAGATCGCACTATTGAAAATTAAAATCAATGAATTTCTTTGTTTTATTTTGAGCATTAAAAAATTGATGTTTTACATGTTTATTGTTCATAAATACCAGAAAAACAATGTATTAGGATAGGGAATGTCACTCAAAATTATCAATAATGAAAAATTTTTAGCAACAATTTAACAAGTTTCTTACAATAAAACTTTTCAATTCTGCTTTTGCATAAAAAAAAATAAGTTTCGTTTTCGCAAATGCTTTTTAAAGAGTCATGAATAAAGTTATATCATGCAAAAATTTTTCTCGAAAAATTTTGCATACATGATAAAAACATCATTACATTTTTTGCAACTTGAAAAAAATTTCATAAAATTTTGCACACTTGTTAAAAAAATCAAAAACATTCTCGCAAATTCAGCAAAATTCATAAATTTTTTGCATACTTGTTGGAAAGTTAAAACATTTTTTTTACAAATGGTAAAAAATTTTACTCAGAGTTTTGAATACTTGATGGAAAATATTTTGCATTTAAAAAGTTAGTATACAAGTTTTTCTTACATTGTAATTGAAAAAATGTATGAAACACTTTTTTCTGTCTTTTATCATTAGTAAAATCACTTTTCGCACGTGTTTGGCTCTGAATCATCAAAAAAGAATGTGTTTAGATTAGGATTGGGACTCGAAGACACCAATAAAAAAAAGTTTCAGCAAGAAATAAATAAATTTCCTACACTAAAACTTTGCGTTTTTCGGATTTCATAATAAAAAAGAAATAAAGTTTTTTGCAAAATTTTATTAAGAAACTCAAAAAAAAAGTTCCGTGAAGCAAAAAATTTTCTCAAAAAAAACGCACACTTGTTCAAGAGTGATTATAATTTTTGCATCTTGTAAAAAAAGCAACATAAATTTATTCGTTGAAAAGCTTTTTAAATAAAATAATTTTAATTTTGACAAATTTTTTATGAGGAAACATTCAAAAATTAATAGAGAAATTGACTCGCTTGCTATTTACAATACCATAACCATCAATAAAAGAGTCAGTTTTTCTCAACAAATCAGATTCTTTTTTTGAGTTTTGAGCTTTTCGAATTCTGTCTAAAAATGCTGAGCCAACAGTTTGAGAAGATGCAATTTTTTTATTAGAACTTAGATAATGTTTTTTGAAATTTTTCGAAACGAGTCGTTTCCTTGATACGCTTGGTGTTTTTCAGATCCTTTCCAAGGTAAATTAGGCTGAATACCCTAACTAAGCTGATTGAATACTTCCCCACTTGATGTGACATTACTTGAAGAGAATCTGTGTTTGTACAAAGTGTAAAGACAATCAATTTCTTGATATATGTATTGATATTTGTCTAGTCTCTGAAAAATTTGGCAATAGATGTTTCTATTAAAGTTAAATGAAACTTGCAATTTTCCAACTAATAGAAAGAATCGTGGGTAGACACGCAATAATCTTGGTTACTATATGTTTTTTGTAAAACTAATAATAATTTATGATTATTATCTGAATGAAAGTTGGGAAGAACTTGACACATAGCAGCTGCCATTGGGAAGAATAAATTTTTGCAGAAATTGGTGGATTGATATAGTAGTAGTAACGCCTACTCATTTTCCATCCAGGAACAATTCATACAAAACCTTCCAGATTTGATGCTACTTCTATGTATGAAAATTGCGATGACTCATACTGCTTACTTCCATTTTCATTTAACCTCAAAATCATTTCTCTCATTTATCCTCATCTGATCAGTTTTCTCTTCAAAAATGTACTCCAAAAAAGACTTTAAACTCAATTATAATGAAACTTCAAGTAATCAAAAAAGAATTGAGAGATTTTTTTGGTTCCAAAAATCCTACAGATGGAAAATGTACTTCGAACCGTTCTTTCAACTTTTAAAAGTAAATTATTTGGGACAATTTGAAAAGTCCTAACAATTCTATCACAGTGAAAAAGAAAGAAGAGCAATATCGGGTATCGGCAACCCCACATTCAGATTCGACTCTTCAATTCATAGGAAAATGAAGACATGAAGCAACTTGCACATGTCAACTAAACTTCAAATGAATTCAAAGAGCTGTTTCAAATTTTGGGAGATTTTATGTTTGTTGATAATTGTAAATCTCAGTATCGTTTTGTGATGTTTTTTATGTTTGGTAATTGAAATATTAATTGTTCAAAACTATTTTTTCTGACTGAAGTGTACATTCAGGGCTACGATATCTGAGGAAAAGTCAGATAAATGGTACAATTTCATCAAAATTGACTTAAGACACTAACCAATTATCAGTTGATTTTACAGTATTTTTTGATGAAAATACAAGAAAACTTATTTAGTTAGTTTTCAATCAAATTTTCAGTAAATTTTGTCCTATTCGAACAAAAGTACAAACAAGAATGTATAAATAGTTGAAAACATTGTAATTATTTTTCGCAATTCTGTATTTCATTGGTTGTTTTCAACTTTTTTCGCCATAATTTGAGGTTTTGATTGGCTACATGAAAAACCTAAGAACAAATTAGACTCTTTATAAAGGAAAAAAAATATTATTTGATAATTGTTTTTACACATTAAATTAAAAATGATTCAGCACTTCGATATTTTTCAAGTTTCTTAGTTTTTATTTCACTGAAAGATATATTTCTATCAAAAGCGTTCACAATGTCTGAAATGGATATTTATCAGATTTTAGGATGGTCGAACTACTACAAAAAAAAACAGCGAGCAAATCACTTTATACATATAGCTCATTACATCAAGCAGAAGCACTTTTCTGTTCAACATGGGGTTAAATATGGAAAAGAGGCTCAGCAGTTTCCAGACACACTCCAAGAGAAGGTAGAAAATTCTTTACTGAACCTGAAAAGCCTCTACAATTGTGATAAATAAGAAAAATTATATTAAACATTATACAGTTTTTTTTATCACATTTCTTGATCCGTCATTTTAAATTTTTTAATCAAATTTTCTGATTGATGATAAAAATAGCATCAATCGAGTTTAAGTTGTCTTGATACTTTCAATGGAAATCTATCTGAAAATCTTTAATCTACAGTAAAAACTCCTCTGGTTGCAAGCTTGCGGAGATTTTGTTGCAATAAATTTGTAGTAAAAACGCATAACATAGGCTAATGTGTGGTTAGGAATTTGTTTAAAAATTGTAAAAAACTGGATATTTATAAATCGTGGACTAATCGAAAGGTTTTGCCTAGTCGCCAAATTGAAGTTTTCCTTGTTTAATGCTTTTAAAAGTGTTCATGGAGTAGTGCATTTTTAAGCAGATAATGAGGGTTGATCTATCAAGAATCATGGTTTTCTACTGTTTTCTGAAATTTTCAGAAAAGCAATTGATGTTTAACTCGGAAAAGATGAACAAATGTATGTTTTTGCTAAGCTTTGAAAAATTCAAGATAAAAATATTCATCATTCTCAAACAAAAATTTACTTCATTGAAGAAAATCAGATATTGAACAGCACCATACAGTTATCAGGTTGAGAAAATCACCTAAACGTTTTAGCAAAAAATTTATGGTAAGAAATCTGCTTCGGAATTTTAAAAGTTCCTTGAAATGATACATTTTTCCTTCAAAAGTTCAATTTTCAAGTAAAATTTTGTTCAAATTGGGTAAAATTTGAGGATAGTAGATGAAGCAGGAACTTCGAAAGTACTAAAATGAGGTAGAAACTCAATATAATTCTATAGTGGTGTAGAGGAAATTTTACTACAATGTAAGCTTATAAATTGTATCTTGAGAAAAATCCAAGTTAAAAAGTGTCAAAAATTTATATGTATGTGTAAATTTTTGAAAAATTTGTTGTCATTTGTTATATTAGGTAAGTTTATATGAAAAATCAGATGTTTTGAGGATAATTTTCTGAAGTAAACTCAATTCCGACATCTTTTGGAAGATGATACATGCAGCATAAATCAAAAAATTTGCTCTCAAGATCTAAAATTCATTATTTTGGATAAAAAACAAAAAAGATGTAGACAGACTTTTAGAGAGAGAAAGTAATATGGAGCTTGCTGAAATTTTCTAAGCAATTTAATTATTTAGCAGAACCAGATGTAAGATCTCTTATTTAATTGAAATTTAATATGAAAATTTTCAATTAGACACACACTAGAAATTTGTTCTGGTTAACTCTAATTTTTTTTTTTCAATTAGAAAGTTAGGTAGAATTATAGAGGTTTTTGCTTAAAAAATTTGGCAAAGTTATTTAATTGTTAAAGTTTTTTTGACTTTTCTTTTTTTAACCGATTGTTTTAAGAAGTGTTCTTTTAGAAGTTTTTAGTGGTTCCCTTGCGTATTTCTACTTCCGAGAGTTTTCAGATTTTAACCAATAGAGTTGCTCTAAACTTGATCTAAAAACTCAACCCGAAAATACAACTTCATATTGTCAATATACATGCACTTTTGAGTGCTTTAACTAGCACCAATTTTTTCTCACTTAGACTTTTTTCTGAAAACTTTTTTCCGACAAAAATCAAGAATAAAAAGCGATTTACCAATTATTTGCAAGAAAACTGATAGTTAATTTATTTACTGTAGCAAATAAACAAGGGATCCTACAGTAAAACATGTTAACACTACATAGTACTAATCAGACGTTTTCAGTTCTGATTTTATCTCTACTAGCAAATTGTTTGTTCAATTGATACTAATTTCCTCCCAAATTCCCCAGTTCTGACTAAATTTTCTCACTAAGTGAGTTCAATAGCAAAAACATGTAAGAAGCGGAAAAAAAGAATAATCCTAAAACATTGAAAATTTCTATGGAAAAATCATGAAAATTATGTTGAAGAAGCAACAGAGAGATAGTCATCAGTTTTGAAAAAAATTTTTTTTGAGTTTCATCCAATCTAATATACTTTTAAGAAAAAAAATTATCCCATTTTTAGTCAATTTTAGCAGTAAAATGTTTATTTTTCATCAATCAATTTTCATGATAAAGTAAAAAAAACTTCTCATTATATTTATAGGTAAATTTTTCTTGAACTGAAAAAAAAAACCAGTTTATAACACAACAAAAAGTTGAAAATGTAAAATGTTTGATATACTTGATTAATTTTTACTTTACTTTCTCAAAAATTACGATTAATTTTCCCGAGAAGTCGGAAGTTTCAACATTGATTCAGCGTTTAAAAAAATTGATAAGTGTTTTGTTTCTAGTGTTCAGAGCACTATATAACCCACTTTTTAGCACAAACTACGGATGTTTTATCGTATTTCAAAATTTTGAGAGAAAATTGTGGAAAAATCCGTTTTTTTGTTCAAAATGTTGTATCATGGTCTCAATATGATGCCAATTAAAATATATTTTGAGCTTGATTTTCAATATTGATTTTCTGCAGGTAAATATTGTTTTTCAATTAGATCAGAAGCAACAAAAAAAAAGCCAAAATCTTGAGATTTTGGGAATTTTTCAAAAAACTTGAAAATTTTGCATTTTTTCCCAAAAGCTCAACTTTTTTTCAATTTTTAGTAGTTTTCAGCATACTTTCAGTTAATTTGAACACTGTTTCAAAAAGCAAGATCATCTGATAAAAAAGTTAAAAGGTCAAATTCTTTCAAATATTATCGTGTTTTGAAGTTTTTCGAAAATTTTTGATAAAAAATCTTAATTTTTGCCCAAAAACTCCTACCATTGACGTACCATGTACCAAAAAACTGATTAAAAGACCCTCCTTCTACAATTTAGACGTAATTAACTAATGATATGTAACAATTAGATAACGCGCGCCAAAAATTTTGCGAAAAAACAAGACATTTCCACACAAATCCAAAAAAAAAACATTTTTCTTACCATTATCTTACCATCACACATACCATGAAAATTTATCAAGTCTATTCCCTATATTATTACATCCTTGGCTCTATTCCCTATTTCAATTGATAGCTTGCACACCGGATGCTCTGTTCCCCCGTATCTTAACACATGGAGGTCTGCAGGGACCCCCCCCCCCCCCACTTCAGCTCCAACATCTACTACTGTTGTCATTAGTAGAAGTAACACCAATATGTAACGTTGCAATTAAAGCAGCATTGATCTTCTCGTATCTGCTGCTTCCCAAAACTAAAATCAGAGACAATTGGATCCTATTCCAAAACTCTGAGCCGTCGAATTTTTTGTGGAAGCAAGGCGTACTAGACAAATTTTTCATCTTTATTTTGAGCGATAGCTCTTCAAATTAGACAATCAAAACAGAAGAAGTGCGATACAAACAAACAAGTTAAGCAATTCGATAAATTAATGAATACATGTAAAATAACTGCCGCTTTTGGCTGCTTTTCAGACAAGAAAGTAATAGGATTACTTCCCCTAAAGAAAACCATTGAAGGAAAAACAGTCTTTAGTATCCTGAAATTAAAACACGCACAAGCCAGCCCAGCGAACACCAACTATGTATCTGAAGTAAGCGAAGACACGATGCCAGACCACCCTTCTATAGTCGAACAATTAATCGCCAAGACAATTCGAAAAACAACCCTAAAAAAGCACGGAAGCCACGGTCCCTCAGGTCTAGATACGTACAAATGGAGAAGAATTATAAGTCGATTCAACTAGAAATTCCTTGAGCTTTTAAAAACGATTGCAAAGCTATCCAGTACAATAGCAATCAAAGTTCTCCCTCATGAAAACTTAACGGCGTACTTTTTGGGTCGTCTGATACCTCTTGACAAAAATCCAGGGTTTTATCGTTTCGGTATAGGCGAGGTTCTGAGACAAATAATTGGCAAAACAATCATACAATGTAAAAAATCATACCTTAAAAATCTCGGAAAAAAATTCCAATTCTGCTTATGATAGAAGTCTGGAATCGAACATGCTATTCACAGCATGAGGAACTTGTTCGAAAAACCGAAAAAGGACGCCATACTAATTTTTTGATGCAGAGAATGCTTTCAACTCGCTCAATAGAGAGTTTGCTCTGAGAAATTAAAAAAAAAGTGCATTGTCCGGCATTAAAACATGCGCTGGTCAGCTCATATAAACATACCTCTAATCTGTATGTCAAAAACACATTTTTGACATCTACGGAAGACATAACGCAAGGTGATCCCCTCGCAATGGCTTTGTACAAAAACGGGATAAATACACTGATCGAGCTCCTGCAAAAACCAAAAGTGACCCAGAAATGCTACGCAGATGAAAGAAGCGCTTTACGTGATCATAAAAAATTCGACAATCTGGATGGTCACGGAAAAGTTTTCGGCTATAATATGATGTCTTCCAAGTGTCAATTCGAAGGCACAAATTTTACAATGGTAGATGGTTTTAGAGTGCCTGGATTGGTCATATGAACACCATTAGCATGCGATAAATACATAGAACGCGAAATTGAAAAGACAGTTAGCTCAATGAAAAACTTTCCGAAATAACTAAAACATCGCCATAAAAAAGCGTATTCCTGCTACAAAAAGAGAGTTAAAAAAACTAAATGTCCTAATTAAATATCTCTGGAAGCATTTAAGAAAATGTACGAAGTTTGGAAAAACATAATACAGCAACTACGTCCTAGTATTACTAGTTGATTTAATACAATCAATGAAGATCGCAGCCTTTTTGCACTCTCGCTAAGATCGAGAGGATTAGACATCCTCAGTAACACGGAATTTTCCAGCAATTATGAGTGTTCCTGATTGAGTGTTGTGAGCCATTTGTGATCTGTAAGAAAAAAACGGATCCAGAAATAGCTTAATTGGCACAAACTCTGATAAAAAGAAACAACAAAACTGAGAGACAGAACATCACCTTCTCAAAAATACTAAAAATACGGAAAATTGCTCATCACAAAATTAAGCTTCACAGAAAGGAGCATCGAACTAGCCGAGCGTGCTACTCTTAAGAAGTATAAGTTTCATCTCAGCAGATACGAGTTTAAAGAAAGCTTACAACTGAGATATGGATGGGAACCACCAAACAATTCTTATTTGGACAACCGTTTACACTGAGCCACTCTCGACACTGCCCCAAAGATGGATACACCCACCGAAGATAAAATGAAATTCGTTGTTCCTTTCCGACACACCTGGAAGAAGTCTTACACTATGTTGATACAGAGCCAAAACTTCAATTTCAATCGTTGGAAGGCAAGAGCTTTCAAAACAAAACAACCCTTACTGAAGATGACGCTCGGCTTGACATCAAGGCAAATGAACTCTGGGGAGGACGACTCAGCCGAACCTTTCTCGATGAAAAACTTTCAACCCCACTGCTAAATCGTACCCCAAAACTATATCTGACGCCTACAATTATAATGAGTGTGAAAATATTACAATTCCATTAAAGGGAAGCGTTCAACAGTGCCGAAGTACAACATTGCCGAAAAAGGCGGAAAAGTTTCAAATTAATTGAAACGCAGTCTCTCAATAGCGGGAAATTACCGACGCTAATTTACAAGGAAAATCACTCCAGCTTTGGCACCATAAAGTCTGCAATTGCACATTAATCAATTAGTTTGGCTCCACAACGTCTGCGTTCCAATTTTCTCACTCAAAATCTTAAAGTGTCATTTAAGATTGAAAACGTTGAGGTTCATTTTTGATTGCCGCACTTGTTGAGTTAAATTTTGTTCAAATTTTCAGCACTGGTGAACTAACTTTTTTATCGGCACTGTTGTACTGCCCTCAACTAAGAATTCTGGATGTGAAACACAGCAGATTTGTTCTACTTATTTGTAGCAGGCTCTACAAAAACCGTCCAGAAACTAGCAGAGAATATGAGCGAAAAACGGAAGGAATCATACTCCGAGACAATAAACTGTATGAGAACCAAAAAAAGATTGCCCATCTGAGCAGTGCAATCCTCTGACTCAAGGGGTGCAAAAAATTTAAAAATCTATACAATATAGACAATTCTATCAGTGCTATAACCGAAGAGGGTATATTGCGATCCTCTGACTCAAGGGGTGCAAAAAATTTAAAAATCTATACAATATAGACAATTCTATCAGTGCTATAACCGAAGAGGGTATATTGCAATTGAATTAATTCCCTTGAATAATAAATTAGGGCAAAATTAAAAACAAAAATATCAAGTCAAGATCGACAGTTTGAGCAGCTGCACTTCAAGAACCAGGAACACGGATTCAGTTGATCAAAAGTTGACAACGTATTCTCTAAAAGAAGTTCCTTGATTCTTCTCTTGAAAGACTCGAAGGTGGGGGGGGGAAAGATGTCTACACTAAGACGGATCAACTCGTTGACCGATTTCTCAACGCGATGAAAGAAAAACTTCTCAGTCTGCCACTTCTTTGCTGTTTGAATTGTGCAGAGGATGGTGGACTTCCGGCTGGTGGTCACCTTAAAAAAAGCAATACGCAGAAAACGGCAATTCTGTAAGACCATGTAACCTTTTGTAGAACTGTAACACATCGTTGAAAATAAGATGGTAACAGATAGGCAGAGTTTTCGTGAGAAATAACTGGTCTTTACAGGGTATTGAACCAATAACCAATTTCAGACATTTTCGATTGAAACTTTCAAGTTGTCGGATATAACAAAATGAAGGAAACCAAACAAAGGATGCATGAAAAATGATACTCTTTATACACATGTTAACAAACATGAGATTGGTGGATTGAGAGACAGTGAAAGGAAAATTGCGCCTGATAAAATGAAGTGACTTGTTACATGGTAACAGCTTATTATTGACATGTATCATCCAGTTCAAGTCATCAGAGACAAGTAAGCCAAGGTCTTTTACTACATTTGAGGCAGTTATGTCCTGGCCGCTTACCATCACATGACGAGGAAAATTGCCTTTGAAAACAATGAGACTGCACTTATGGTGATTGACCGATAAATCATTTGCAGTACACCAGTTTGTAAAAGAATCAATATCATGCCGTAGAGAAGTAATATCAGTAGAAAACAGCTTTGAAACGTTGGTATAGTCAAGTCAAGTCAAGTTTTTATGACCATTAGGCAGTGCCTCTTGTGGTCATTTCAAATGTTTTTTTTTCCTATCTCCGTTCGAACTCGTACATGTCAATTGCAATCGCTTTCCAATGTTTGTCCAGTTCCCACTTGAATTCGTCGATGGTCTTGCTTTGCACTGTTTCCTGCGGCAGATTGTTCCAGTCGAGAGGTGCTATTATGTGAAGAAATTTTTTCGCGTTTCTAGATTTGCTTTACGTACTAATACTTTACATGCGTTACCTCTAGAATCCCTATCATTCCGCTCGAATAGCCCCCAGTGGCATTCCTATCATACAAAACACAACAGATTTTATACATTTCTATCATTGTCCCTCTTTTTTTTCTGTATTCCAGCGATGATATATTCAGTTCTTTAAGGCGTTCGTATTAGGATAGATTTTTCATACCACTAACTAGACGCGTCGCTCTTCTTTGTACGTTTTCCAAAAATTTTTGATGCTTGATCAGTCTTGGGTGCCAGATTAAGTTCGGAAATTCAAGGTGTGGCCGTATCAAGCATTTGTAGATATTTAAAAATACTTATTTCGTGACATTAGTGAAGCTTCTCTTAATTACTGCTATCATGCCGTTTGCCTTATTGGCGTCTTTAGTGATGTGTGTTTCGAATGTCAGTTTGTTGTCAAGCCAGATACCCAGGTCTTTTTTGATTTGCACTACTTTAATGTTTTCGCCATTGAATTTATAAATCCTCTCCATATCCCTTTTCTTGGTTCCTATTGTCATGTGAACACATTTGTCGATTTTACAGGACAAAAGACTTTGGCGTGACCAAGTTTCTAGTGATTGTAAATCTTCATGTATGCGTGTTACATCCGATTTGTCTTCAATTTGACGGTATAATTTCGCATCGTCAGCAAACAGATATGCTTTTGACGTTATTTTGTCCGGCATTGTGTTGATGTATATCAAAAACAGTACTGGGCCGAGTACTGAACCCTGGGGTATCCCACTTTTTACTGGCTGCCATGAGGATCTTGAATCGTTGATTACCACTCTCTGTTGTCGTCCCGGAAGAAAGTCTGTTATCCAGTTCACGGTTCTTCCAGTTACTCCATACTGTCTAAGAACTCCGATTAGTCTTTTGTGTGGTACCGAATCGAAGGCTTTTTTGAAATTCAAGAATATCACGTCGACATTTTAATGTCTGTCCATTGCCCCTGTGAAGTCATCAATTACTTTCAGGAGTGGTAAGTTCAAGGAACGTCCAGATCGAAAACCGTATTGTGCATTTTTTATTAGCCCTTTTTCATTGAAATGATCCATGACGAGGAAAATTGCCTTTGAAAACAATGAGACTGCACTTATGGTGATTGACCGATAAATCATTTGCAGTACACCAGTTTGTAAAAGAATCAATATCATGCCGTAGAGAAGTAATATCAGTAGAAAACAGCTTTGAAACGTTGGTATAGTCAAGTCAAGTCAAGTTTTTATGACCATTAGGCAGTGCCTCTTGTGGTCATTTCAAATGTTTTTTTTTCCTTTCTCCGTTCGAACTCGTACATGTCACTTGCAATCGCTTTCCAATGTTTGTCCAGTTCCCACTTGAATTCGTCGATGGTCTTGCTTTGCACTGTTTCCTGCGGCAGATTGTTCCAGTCGAGAGGTGCTCTTATGTGAAGAAATTTTTTCGCGTTTCTAGATTTGCTTTACGTACTAATACTTTACATGCGTTACCTCTAGAATCCCTATCATTCCGCTCGAATAGCCCCCAGTGGCATTCCTATCATACAAAACACAACAGATTTTATACATTTCTATCATTGTCCCTCTTTTTTTTCTGTATTCCAGCGATGATATATTCAGTTCTTTAAGGCGTTCGTATTAGGATAGATTTTTCATACCACTAACTAGACGCGTCGCTCTTCTTTGTACGTTTTCCAAAAATTTTTGATGCTTGATCAGTCTTGGGTGCCAGATTAAGTTCGGAAATTCAAGGTGTGGCCGTATCAAGCATTTGTAGATATTTAAAAATACTTATTTCGTGACATTAGTGAAGCTTCTCTTAATTACTGCTATCATGCCGTTTGCCTTATTGGCGTCTTTAGTGATGTGTGTTTCGAATGTCAGTTTGTTGTCAAGCCAGATACCCAGGTCTTTTTTGATTTGCACTACTTTAATGTTTTCGCCATTGAATTTATAAATCCTCTCCATATCCCTTTTCTTGGTTCCTATTGTCATGTGAACACATTTGTCGATTTTACAGGACAAAAGACTTTGGCGTGACTAAGTTTCTAGTGATTGTAAATCTTCATGTATGCGTGTTACATCCAATTTGTCTTCAATTTGACGGTATAATTTCGCATCGTCAGCAAACAGATATGCTTTTGACGTTTTTTTGTCCGGCATTGTGTTGATGTATATCAAAAACAGTACTGGGCCGAGTACTGAACCCTGGGGTATCCCACTTTTTACTGGCTGCCATGAGGATCTTGAATCGTTGATTACCACTCTCTGTTGTCGTCCCGGAAGAAAGTCTGTTATCCAGTTCACGGTTCTTCCAGTTACTCCATACTGTCTAAGAACTCCGATTAGTCTTTTGTGTGGTACCGAATCGAAGGCTTTTTTGAAATTCAAGAATATCACGTCGACATTTTAATGTCTGTCCATTGCCCCTGTGAAGTCATCAATTACTTTCAGGAGTGGTAAGTTCAATGAACGTCCAGATCGAAAACCGTATTGTGCATTTTTTATTAGCCCTTTTTCATTGAAATGATCCATTAAATGCTTTCGAACGAACTTTTCGAATAATTTGCAACATATTGATGTTAAACTGATTGGTCTATAGTTATCTGCCATCGATTTTTTACCTTTTTCAAATATTGCAGAAATGTTAGCCAACTTCCAGTCTTCGGGTAATTTGTTTGTCTCCCAAGAGGTTTGGAAAATAATCAAAAGTGGTTTTAAGATGAATTCTCGTAATTCAAATAGGACCCTAGGATGAATTCCATCTGGTCCAGGCGACTTTGAAGTGTCTAACTGATTGAGTTCTTCTCGGATGTCATTCATCGTCAGCTCTAGGTTGTCATCAATGCTGGCGGTTGGTGGAGGGCTGATCTCCCAGTTACCCAGGGGTTCGTCAGTGAAAACCGATGCAAAGAAGTTTGAGAGCACTTCCGCCTTTTCGTCGTCTGTGTCAGTTAGCATACCATTTGGTTTTATTAAAGCGGGGATTGCTTCTCTTATGGTAGTGTTTTGGCGCACGTAACTCCAGAACTTTTTCGGATTAGTTTTAACTTCTGATGATATTTCCTTTTCGCGTGTGAGTGCCTCCGATTGCGTGGCAGATCTAACTTCATTTCGTTTGGTTTTATTTTTGGTTAAATTGTCGGCTGTTTGATAATTTTTGAATGTTTTCCAGGCTTTATTTTTTTCTTTTACCTTCATGCGCACCGCCCTTGCTAGCGGCATTTGGTTTCCACTGCTGCGTATCTTAAATAAAGTCACGAATTTCTCGACTAACTCTTTCATGCAGTTTTTCAGTTTTTCCCATGTATTTAACTGAACTTTTGGGTCAGCTAGATGGTTTCTCATCCCGTGGTAGTCTCCCTTTTCATAGTTTCTGCGGTTTTTACATTTCGATTTAACCCTGTTTACTGGCACATCTGTCTTGACAAGGACGTGGTCACTTTTTCCGATTGGCGCCTCTAACGTGATGTCTAGATCTTTTAAGACAATATCTGACATCATAACATCAAGCAGTGATGCCTTGTCTCTGTCAGTTAGCCTTGTAGGCTCTTTGATATGTTGTGTTAGTAGTGCGTCTTTTATTGCCTCTATAAAGGTGAACTCAGTGCTATTTTCATCTTGCAATGTACTCATGGCCTCCCAATCTATCTGTGGTAGATTTGTGCCTCCCACTATTAGTGTTGAGTCATTTGACTGTGTTTCGTTCAAATTGGCGATCAAATTTTTTAGTTGGTCGCTTTTTTCTTTAGTTGAGTTTGGACTTCTATACAATACACCAAAAATGATGATGATATTCCTGGCAATTTTATTTTTAAAAACAACGTTTCACAGAAACAAGAGTTAATTGTGCTCAAGGAGTAGTCAATGTTTTCATTAATATAAACTAAAATTCCGCGTCCTTGATCAGATGGATTCAAATTTTTTTATTCTTTGTTAAAGTATTGGATTTTATGCCATGTTGGATTGTATTCTGCGCGAGAATTTTTCGGTTTGCCTTCACTAGAGCGATGACATCAGGCTTGCATTTTTCTTGATTCGTTCTCCACGTGATTTCGTACAGTTTGTCTTGAGTTAATGTGTCTATGCTTAAAAAAGACCGGTTTGAGGTTTTTTCTTCATTCTCAATATTTGCAACCCCCTCACAAGGTGCACGTTGTCTCCTTGTTCCTTTTCGTTTAAGTTTTTTGCCTTTGCTATCAATCTTCTGACTTCTTCTCGTTCCTTGAGACTCCTGTCTGGGCCAATCCACAGGTTTTTGATTTTATATTCGGCATCTTTTAATTTATTCAAGTTTTTCATTATCTCGCTTACATCTCTTTCGTTATCAAAGGATACTAGCAGTGGTCTGTTTATCGTTCTTCTTCCCAAGTCGGACAAAACTTGTGGCTGTTTTGTTTCCCATTTCGACCGATGCTAGAAATGTTTCTATCAGTTGTTTGTCTTCTAGTTTTCTGTTATTTCCATCTTGGTGGGTACTCTCAGGCGCTCTGTAAATTATCAAGTTCTTTTTTCTTCTTATGTCGTCTTCTTCTTCTCCTTTTTGCTCTTCAGATGCTTCAATTATAATTTCTTTTAATGGCTTGAATTTCGGTTGTTGGACAACGTCCCATGGTTTCTGTTCAGCTTGATTCACGGCTCTTGGTCCTGCTACAAACATGTAGAAGTCGTTCATCATGTGGCTTAGGTTCGCCATTGTTTTTTCCAGATCGCTCCGTAGTGTATCGTAGTGTATCCGGTTCTAGATTCTTGTCAGCTTCAATTAGAAGTTTCACCTTCGGTGTGCAGGAACTTCAGGTTAACACATGTAATCGTAGACTTGGTCAGGCATAATTATGCATGTTGTACAAAAGTGTTGTACATGTTGAACATTTATCACACTCCATTACTTTATCATAGATGTTACCATAGGCCTCATTGCACGTTTTACATTGCCAAGCGTCCATTTCACTCACAGATTCAGTACCTTTACGTCTAGTTTTTAGTTTTGGAGGCATATTAAGGTTGATTTTATCAGGCCGCTCTAAGACACTTAATTCTCAAGAATCTACCTAATGAAATCAACTTCACGAAAATTACTGGGCCGCACTGAGACACTGAATTCTCAAGAAGCTCTCCCGTAATTTCTCCTTGAAAAACACTAAGCCCTAATCTGATTAATACTGGGCCGCTCTAAGACAATTAAGTCCCAAGAAACTACCCTTGTAATTTCAGAAAAAGCTTCCTCCGTTTCATTTTTGCTGTTCTTTTTGTGCCTTCGCTTCGACGTTGACTGTTTCTTTGACTTCTTCGTAGCAGACTTTGATCGTTTCTTCAGGACTACTTTTTTCAAGTTAATTCTACTTCTGTCTCTCTTCAAGGATCAAAAACGGGTGAATTTGCCTCGAATCTCGCAAGGTTCTGTTGTTCTTTCTCTTTCTTGTGGATAATAACTTTTTTACTGGAATAATGAGGATGACCAATGTTCTCAATATTTTGAGTATGTCTGTGGTGTTGGTTCGTTTTGTGTATACTATTGCTGCGATCCGGTGACGCAGTCCGTGGAGAATCGAAAGCAGTAGTTCTAGTGAACAAGGTTTCGAACTGTTGCTGTGGTGGGGGGCCATAGTATTGTTTATCAAGTCGTGCCACATAATAAGTTTGTCTTCGTTCTTCTGGATCGACTGGTAGTTCTTTTTTGTGGCAGGATTGATGCTCAACTCTCCTACTGATGTCTGGATGGGGAAAATTTTTCGTTGAAAATTTCTAGGGGATGCGTCGATGGCCGCACGAAAAGAGCTTGCGCCAACAAAGTGCACCATAAATCTTCACCTGCAACACCTAGAGCAGCAGGACTTTGCTATTTTTTCCGTTCCAGAAAGCGATTTTAGATTTAGCTCTAGGGCATATATCTGAAAATACACAGTTTGTATACGGGGAAAGGAAATCTATTTAATAAGTTTAAATGATAACAAATAATTATAAAAATATTAAATAGTTTCAGATAAATTTGTATTTCTCGAGGTAGCAATGGTTGCCTCGCTCTAAATGTCAACCAGGAGATATCATATTTTCAAAACATCTTCGTCAAAGAACCTTCTGATAGCAGATTCGCAGGCGCGACACTTGGAATTAAATACAGAAAAAGCGTGTGTGAGAAGATTTACAGTACTTACCATCTAGGCAGTGACGAAATTCACTTAAGCCCAGAAGGTTTCAAAGGCATCAAAAGCATCATAAAGAACAAGATACTGTACAAGAAATACTCTGACGCTTTCAACGACGAAGGTCATCTCACACAGTACGAGTGCACCTTCCGACACTGCCGCTGCCCTTACTGAGTGTAAGCTGCAGGTTTGTGAGCTGTACTTCCCCCTGTCCTTTCTAGAAATATCAAACCGCAGGCGTCCCCTTTTCGGGATCCACAGGTTTGTTTGTTTATTTCTCTGACCCCATCGAACGTTCTAGAAATATTAAACCGCAGGCGCCCCCTTTTCGGGATCAACAGGTTTGCATATTTCTCTGAACGCATCGTACTGCAGGCGTCTCTTCTCGGGAATTACAGATCCCTCTGTAAAGTCCCCCTCTGTTAACTGTTAACTCTTCAACGATGAGTCGCACATGCCGAACTTGCACAAGGTCCATACCGAAAGCCGAAAAAAGTTACAACTGTGTAGCGTGCGGTTGTCACATGCATCTAGAACCAACATGCACAGGATTATTAAACGTAGCCATCAACGGAAAAAAGGAGCTTGGTCGAAACGCAATGTTACTCTGTAACGTCTGCATTGAAAACAGCGAACGCGACAACTTCATTCGGAACAGCACTGTCAACAAACTGGAAGAAAAAATCAACAAAAACATGTCTAGCAATGCTGAGACACTCGAAACGCAAATTGCTCAAATTGTCGAAAAGAAAATAAACGAAGCAATAAGGAAAACACACGATAAAGTAGACGAGAGTTACGCAAACGTCGTGAAGGAAGTTGAAAGCTACAAAAAACGTGAATAGTCCTCAAAACTCCAAAAACAACAACAACACAACCACTCACAGCATCGAACACAATGTAAGAGTGCAAGGGATCCATGAAGATCCTGATAAACCACGTGACTTGAATCTTGTCCAAACTCACGAAAAACTAGAGGAAATTTTGGAAACCATTGGAGTTAAACCAAAAATAGTCCGGTTTAAAAGACTTGGAACATTCAACAAAGAAAAGAAAAAGCCTAGAACACTTCTAATTACGCTTGAAAATCCAGCAGCAATCAATCTAATGATTGCAAAAAGTACTGAAAAAAGAGACGAAATGAAAGAAATGAATATATTTCTGTCACGTGCCCTATGTAAAGAAGATTCTATCAAAGAAAACCTCTGCCTGAAACGACGTAGGGAAATGCTTGAAGAAGGCGTACCACGTGAAAAACTGAAAATAAGAAACCTTGAGCTTTTCCATGATGGAGCAAAAGTTCAATTAAATCAAACTTCCCAGCCATAACCAGAAAATGCAACATCCAACGTTTGACTAGATCATCTCCACATTTTACAATTTAATGCACGCAGTTTAGTTAACTATGAAAGAAGATTCAAAGTGGCAAATGCAATAAAAATTGGTTTGTACAGCGTTATTTGTTTTTGTGAGACCTGGTTAAACAAAAATATCTCAAACTCTGAACAACTACTTGCAGAATACAACATTTATCGAGCAGATAGAGCACATCAGTCGTCTAACACTCACGGAGGTGCCCTGATTGCCATTAAGAACTCACTAAATTCCCAAAAAATAATTCCCACGTCGATTGTTGTGTCCTATGTAACATAACGCTAACAAACGAAACTATCTATATATGCCCCTTTTACAACCCCCATAGAGCCAGTCAATACAGATATGACTACCAATGTTTCAACAAAATTCTCGAAGCCATCCCTAAAAAGAGTAAAGCAGTCATATGTGGAGACATTATTTTCCATCTACAAAATGGGACATCTTCAGCAGTCAAGAAAACGATGAACAAGAAATCCTAGAAATGTTAGAAGATAGGCTTCTTCAACAGATCATCAACTTTCCGACCTGCGGCACAAACACGATGGACGTTTTTCTGTATCAAAACTGTCAAGTATACTCTGAACACGATGAAAATTTTGATAAAATCTATGACTGCTCTGACCATATTACAATCAGAACAGCAATAGAACTTGAACATTTCGATCCTCCGCCAGCAATGACAATTTTCTACAGTTTTGTGTCAGGAGATTATGACCGGATTGTTGGTGCCATGAAAGATCGGCCCTTCAACCCCCAATGCTACACCAATGTACAGCGAAATTCAGGACTACTTAACCGACTTGATAGACACTCACATCCCAAAAAGAACCAAATATCGTCAATCGCTACCACCTTGGATTACACCGAGTACATCACATCAGATGAAAATTCTCAACACGCAAAAGAGGTTACTCGAAAAACGACCAGCTAGCTACCGAAAAAATAAGGTCCTCAAACTAAAAAGCCAAGTCACTGAATTATGTGAACATGATCGAATCTCATACCAAGAAAAAACTTTTGTTTTAAGAAATTGTGGTCATATTTACAAGCACCTTAAGCATATCAATAGAGCTTCGAACATCCCGAAAACGATCAAGTTCAAAGACAAAATGACATCAATTCCAGAAGAAAAGGTAGAAATGTTTAACACATTTTTTCACTCAGTATTTTCCCAAAGAGAACTACAACTTCCTTGACATAAAGTGCGATTCACCAACCCTAACAAACTTAAGCGTTTCAAACAAAACAATAAGTAATATTCTGGCAAATATAGACACTACAAAAACTCGCGGACCAAATGATCTACCTCCCGGTTTTTACCAATGATGCGGCAAACAAATGAGTAACATACTCATTAAGCTTTTCAAGAATATTAAACGCATACGCAAAATGCCAACGAGTTGGAACACAGCGGCTGTAACACCCATTCACAAAAAGAACGACCCAAAAGATGTTGAAAACTATCACCCAATCTCCCTTCTAAACATTGACAGCAAAATCTTTGAAAACTGCATGTACTCTCCACTCTACGAGCACTTTTAAGACCATCTTTCTATAAACCAACACGGTTTTGTAAAGAAACGCTCCGTTATGAGCATCATGCTCCAATTCCTAAATCGAATCTACAAAGCCCTGGATGAAAATCCCCATAATGAGATCATTGCTTTTTATGCTGATTTCTCCAAGGCCTTCGATAAAATCCCCCACAAATTATTACTCCGAAAATTGAGTGATATTGGTGTAGGTGGATGCCTATTCGAAATCATCTACGACTATCTCAGAAACCGAAGGCAATTTGTTCGGGTTGATTTCAACACATCCACCGTCCTCGAAATAACCAGCGGGGTACCCCAAGGTTCACTCCTGGGCCCACTCCTGTTCTGTGTTTTTATAAATGATCTCCCTGAAGTCCTAAACTTCAGTGACCCCTCAATACTTGCTGACGATCTAAAAAATTTTTCTGTTGGACGCAAACAAGAAGAAATACAACTTGACTTAAAAAAAATCGAAGATTGGGTTAGACAAAACAAAATGGAAATGGCATTCGAAAAATGCGCTCGAATAAACTTCAGAGGTGTTGATTTAAATCTATTTTTGATCAAAAATCGTGTAACTCAGCTAAAATCAATAAAAGATCTGGGTATTCACATGTTAGGAGATCTTAGTTGGAGCACTCATCTAACCGAACGATTAAAGAAAGCAAACAAATTACTATACAGTCTAAGACGAAATTTAGCATATAACGTCAACACCTTTGTAAAACTAGGTCTCTACAAATCAATGATACTACCAGTGTTAACCTACGGCTGTCACTGTGCGAACTTTCTGAGAAAAGACCTACAAAAACTTGAATTTTTTCAAAAGAAAGTAGTAAAGTGGAAAACACTGCCAAAAATACACTGAACAACTTAGAATGCTCAACATTTTACCTCTGCCAATGTTCCTACAGACCAATGACTTACTTTTGCTTTCATAACTCTGCACTGACTACGATCACCACAGCATCCCACTTCCCACAGCTAACAATACCCTAGACCGACGATTAGAGCCCTTCAAATTACCCAAAACTCGAACAGAATAACGCAGGGGAGAATTAGTTTTTCGTACAACCAGAGTTGCAAATAGAATTGATCATTTAGTCATTTTCAGGATAGAACAGGGACTCAAACAGCGCATCACAACTCTTATGTGGAAATTCTACAGTGAAAAATACAGTACCCTCAACCTCTGCTCTTGGCAGATATGCTGCGACTGCACAACGTGCAAAAATATCTGGACAATATTATAAACTCTTTGGAAGAAATTCCCACCAGTATTCTACTGGAAAGCCACAACAACAACAACAACAACAACAACAACAACAACAACAACAACAACAACAACAACAACAATTATCCTTTGCTAGTATCCTTGGATAGACCTATCCAGGTTGTTCACGGACCGTCGCATGTCGGAAGTGCCTATTTTTCATTACCTGTTAATCAGAAAATTGCTTTTAAATGGACCATGCGTTGAAGTGCTGATTACGTAGCCTCTTTTATCATGATATATTTTGATCTCGCGATTTCGATGTTTTTTAAAAGAAAAAACAAAAACTGATAGTCTATTCTAGGAAGCTATGAGTTCCCGAAATTAGTTGAAATACTTTAATTGGGAAGTTAAAATGGCAATGTCTAGTGATTCAGTTTCGACTGTCAATGAGCCCCTAGTATCCCTTCAGTTTAATATGACTCAAGGGGGCTCAGAATCATGCAAACAAAAAACACTGGAATTGTCCAAAGAAGAATTGCAAGATGTCATAGACAGTCTAACCAAAGCCAGTGATGCTATTTCTGCGTATACAAGTTAAACTCTTGATGAACAATCGAATTAAACTTGATAATATAAGGAGTTTTTAGATAACTATTACCATATCATTACAAAAATTTCTAAGTCTAAAGTTTCTAAGTCAAATTACTCAAGTTTTGAGTCAGAATGTGCAATTTTTAGCAGAACATAAAGAGTAAATTGATTATCCCAATTTTATTTTTTTCTAGCAATTTTCAGATAAACTGTCAGCAGTTTGACTACAAGTAAATCTTCGTATATAGACAAAAATGTGCCCTGGAAATGGCAGAATCACTTTTTCAACTAACTAGGTAGGCGAAGGTCAGAAAGTTTGTAAATTTGGAATAATAAAGGCTGGAAACTGACATTATTACCATTTTTCTGCATTTCAGTGAATTCAAAAACTTGTATGACACAGGAAAGCAATCAAGAGCTTTTCATTTTCCGTCTGCATCCAACAATGCTCGTCAGCGCTCCAAAGAAGATTCGGTAAAATTAACAGCAATTTTTTTTCATTATTATATGCGATTGAATGAGCTAAGTATTGACGTGTAATTGCTGTTATGTCATTCAAATTGACATCACAAAAAAACTAAGAGTGAAGACCATAAATTATTCGACTTCGAAAGTAACAATAAGAGTGCACAATAAGAACCGTCTTTACAATGGTGAGTATTTTTGATCATGAAAAGTATTGATAAATGAACTAGGTTTAGAGCGGTTTTATAATTTAAAAGGGTAAGGTAATGCAGTAATTTCTGAAAAAAAACTAGCTTTCATTTGTGTTTTAGGGTTGAAAGGGCACGGTATGCTGTAACTTCTCTTTTTTTTCTCATTGAGTTTTTCTCTGAATTCTTGCCGAAGTCAATTTTTTTTCAGGACTCAGACGATGACGATGACGACTACGTACAAAATAGAAGCTATCCTGCTGAGTTTAACCTAAAAAAACATGTCACGAGGTTGAAAAAAGAGAACGAGAAAGAATTCGCCAGTCGTCTCACTGAAGAAATTTGGGATCCATTTGAATCGGTAAGTTTAAATTCTGTTATGCAAATTGATCATTGCTTGAAATTATTTCCACGCAAGAAATTTACTGATGTGAAAATTCTGTTTAATATTACCTTCAATGGCATAATACCAGGCTAACTTTAATAGAAACAAGTATTTGGTGTCCATTTTTAAAAGCTAAAAATTAATTTTTAATATTCAATATTATTGTTTTTCAATAAAACTAATTACTTCAATAACAATTTATGTTGCGCTGCAAATACAATATGCAACAGTCAGTTACTGTACAAGTTCAAGAAATGAGTTTTAGAAATAGGTATCAATTTGATGCGAAAGACCATCCATAAGTTGGCAGATTAGTAATTTTAGTAGGTCTTCTGTTATTCCAAAATAGAAAACTTTGCAAATTCACGTTTGAATTTTGTACAAGACTTGATTGTTTACACATGCGAGCTAGCGAGCGTAGCGTTAAATTACAAATAACTATTTTTTTTCTTCTAATCCAACTTGCAGAGAAAAATGCTAATATGGCTGCTTTTTTGTTGCAAACCATTGGCAATTTAATCGCATGCGTTCTAGCGGGTTATTGGTGATCCGTATTTGTATACTTTCAAGCGACCATGACGTGATACTCTTAATGCCCAGGTCGGTGATTTGGTTCCAGAACATCGCAGATGTTTTCTTCAGGTTTAACTTGCCCTTTCTTCCCTTATTTCAGTTTTCTGCATTATTAAGAGTCGGGGAACGTAGTTAAGACTCTTATAAGTCGTGATGATTTTTTTTCAGAAAAATACTTTAAGTTCTCTAATAACGAAAGAAATGCATTCAAGTGTATATACACTTCAATTCACTAATTTGCTAGATGGGCAAAAATTACTCTCCAATTATGAAAGTTGTCTTCATGTTTTTTTTTTTTTCATTTCTCAAATCTAATTTGCGCTAACAGCAAAGGAACAAAGGAGCACCAGAATTGGGAATGCAAAAAACGTAATAAACTGCACAAGACTAGATGGCCCGGCTGACAATCATAGTGGCGTTTCCTCTCATGAGGCACACTGAGAGGCTCTGGAGAAGGCGAACTGGGGCAACACGAGCGTCACGTGAACCAGAACGTCTGGCATCAGCGAGGATAGCAACTGACTTGAGGGTTTTGATTATGAAAGTTGAAATTGCGCGAAAAAATTAGATCGATTTTTTGTTTCGAAAGTGAAATTTAATTTTCAGATTTTCCAGCGGAACAAAAACTTTTCCCTATAATCCAGTTTTCTCAATATAGGTTAATTTTAGTTTAAAAAATTCCAATTATAAGTTGCTCTTGAAATTCGATATCTTTTACTGTTTGAAATTCGAATTAAGGTTTTTCAAAAAAAAATGTCTTTTTTGTTTCTTTTTTGCGTTCATTAACTCTTTTGCAAGTGTCTGTTGGCCTTGTTTAGAGCTATTTTGTGTCGTTTTCTTGCGTGATTTTGCGCAGCTCAGTTTCTACTCTGTGACTAATTTGTCGCGGTAACCTTTTGTAAAATTTTTTGTAAAAAAAGAATGATATCGCCTATGGGTAGTTTTCAAATTTTAAATTGTCGGCAATTATTCATGCTTTATTCTAAAGTGAATCGAAATATTGGATTTCTCCTTGCTGAATCTAAGTCTAATGTTCAATTGTATATCTATAATCTATACTATATTTAAATGCGAGTGACAACTATCTCCCATGTTTAAGCATAATAATTTTGCATATTTAACGAAGGAGTTTTTTCATGTTTAAGCTATATCATACATTGCAATGCTTAAGAAAATTTTTCAATTAGTTTTCCGCTAGGTCAATAATTTTTCAGAATTTTTTTTGAGGCCAATTTAAGTCTGTCTGTCTGTATATCTGGTTTTTCATTTAATTTGATTGTCTGTCTACCCATCTCCTAATTTTTTAACTTTCGATTTGGTTTCGACGATTTAGTTCAGAACAGTACTACTGTCAAACGGTTGTCTCCAATTCCTTCTCTTTATCTGTCTTTTTTTTCTGATCCTTCTTTATCAATCTTTTTTTTCTATGTTTTTTTTCTATTTTTTTTTTGATCCTTCTTATTCGATCTTTTTTTCTATCTTTCTTTTTAAAATTTATCTCTATCTTTTTTCAATCCTTCTTTTTCGATCCTTTTTTTCCTATCTTTTTTTATTCTTCTTTTTTGATCTTTTTTTCAATCTTTTGAATCTTTCTTTTTCGATTTTTTTCTAACTTTTTTTTCAATCCTTCTTTTTCGATCTTTTTTCTATCTTTTTATTCAATCTATTCGATGTTTTTATTCGGTCTTTTTTCGATCCTTTTTTTTAAATCTTTTTCTATCCTTCTTTTTGATCTTTTTTTTCTGTTTTTTTTCGATTGTCCTTTTTCTTAAATTTCCTCAATCCTTTTTCGATTTCTTTTTCAATCCTTCTTTTAGATCTTTTTTCTATTATCTTTTTGTTTCTAAATTAAAACTTAAGTTCTCAAAAAACTTGATGTAATTTTGGTTTTCAGAATTTGAAATGCCTTACCCTTTAGTAGGGTGCTGTCAGGCTACTCTCATGAATTGCCAATCTTGCCTCCAAATGTAATTGCTCAAATCTTCGTAGTTTTTGAGATATGACGTTTTTTGTGTAATTTTTCAGAAACTTACCGATTTTTTTTCTTCAAAATTTGAAATCCCTTACCCTCAAAAGAGTTGTCAAAAGTTCGAAGCGCCGGTGGTGCGTTACACACTAGTTTCAATTGATATTAAGAAAAATATACTTGATTACTCAGACTGGTTAAAAACAAGTGATTTTAAAATAATTTCAATTGTTAAAATGGGCAGCTCGTTTCGAATTACTGAGCAAGATCTGATGGCGTTAGTGATTTTGAAAAGGAAATTTTTTTTGGATAAACAGACCTAGACACTTCACATGATGTCTCTGGGGCCATTACCTATTTTTTTTGCATTTGAATATGTATCCAATGAATTGTTGAAAACCATTGATTCAGTCACTGATTATTTTATCTGCAGATGATGAGCTTCAAAGTACTCAATGAGTATCCAAATGTGCATCTCAAGTTATTTCTTAGCAAGAGTCAAATTTTCACTCTGTAAATGTCATTGCAAATTTCATCAGTTACCCGGGGGTTCGTCAGTGAAAACCGATGCAAAGAAGTTTGAGAGCACTTCCGCCTTTTCGTCGTCTGTGTCAGTTAGCATACCATTTGGTTTTATTAAAGCGGGGATTGCTTGTCTTATGGTAGTTTTTTGGCGCACGTAACTCCAGAACTTTTTCGGATGAGTTTTAACTTCTGATGATATTTCCTTGCCACTGCTGCGTATCTTGATTAAAGTCACGAATTTTTCGACTAACTCTTTCTTGCAGTTTTTCAGTTTTCCCATGTATTTAACTGAACGTTTGGGTCAGCTAGATGGTTTGTCATCCCGTGGTAGTCTCCCTTTTCATAGTTTCTGCGGTTTTTACATTTCGATTTAACCCTGTTTACTGGCACATCTATCTTGACAAGGACGTGGTCACTTTTTCCGATTGGCGCCTCTAACGTGATGTCTAGATCTTTTAAGACTATATCTGACATCATAACATCAAGCAGTGATGCCTTATCTCTGCCAGTTGGCCTTGTAGGCTCTTTGATGTGTTGTGTTAGTAGTGCGTCTTTTATTGCCTCTGTAAAGATGAACTCAGTGCTATTTTCATCTTTTAATGTACTCATGGCCTCCCAATCTATCTGTGGTAGATTTGTGCCTCCCACTATTAGTGTTGAGTCATTTGACTGTGTTTCGTTCAAATTGGCGATCAAATTTTTTAGTTGGTGGTTATTTTCTTTAGTTGAGTTTGGACTTCTATACAATACACCAAAATTGATGATGATGTTCCTGCCAATTTTATTTTTAAAAACAAGTTTTCACAGAAAGAAGAATTAATTGTGCTCAAGGAGTAGTCAATGTTTTCATTAATATAAACAAAAAATCCGCGTCCTTGATCAGATGGATTCATACTTTTTGATTCTAGGTTAAAGTATTGGATTTTATGCCATGTTGGATTGTATTCTGCGCGAGAATTTTTCGGTTTGCCTTCAACTAGAGCGATGACATCAGGCTTGCATTTTTCTTGATTCGTTCTCCACGTGATTTCGTGCAGTTTGTCTTGAGTTAATATGTCTATGCTTGTGTACCAGATTTTTAAAGACCGGTTTGAGGTTTTTTCTTCATTCTCATTATTTGCAACCCCCTCACAAGGTGCACGTTGTCTCCTTGTTCCTTTTCGTTTAAGTTTTTTGCCTTTGCTATCAATCTTCTGACTTCTTCTCGTTCCTTGAGACTCCTGTCTGGGCCAATCCACAGGTTTTTGATTTTATATTCGGCATCTTTTAATTTATTCAAGGTTTTCATTATCTCGCTTACATCTTTTTCGTTATCAAAGGATACTAGCAGTGGTCTGTTTATCGTTCTTCTTCCCAAGTCGGAAAAAACTTGTGGCTGTTTTATTTCCCATTTCGACCAATGCTAGAAATGTTTCTATCAGTTGTTTGTCTTCTACCTTTCTGTGATGTCCATCTTGGTGGGTACTCTCAGATGCTTTGTAAATTATCAAGTTTTTTTTTCTTCTGATTTCGTCTTCTTCTTTTCCTTTTTGCTCTTCAGATGCTTCCATTATAATTTCTTTTAATGGCTTGGCTTTCGGTTGTTGAGCCACGTCCCATGGTTTCTGTTCAGCTTGATTCACGGCTCTTGGTCCTGCTACAAACTTGTAGAAGTCGTTCATCATGTGGTTTAGGTTCGCCATTGTTTTGTCCAGATCGCTTCGTAGTGTATCCGGTTCTAGATTCTTGTCAGCTTCAATTAGAAGTTTCACCTTCGGTGTGCAGGAACTTCAGGTTGACACATGTAATCGTAGACTTGGTCAGGCATATTTATGCATGTTGTATAAAAGTGTTCATGACATTTATCACACTCCATTACTTTATCATCGATGTTACCATAGGTCTTATTGCACGTTTTACTTTGCCAAGCGTCCATTTCACTCACAAATTCAGTATCTTTACGTCTAGTTTTTAGTTTTGGAGGCATATTAAGGTTGATTTTAACAGGCCGCTCTAAGACACTTAAGTCTCAAGAATCTATCTAAAGAAATCAACTTCACGAAAATTACTGGGCCGCACTGAGACACTGAAGTATCAAGAAGCTACCCCGTAATTTCTCCTTCAAAAACACTAAGCCCTAATCTGATTATTACTGGGCCGCTCTAAGACAATTAAGTCCCAAGAAACTACCCTTGTAATTCCAGAAAAAGCTTCCTACTTTTCTTTTTTGCTGTTCGTTTTGTGCCTTCGCTTCGACGTTGACTGTTTCTTTGACTTCTTCGTAGCAGACTTTGATCGTTTCTTCAGGACTAATTTTTTCAAGTTATTTCTACCTCTGTATCTCTTCAAGGATCAAAGACGGGTGAATTTGCTTCGAACCTCGCAAGATTCTGTTGTTCTTTCTCTTGATTAGTCTCTCTTCAAGGATCAAAGACGGGTGAATTTGCCTCGAATCTCGCAAGATTCTGTTGTTCTTTCTCTTTCTTGTGGATAATAACTTTTTTACTGGAATAATGAGGATGACCAATGTTCTCAATATTTTGAGTATGTCTGTGGTGTTGGTTCGTTTTGTGTATACTAATGCTGCGATCCGGTGACGCAGTCCGTGGAGAATCGAAAGCAGTTCTAGTGAACAAGGTTTCCAATTGTTGCTGTGGTGGGGGCCACAGTATTGTTTATCAAGTCGTGCCACAGAATAAGTTTGTCTTCGTTCTTCTGGATCGACTGGTAGTTCTTTTTTGTGGCAGGGTTGATGCTCAACTCTCCTACTGATGTCTGGATGGGGAAGATTTATCGTTGAAATTTTCTAGGGGATGCGTCGATGGCCGCACGAAAAGAGCTTGCGCCAACAAAGTGCACCATAAATCTTCACCTGCAACACCTAGAGCAGCAGGACTTTGCAATTTTTTCCGTTCCATAAAGCGATTTTAGATTTAGCTCTAGGGCATATATCTGAAAATACACAGTTTGTATACGGGGAAAGAAAATCTATTTAATAAGTTTAAATAATATTAAATAGTTATTAAATATTAAATAGTTTCAGATAAATTTGAATTTCTCGAGGTAGCAATGGTTGCCTCGCTCTAAATGTCAAGCAGGAGATATCATATTTTCAAAATATCTTCGTCAAAGAACCTTCTGATAGCAGATTCGCAGGCGCGACACTTGGAATTAAATGCAGAAAAAGCGTGTGTGAGAAGATTTACAGTACTTACCATCTAGGCAGTGACGAAGTTCACATAAGCCCAGAAGGTTTCACAGGCATCAAAAGCATCATAAAGAACAAGATACTGTACAAGAAATACTCTGACGCTTTCAACGACGAAGGTCATCTCACCCAGTACGAGTGCACCTTCCGACACTGCCGCTGCCCTTACTGAGTGTAAGCTGCAGGTTTGTGAGCTGTACTTCCCTCTGTCCTTTCTAGAAATATCAAACCGCAGGCGTCCCCTTTTCGGGTTCCATAGGTTTGTATATTTCTCTGAACCCATCGAACGTTCTAGAAATATCAAACCGCAGGCGCCCCCTTTTCGGGATCCACAGGCTTGCATATTTCTCTGAACGCATCGTACCGCAGGCGTCTCTTCTCGGGAATCACAGATCCCTCTGTTAAGTCCCCCTCTGTTAACTGTTAACTCTTCAACGATGAGTCGTACATGCCGAACTTGCACAAGGTCCATACCGAAAGCCGAAAAAAGTTACAACTGTGTAGCGTGCGGTTGTCACATGCATCTAGAACCAACAAGCACAAGATTATCAAACGTAGCCATCAACGGAATAAAGGAGCTTGGTCGCAACGCAAGGTTACTCTGTAACGTCTGCATTGAAAACAACGAACGCGACAACTTCACTCGGAACAGGACTGTCAACAACCTGGAAGAAAAAATCAACAAAAACATGTCTAGCAATGCTGAGACACTCGAAACGCAAATTGCTCAAATTGTCGAAAAGAAAATAAACGAAGCAATAAGGAAAACACACGATTAAGTAGACGAGAGTTACGCAAACGTCGTGAAGGAAGTTGAAAGCTACAAAAAACGTGAATAGTCCTCAAAACTCCAAAAACAACAACAACACAACCACTCACAGCATCGAACACAATGTAAGAGTGCAAGGGATCCATGAAGATCCTGATAAACCACGTGACGTGAATCTTGTCCAAACTCACGAAAAACTAGAGGAAATTTTGGAAACCATAGGAGTTAAACCAAAAATAGTCCAGTTTAAAAGAATTGGAACATTCAACAAAGAAAGGAAAAAGCCTAGAACACTTCTAATTACGCTTGAAAATCCAGCAGCAATCAATCTAATGATTGCAAAAAGTACTGAAAAAGAGACGAAATGAAAGAAATCAATATATTTCTGTCACGTGCCCTATGTAAAAAAAATTCTATCAAAGAAAACCTCTGCCTGAAACGACGTAGGGAAATGCTTGAAGAAGGCGTACCACGTGAAAAACTGAAAATAAGAAACCTTGAGCTTTTCCATGATCGAGCAAAAGTTCAATTAAATCAAACTTCCCAGCCATAACCAGAAAATGCAACATCCAACGTTTGACTAGATCATCTCCACATTTTACAATTTAATGCACGCAGTTTAGTTAACTATGAAAAAAGATTCAAAATGGCAAATGCAATAAAAATTGGTTTGTACAGCGTTATTTGTTTTTGTGAGACCTGGTTAAACGAAAATATCTCAAACTCTGAACAACTACTTGCAGAATACAACATTTATCGAGCAGATAGAGCATATCAGTCGTCTAACACTCACGGAGGTGCCCTGATTGCCATTAAGAACTCACTAAATTCCCAAAAAATAATTCCCACGTCGAATGTTGTGTCCAATGTAACATAACCCTAACCAACGAAACTATCTATATATGCTCCTTTTACAACCCCCATAGAGCCAGTCAATACAGATATGACTACCAATGTTTCAACAAAATTCTCGAAGCCATACCTAAAAAGAGTAAAGCAGTCATATGTGGAGACATTAATTTCCATCTACAAACTGGGACATCTTCAGCAGTCAAGAAAACGTTGAACAAGAAATCCTAGAAATTTTGATCAGAAATAGTGTACCTCAGCTAAAATCTATAAAAGATCTGGGTATTCACATGTTAGGAGATCTTAGTTGGAGCACTCATCTAACCGAACGATTAAAGAAAGCAAACAAATTACTATACAGTCTAAGACGAAATGTAGCATATAACGTCAACACCTTTGTAAAACTAGGTCTCTACAAATCAATAATACTACCATTCCTAACCTACGGCTGTCACTGTGCGAAATTTCTGAGAAAAGACCTACAAAAACTTGAATTTTTTCAAAAGAAAGTAGTAAAGTGGATATGTGGAAAACACTGCCAAAAATACACTGATCAACTTTAGAATACTCAACATTTTACCTCTGTCAATGTTCCTACAGACCAATGACTTACTTTTGCTTTCATAACTCTGCACTGACTACGAACACCACAGCATCCCACTTCCCACTTCCCACAGCTAACAATACCCTAGACCGACGATTAGAGCCCTTCAATTTACCCAAAACTCGAACAGAATAACGCAGGGGAGAGTTCGTTTTTCGTACAACCAGAGTTGCAAATAGAATTGATCATTTAGTCAATTTCAGGATAGAACAAGGACTCAAACAGCGCATCACAACTCTTATGTGGAAATTTTACAGTGAAAAATACAGTACCCTCAACCTCTGCTCTTGGCAGATATGCTGCGACTGCACAACGTGCAAAAATATCTGGACAATATTATAAACTCTGTGGAAGAAATTCCCACCAGTATTCTACTGGAAAGCCACAACAACAACAACAATTATCCTTTGCTAGTATCCTTGGATAGACCTATCCAACTTGTTCACGAACCGTCGCATGGCGGAAGTGCCCTTTTTTTTACCTGTTAGAGAGAGAGAGAGAGAGAGGAAGGCTTAATTTACCCCGTGGGGAGTTTACAATCACAAATAATGAAATGCAAACATAAAACAAAAAAAAAATATAAATATATAAAATAAACTATGACCGGCAGAAGGTACAGCAGCACTTTCCATACCAAGTACACGGAATGTTTTCTTCGAATGTTTGACGTAGCTTCGTATCATAGAACTTCATAACTTCACGCTTGTACCGGGGGAATGATAGACGGACATCAAGCTTCATGAAATTCAATAGTCTAGGAATACGGTCAAAATAAAAGGACTTTGTCTTCTCGTATTTTCGCTTCTTTAATTTGAAAGAGTATATATCAACACTCCGTAATGATACAGATGGGTCATTTATATTAATCAGAAAAATGCTTTTAAGTGGACCATGCGTTGAAGTGCTGATTACGTAGCCTCTTTTATCATGATAATTTTTCATCTTGTGATTTCGATGTTTTTTAAAAGAAAAATACAAGAACTGATAGTCTATTCTAGGAAGCTATGAGTTCCCGAAATATGTTGAAAGACTTTAATTGGGAAGTTAAAATGACAATGTCTAGTGATTCAGTTTCGACTGTCAATGAGCCCCTAGTATCCCTTCAGCTTAATATGACTCAAGGGGGCTCAGAATCATGCAAACAAAAAATACTGGAATTGTCCAAAGAAGAATTGCAAGATGTCATAGAGAGTCTAACCAAAGCCAGTGATGCTATTTCTGCGTATACAAGTTAAACTCTTGATGAACAATCGAAGTAAACTTGATAATATAAAGAGTTTTTAGATACCTATTACCATATCATTACAAAAGTTTCTAAGTCTAAAGTTTCTAAGTCAAATTACTCAAGTTTTAAGTCAGAAAGTGCAATTTTTAGCAGAGCATAAAGAGTAAATTGATTATCCCAATTTTATTTTTTTCTAGCAATTTTCAGATAAACTGTCAGCAGTTTGATTACAAGTAAATCTTCGTATATAGACAAAAATGTGCCCTGGAAATGGCAGAATCACTGTTTCAACTAACTAGGTAGGCGAAGGTCAGAAAGTTTGAAAATTTGGAATAATAAAGGCTGGAAACTGACATTATTACCATTTTTCTGCATTTCAGTGAATTCAAAAACTTGTATGACAAAGGAAAGCAATCAAGAGCTTTTTATTTTCCGTCTGCATCCAACAATGCTCGTCAGCGCTCCAAAGAAGATTCGGTAAAATTAACAGCAATTTTATTTTATTATTATATGAGATTGAATGAGCTAAGTATTGACGTGTAATTGCTGTTATGTCAATCAAATTGACATCACAAAAAAACTAATAGTGAAGACCATAAATTATTCGACTTCGAAAGTAACAATAAGAGTGCACAATAAGAACCGTCTTTACAATGGTGAGTATTTTTGATTATGAAAAGTATTGATAAATGAACTAGTTTAGAGCGGTTTTATAATTTAAAAGGGTAGGTATGCAGTAATTTCTGAAAAAAACTAGCTTTCATTTGTGTTTTAGGGTTGAAAGGGCACGGTATGCTGTAACTTCTCTTTTTTTTCTCATTGAGTTTTTCTCTGAATTCTTGCCGAAGTCAATTTTTTTTTCAGGACTCAGACGATGACGACTACGTACAAAATAGAAGCTATCCTGCTGAGTTTAACCTAAAAAAACATGTCACGAGGTTGAAAAAAGAGAACGAGAAAGAATTCGCCAGTCGTCTCACTGAAGAAATTTGGGATCCATTTGAATCGGTAAGTTTAAATTCTGTTATGCAAATTGATCATTGCTTGAAATTATTTCCACGCAAGAAATTTACTGATGTGAAAATTCTGTTTAATATTACCTTCAATGGCATAATACCAGGCTAACTTTAATAGAAACAAGTATTTGGTGTCCATTTTTAAAAGCTAAAAATTAATTTTTAATATTCAATATTATTGTTTTTCAATAAAACTAATTACTTCAATAACAATTTATGTTGCGCTGCAAATACAATATGCAACAGTCAGTTACTGTACAAGTTCAAGAAATGAGTTTTAGAAATAGGTATCAATTTGATGCGAAAGACCATCCATAAGTTGGCAGATTAGTAATTTTAGTAGGTCTTCTGTTATTCCAAAATAGAAAACTTTGCAAATTCACGTTTGAATTTTGTACAAGACTTGATTGTTTACACATGCGAGCTAGCGAGCGTAGCGTTAAATTACAAATAACTATTTTTTTTCTTCTAATCCAACTTGCAGAGAAAAATGCTAATATGGCTGCTTTTTTGTTGCAAACCATTGGCAATTTAATCGCATGCGTTCTAGCGGGTTATTGGTGATCCGTATTTGTATACTTTCAAGCGACCATGACGTGATACTCTTAATGCCCAGGTCGGTGATTTGGTTCCAGAACATCGCAGATGTTTTCTTCAGGTTTAACTTGCCCTTTCTTCCCTTATTTCAGTTTTCTGCATTATTAAGAGTCGGGGAACGTAGTTAAGACTCTTATAAGTCGTGATGATTTTTTTTCAGAAAAATACTTTAAGTTCTCTAATAACGAAAGAAATGCATTCAAGTGTATATACACTTCAATTCACTAATTTGCTAGATGGGCAAAAATTACTCTCCAATTATGAAAGTTGTCTTCATGTTTTTTTTTTTCATTTCTCAAATCTAATTTGCGCTAACAGCAAAGGAACAAAGGAGCACCAGAATTGGGAATGCAAAAAACGTAATAAACTGCACAAGACTAGATGGCCCGGCTGACAATCATAGTGGCGTTTCCTCTCATGAGGCACACTGAGAGGCTCTGGAGAAGGCGAACTGGGGCAACACGAGCGTCACGTGAACCAGAACGTCTGGCATCAGCGAGGATAGCAACTGACTTGAGGGTTTTGATAGCTAAAGCGGACCAACCCCCGAGCGTTTCGACTGCTAACGGGAAAAAACTGATTCCTTGTTCCTCACAGTTTTTCTCGTGTTTCGAAAATTTGCGGTCCTCAGCAACTTCCAGGGACGCCCCGGGGGTCTCCGCCGCACGAGAGAGAAGAGATAACTGCAGCGGGGATGTCACGGTGACGTCGAAAGCAGCTGGGCGACCAGCGCTCCAAGTAGGGATAAAAATATCGCCGGGTTTGGACCGTTCTCCAGGGATGAGGTTCCGTTGCTCCTTGATGGGGGCTAAAGAGGCAGCCGAGGTAGCATTGAAAATAATGTCCCGTAGTCTGTCGTGACGGGAGATCCGGCCACCACTCCCCCCACAAGCGACAGCGTGGTCCCCGAGGACGTCCAGAATGCCAGACGGACACGCGGGGCACCTACGAGCAGACGCGAACACAGGAAGACCAAGGCGGTATCTGACAGCAGCTTGGAACTCAGCAGGTAGCAGGTGCAGGCCAAGACCTTTAATGGGGACTGCAGTAAGCCAAGCGCCGGCGTAAGGCAGAGAGAGCGACTGAAGACGAGCTTGCTCGCGGGAATCGGGAAGAGACGAGAAGAAAGCGTTGTAGGTGGCCTTATCGAGTTTCTCTTGGAAAGCTTTTTGAGTAAAACCGGGAGTGTTAACGCTTCCAGACTGTTCACGGAAGTCGTTCGAGGCACGCAGGAACTCCGGCGTATCAGTGATGTCGCATTCGGTAAGAAACGAGACCAAATGAGCTGACTGACGCGAAGACCCTAGGAAGGCAGGAATGTGTTGGTCGCGAGCTTGCCGGACGCCAAGTCCGCCATCTTTGATAGGCAGGGAAGACTGGGACCAGGCAAGATCAGGAACAGGTGAGCCAACTGTGACAGAAAGAGCATCGCGGAGGAGTTCATCAAAAACTTGCAGGGAAGCTGCGACAGGCTGAGAGGGCGGCTGAGTGCGAAGAGAGTACGTCAGCTTGGGAGCAGCAAGGCAAGTGCGAGTGATGCCAAGTGAGAGCTGGGGGTCATCAAGAAGAGGTAACTTTTCAAGACATTTGGTGGCCTTCGAGATGCGTTTGTCCAGGACTTTAACTGAGAACTCAGTATCACCAATGGGGGCGCCAAGAAGCTCGAAGCCATTAGACGCTGCTCTCGGGATAGAGACGGGGATGGAGGAGAACTCCACAGGGGCCCACAACTCACACTTACTGTGCTTGACTTTGAGGCCGAGATGCAAGCCGTTGGAAGTGATGAGTTCGAGAGCCTTGAGCAAGGAGTCTTCGTCGCCGGCACAAATCCCATCATCAAGGTACCAGCAGTTGAGGGTGAGACCGGGGACTTCCGACTTGAGAGATTCGACTAGAGAGTGCAGGGTGACCGCAAAAATGAGAGGCCCTAGCGGATCCCCCTGTTGAACTCCTTTCTCGCTGTTGAGAATGACATCCTCGAACAGCAGATGACTGTGGTGACCGTAGGTAAACTCAACAAAGGCGGAGAGACCGGGAAGACGGTTGCGAACTTGAGGGAGGATCTCGGTGCGGTCTAGCGTGTTGAAAGCGTTCTCAAAATCCACTGTTAAGACGCCTTGGTGACCATGTTCCGAGCACTTTTTGACTGTCATTTTAGTAGCGTGGACGATGGCTTCCGAGCCACCGCTGGTAGCGACTCCAAGCTGGTGAGGACACAGAAAATCACGAGCTTCAGCGTTGGCGGCTTTAGCAAGGCATTTAGCAGTGAGCCTTCGGAGCACTTCGCCGACCGCAATAGGCCGGACACCACCCTTGGGTTTAGCGGTGGCAAAGAGATTCGCACTGCACAGCCACGAAGAGAGACTAGAAGGGGCTTGCCCGGCAGCGAGGATATTAACAACCCTGTTGAGAGACTCTAACGTTCTGGCAGCAGTCTGAGGAGTGGGGCACTCAACGGCGTGAACAAAGTGCTCAGGAAACCAGCGCGAAGGACCGGCAGCAGTGCCGCTCGGGAAACTTTTGAGAGACTTATGAACGAACTCAGATTCGAATTGGTAGGCAAGAGGGGATTCATCCCGGCCAGAAAAGACAGGAGGGTCAGCGGAAGGATGAAGACTGCGAAGGTCCTTAAGCGACTCGTCACTTTTGGACACGAGGCCATCGGAACACAGGGCTTTAGCTGCTCTGCCGAACTGACCGAGGCCTGCTAGCTCTTTGGCTCTGCGGACATTAAAGTCAGGAGAAGGTTTGCTGTTTTTCTTCGTTCGCTCTTTAGGTCCTTTGGTAGCGTTAGACCAGAGGTCCGAAATATTGCCCTCCTTCCAGGACTTGATTCTTTGGCGAATGTCTCTGCAGTTATTAGCGGCGTGAGACTTGCCTCCGCGGCGAGGGGCTTTCAAGATACATTTGGGGAGCATGAGCAACCGAGTCCAGTTTTTCAGATTGTCCGGAGCGGTGGCGCAGTTGTCAAGGGCGTGACCAACAACCTCAGACCACTCGTTACGAAGAGAAATCGGAACGAACCGGACAGTGTCAACTCTGGAAGACATGACGTCAGAAAGATCCGGCACAGCGCTTTCGGCGAGCTCAGCCGAGATCGTCATACTTGACATCCCTTGAGAGAGGCCAGAGCCAGCAGGAGCATCCCGAGAAGGAGAACTCGTTAAAGCGACAGAGATAGGACTGGAGACAGGAGGCGCGAGAAGGCAAATAGGACCGCGAGAATTCCGGCCTATCGGAACATAACCATCAGGGAGCCGGAAAATTTGATCAAGGTTGACCCAGGAGTCATAGCTTTTATTCCAACCACGAAAGTGAGCAAAGAAGAATAAGTTGAAATTGCGCGAAAAAATTAGATCGATTTTTTGTTTCGAAAATGAAATTTAATTTTCAGATTTTCCAGAGTTTAAATTCCAAATGATTGTAATTCCACGTCATGATAGCGCCACATGATTGAGATGCAAAATTTTACACAATCTGGCTGAACGGATTTTTTTTGACAAGAACTTTAGGTTTCTTCGCATTCCTTTTCCAGCGGAACAAAAACTTTTCCCTATAATCCAGTTTTCTCAATATGGGTTAATTTTAGTTTAAAAAATTCCAATAATAAGTTGCTCTTGAAATTCGATATCTTTTACTGTTTGAAATTCGAATTAAGGTTTTTAAAAAAATATCTTTTTTGTTTCTTTTTTGCGTTCATTAACTCTTTTGCAAGTGTCTGTTGGCCTTGTTTAGAGCTATTTTGTGTCGTTTTCTCGCGTGATTTTGCGCAGTTCAGTTTCTACTGTGTGACTAATTTGTCGCGGTAACCTTTTGTAAAATTTTTTGTAAAAAGAGAATGATATCGCCTATGGGTAGTTTTCAAATTTTTAATTGTCGGCAATTATTTATGCTTTATTTTAAAGTGAATCGAACTATTGGGTTTCTTTTTGCTGAATCTAAGTTTAATGTTCAATTGTATATCTATAATCTATACTATATTTAAATGCGAGTGACAACTATCTCCCATGTTTAAGCATAATAATTTTGCATGTTTAACGAAGGAGTTTTTTCATGTTTAAGCTATATCATATATTGCAATGCTTAAGAAAATTTTTCAATTAGTTTTCCGCTAGGTCAATAATTTTTCAGTATTTTTTTGAGGCCAATTTAAGTTTGTCTGTCTGTATACCTGCTTTTTCATTTAATTTGATTGTCTGTCTACCCATCTCCTAATTTTTTAACTTTCAATTTGGTTTCGACGATTTAGTTCAAAATAGTACTACTGTCAAACGGTTGTCTCCAATGCTTTCTCTTTATCTGTCTTTTTTTCTGATCCTTCTTTATCAATCTTTTTCTTCTATGTTTTTTTTTCTAATTTTTTTTCGATCTTTCTTATTCGATCTTTCTTTTTAAAACTTATTTCTATCTTTTTTCAATTCTTCTTTTTCGATCCTTTTTTTCAATCTTTTTTTCATCTTTCTTTTTCGATCTTTTTTGTCTTTTTTCCTATCTTTTTTTTATCCTTCTTTTTCGATCTTTTTTTCAATCTTTTGAATCTTTCTTTTCGATTTTTTTCTTTCTTTTTTTTTCAATCCTTCTTTTTCGATCTTTTTTCTATCTTTTTTTTTTCAATATATTCGATGTTTTTATTCTGTCTTTTTTCGATCCTTCTTTTTCAATCTTTTTCTATCCTTCTTTTCGATGTTTTTTTTCTGTTTTTTTTTTGATTGCCCTTTTTCTTAAATTTCTTCAATCCTTTTTCGAATTTTTTTCAATCCTTCTTTTAGATCTTTTTTCTATTATCTTTTTGTTTCTAAATTAAAACTTAAGTTCTCAAAAAACTTGATGTAATTTTTGTTTTCAGAATTTGAAATGCCTTACCCTTTAGTAGGGTGCTGTAAGGGTACTCTCATGAGTTGCGAATCTTGCCTCCAAATATGATTGCTCAAATCCTTGTAGTTTTCGAGATATGACGTTTTTTGTGTAATTTTTCAGGAAACTTACCGATTTTTTTTCTTCAAAATTTGAAATCCCTTGCCCTCAAAAGAGTTGTCAAAAGTTCGAAGCACCGGTGGTGCGTTACACGCTAGTTTCAATTGATTTTAAGAAAAATATACTTGATTACTCAGACTGGTTAAAAACAAGTGATTTTAAAATAGTTTCATTTGTTAAAATGGGCAGCTCGTTTCGAATTACTGAGAAAGATCTGATGGCGTTAGTGATTTTGAAAAGGAAATTTTTTTTTCGATAAACAGACCTAGACACTTCACATGATGTCTCTGGGGCCATTACCAGTTTTTTTTGCATTCGAATATGTATCCAATGAATTGTTGAAAACCATTGATTGAGACACTGATTATTTTATCTGCAGATGATGAGCTTCAAAGTACTCAATGATTATCCAAATGTGCATCTCTAGTTATTTCTTAGCGAGAGTCAAATTGTCACTCTGTAAATGTCACTCTGAAATCTTGCCTCCAAATATGACTGCTCAAATCCTTGTAGTTTTCGAGATATGACGTTTTTTGTGTGATTTTTCAGGAAACTTACCGATTTTTTTTCTTCAAAAATTGAAATCCCTTACCCTCAAAAGAGTTGTCAATAGTTCGAAGCACCGGTGGTGCGTTACACGCTAGTTTCAATTGATTTTAAGAAAAATATACTTGATTACTCAGACTGGTTAAAAACAAGTGATTTTAAAATAGTTTCATTTGTTAAAATGGGCAGCTCGTTTCGAATTACTGAGAAAGATCTGATGGTGTTAGTGATTTTGAAAAGGAAATTTTTTTTCGATAAACAGACCTAGACACTTCACATGATGTCTCTGGGGCCATTACCTGTTTTTTTTGCATTCGAATATGTATCCAATGAATTGTTGAAAACCATTGATTCAGTCACTGATTATTTTATCTGCAGATGATGAGCTTCAAAGTACTCAATGAGTATCCAAATGTGCATCTCAAGTTATTTCTTAGCGAGAGTCAAATTTTCACTCTGTAAATGTCATTGCAAATTTCAGAAAGTGCATTTTTTAGCAGAACATAAAGAGTAAATTGATTATCCCAATTTTATTTTTTTTCTAGCAATTTTCAGATAAACTGTCAGCAGTTTGATTACAAGTAAATCTTCGTATATAGACAAAAATGTGCCCTGGAAATGGCAGAATCACTGTTTCAACTAACTAGGTAGGCGAAGGTCAGAAAGTTTGTAAATTTAGAATAATAAAGGCTGGAAACTGACATTATTACCATTTTTCTGCATTTCAGTGAATTCAAAAACTTGTATGACAAAGGAAAGCAATCAAGAGCTTTTTATTTTCCGTCTGCATCCAACAATGCTCGTCAGCGCTCCAAAGAAGATTCGGTAAAATTAACAGCAATTTTATTTTATTATTATATGAGATTGAATGAGCTAAGTATTGACGTGTAATTGCTGTTATGTCAATCAAATTGACATCACAAAAAAACTAATAGTGAAGACCATAAATTATTCGACTTCGAAAGTAACAATAAGAGTGCACAATAAGAACCGTCTTTACAATGGTGAGTATTTTTGATCATGAAAAGTATTGATAAATGAACTAGGTTTAGAGCGGTTTTATAATTTAAAAGGGTAAGGTAATGCAGTAATTTCTGAAAAAAAACTAGCTTTCATTTGTGTTTTAGGGTTGAAAGGGCACGGTATGCTGTAACTTCTCTTTTTTTTCTCATTGAGTTTTTCTCTGAATTCTTGCCGAAGTCAATTTTTTTTCAGGACTCAGACGATGACGACTACGTACAAAATAGAAGCTATCCTGCTGAGTTTAACCTAAAAAAACATGTCACGAGGTTGAAAAAAGAGAACGAGAAAGAATTCGCCAGTCGTCTCACTGAAGAAATTTGGGATCCATTTGAATCGGTAAGTTTAAATAATGTTATGCAAATTGATCATTGCTTGAAATTATTTCCACGCAAGAAATTTACTGATGTGAAAATTCTGTTTAATATTACCTTCAATGGCATAATACCAGGCTAACTTTAATAGAAACAATTATTTGGTGTCCATTTTTAAAAGCTAAAAATTAATTTTTGATATGCAATATTATTGTTTTTCAATACAACTAATTACTTCAATAACAATTTATGTTGCGCTGCAAATACAATATGCAACAGTCAGTTACTGTACAAGTTCAAGAAATGAGTTTTAGAAATAGGTATCTAAATAAATTATTAAATAAAAAGACAAATAAAAAATAAGATTCAACAATTTCAATTTGAAGCGAAAGACCATCCATAAGTTGGCAGATTAGTAATTTTAGTAGGTCTTCTGTTATTCCAAAATAGGAAACTTTGCAAATTCACGTTTGAATTTCGTACAAGACTTGATTGTTTACACATGCGAGCTAGTGAGCGTACCGTTAAAATACAAATACTATTTTTTTTCTTCTAATCCAACTTGCAGAGAAAAATGCTAATTTGGCTGCTTTTTTGCTGCAAACCATTGGCAATTTAATCGCATGCGTTCTAGCGGGTTATTGGTGATCCGTATTTGTATACTTTCAAGCGCCCATGACGTGATACTCTTAATGCCCAGGTCGGTGATTTGGTTCCAGCACATCGCAGATGTTTCTGCAGGTTTAACTTGCCCTTTCTTCCCTTATTTCAGTTTTCTGCATTATTAAGAGTCGGGGAACGTAGTTAAGACTCTTATAAGTCGTGATGATTTTTTTTCAGAAAAATACTTTAAGTTCTCTAATAACGAAAGAAATGCATTCAAGTGTATATACACTTCAATTCACTAATTTGCTAGATGGGCAAAAATTACTCTCCAATTATGAAAGTTGAAATTGCGCGAAAAAATTAGATCGATTTTTTGTTTCGAAAGTGAACTTTAATTTTCAGATTTTCCAGCGGAACAAAAACTTTTCCCTATAATCCAGTTTTCTCAATATGGGTTAATTTTAGTTTAAAAAATTCCAATTATAAGTTGCTCTTAAAATTCGATATGTTTTACTGTTTGAAATTCGAATTAAGGTTTTTAAAAAATGTCTTTTTTGTTTCTTTTTTGCGTTCATTAACTCTTTTGCAAGTGTCTGTTGGCCTTGTTTAGAGCTATTTTGTGTCGTTTTCTCGCGTGATTTTGCGCAGTTCAGTTTCTACTCTGTGACTAATTTGTCGCGGTAACCTTTTGTAAAATTTTTTGTAAAAAGAGAATGATATCGCCTATGGGTAGTTTTCTAATTTTTAATTGTCGGCAATTATTTATGCTTTATTTTAAAGTGAATCGAACTATTGGATTTCTTTTTGCTGAATCTAAGTTTAATGTTCAATTGTATATCTATAATCTATACTATATTTAAATGCGAGTGACAAGTATCTCCCATGTTTAAGCATAATAATTTTGCATGTTTAACGAAGGAGTTTTTTCATGTTTAAGCTATATCATATATTGCAATGCTTAAGAAAATTTTTCAATTAGTTTTCCGCTAGGTCAATAATTTTTCAGTATTTTTTTGAGGCCAATTTAAGTCTGTCTGTCTGTATACCTGCTTTTTCATTTAATTTGATTGTCTGTCTACCCATCTCCTAATTTTTTAACTTTCAATTTGGTTTCGACGATTTAGTTCAAAATAGTACTACTGTCAAACGGTTGTCTCCAATTCTTTCTCTTTATCTGTCTTTTTTTCTGATCCTTCTTTATCAATCTTTTTCTTCTATGTTTTTTCTAATTATTTTTCGATCCTTCTTATTCGATCTTTTTTTTCTATCTTTCTTTTTAAAATTTATTTCTATCTTTTTTCAATCCTTCTTTTTCGATCCTTTTTTTCAATCTTTTTTTCATCTTTCTTTTTCGATCTTTTTTCTCTTTTTTCCTTTTTTTTTATCCTTCTTTTTCGATCTTTTTTTCAATCTTTTGAATCTTTCTTTTTCGATTTTTTTCTATCTTTTTTTTCAATCCTTCTTTTTCGATCTTTTTTCGATCTTTTTTTTTCAATATATTCGATGTTTTTATTCTGTCTTTTTTCGATCCTTCTTTTTCAATCTTTTTCCATCCTTCTTTTCGATGTTTTTTTTTCTATTTTTTTTTTCGATTGCCCTTTTTCTTAAATTTCTTCAATCCTTTTTCGATTTTTTTTTCAATCCTTCTTTTAGATCTTTTTTCTATTATCTTTTTGTTTCTAAATTAAAACTTAAGTTCTCAAAAAACTTGATGTAATTTTTGTTTTCAGAATTTGAAATGCCTTACCCTTTAGTAGGGTGCTGTCAGGGTTCTCTCATGAGTTGCGAATCTTGCCTCCAAATATGATTGCTCAAATCCTTGTAGTTTTCGAGATATGACGTTTTTTGTGTGATTTTTCAGGAAACTTACCGATTTTTTTTCTTCAAAATTTGAAATCCCTTACCCTCAAAAGAGTTGTCAAAAGTTCGAAGCACCGGTAGTGCGTTACACGCTAGTTTCAATTGATTTTAAGAAAAATATACTTGATTACTCAGACTGGTTAAAAACAAATGATTTTAAAATAGTTCCATTTGTTAAAATGGGCAGCTCGTTTCGAATTACTGAGAAAGATCTGATGGCGTTAGTGATTTTGAAAAGGAAATTTTTTTTCGATAAACAGACCTAGACACTTCACATGATGTCTCTGGGGCCATTACCAGTTTTTTTTGCATTCGAATATGTATCCAATTAATTGTTGAAAACCATTGATTCAGTCACTGATTATTTTATCTGCAGATGATGAGCTTCAAAGTACTCAATGATTATCCAAATGTGCATCTCAAGTTATTTCTTAGCGAGAGTCAAATTGTCACTCTGTAAATGTCACTCTGAAATCTTGCCTCCAAATATGACTGCTCAAATCCTTGTAGTTTTCGAGATATGACGTTTTTTGTGTGATTTTTCAGGAAACTTACCGATTTTTTTTCAAAATTTGAAATCCCTTACCCTCAAAAGAGTTGTCAATAGTTCGAAGCACCGGTGGTGCGTTACACGCTAGTTTCAATTGATTTTAAGAAAAATATACTTGATTACTCAGACTGGTTAAAAACAAGTGATTTTAAAATAGTTTCATTTGTTAAAATGGGCAGCTCGTTTCGAATTACTGAGAAAGATCTGATGGCGTTAGTGATTTTGAAAAGGAATTTTTTTTTCGATAAACAGACCTAGACACTTCACATGATGTGTCTGGGGCCATTACCTGTTTTTTTGCATTCGAATATGTATCCAATGAATTGTTGAAAACCATTGATTCAGTCACTGAATATTTTATCTGCAGATGATGAGCTTCAAAGTACTCAATGAGTATCCAAATGTGCATCTCAAGTTATTTCTTAGCGAGAGTCAAATTTTCACTCTGTAAATGTCATTGCAAATTTCATCAGCATGCTGGACTAGATTACAAATTGGTATATATTGTTGCTTATTTTTCGAAATATTGTTGCTTTTAAGCCGAAATCAATTGGGCAGAATAAAATTTTTTGTAGCGAAAAACTAAAAAACAGAAAACATACGGTGTCAAGGTTAGTATAATTACAAATGGCAGGAAAAAATCAAAACACTAAAACAAACGCAACTACAATGTAACTTGCGTACAGCAAAAAAAAATTATTATTTGATGTGGGAACTAAGCCGACAAAACATAACCATGCAAATATTTCGCTCTGCTCTATTTTGAAATAATTTGCTTTGAAATAAACCGTTTTTGTTATAGTAATGCTTTCAATAATGCTGATGAAAATTTTTCTGAATTTCTGCATCAAACTTTACAGCAAACTCTTCCAAGAAACTGACAACAATTTTTTTTTGAACAAACAACCTAAATCAGATGTTGCGACATGTTTCGGCCATCGCCCTCATCAACCCTGAGAAATTCGAAATTAAATTATTTGAAGAACTTTTCGCACTTCGACATTTTGATCTTGAAGAATGTGTAGAATAACACTCGCCTAAAACACTGATGATGTTTCGCATAATTGAAGTTTTTTTAATCAAACTCTGCTATTATTCATGTTCCAGAATTACTTTTGAAGCCTTTTTTCCTATTTTATTTCCAGGCTGTGTTTTTTATCGTCTCTCTTTGCATACTCAGATGAGTTTGTGGTTATTAGCCTTGCGATAAGCAAGGGTATTGCAACCGGGTACTAGACTTTTTTTTACCCAAAACAACTTTGTCCACAGGATGAATGGAATTTGCTCGTCTCCAAATGTATCTCTGTTCTCTATTTCAACTCAAGATACACGTCTAAAAGCTGTAATTCAAAAGCTGGCTTCAACGTCTAAAGTGATAATTGTTTTACAGCTGAAAAAGATTTTCAGATGTAAGTTTATTTGTTTGTCGGCTTTATTGATTTCGACTCAATTTTTGTCGGCTTACTTGTAATTTTATGGCAGATTTGTTGATATTTTTTCTTCATTTCTATGAAGGTAAACATAGTTCCTGGTTTTCTGGTTTTTATAGGCGCCAAAATTTCCTAGAAATAAAACTATTCCAATTTTTCTGCTAGAATTTTTTTTTTTTGCAAATAAGTTTTCAGTTTTTTTTTCGGATGCATGGCTGCTGATATTTTTTGCGTCTCTGGCCCACTTAGTCTGGAGGTAACGAATGCGCCTCGGACGGCAAAAGTCTTGGGTTCGAGTCTAAAAGAATTTGTTTTTTTTTCAAGCGGCAAGTATTACGGTTTAAAAAATTTTTCAGTTTATTAGTAGTCTGCTCATGTTTTTTTCCGGCTTAGTTGCCACATCATAGAATTGTTTTTTTTTAAATATTGTACGCAAGTTACACTGTAGTTGCGTTTGTTTTAGCGTTTTGATGTGTTTCTGCCGTTGTAATTTTACTAGCCTTGACTTCGTATATTTTCCTTTCTTTTTTATTTCGCTCAAAAACGTAATTCTGCCCAAATGATTTCCGCTGTTTTTTTATCGGCTTAGTGACCTATTTTTGAGTAGTTTTTAGGAAAACATCTTTTTATGCTCCCCTATGATTTGTACAAAGGGCTAAAAATCTCGATAGTGTTTTGTGTGACTTTTATTCATTTTGATAGATCTAGGTTTTTTGACATCTGATTTTTTTCGACATAGCAAGTGTTTTGTTTTGTCTCGCAAGTGCTGCGAAGCTCAATTTTGCCTCTGTGTTGAATATTCTAAAGGCGACGTTGCTCATTCAATCACTTCATCTGATGGTTTAAATAGTGACACAATTTTTTTTTAATGATATGGGAAACAATGCGTTTATAGGTTTTTTGAAACATGGCCTAACATTATTTTGTAGTGAGTTTTGTAGTTGGAACATTTTTTTTGTTTCAATAAGGAAACATATCCAAACACAAAACTTGAGAAAAGAAAAGGTAGCTCTTTTGAGAAAAGAGGACTCGTATGGGTGGCTCTTTTAATTGGAAGAGCAAATAAGTTTCATGTCGAGATTGTTTTTGCAGATAAACCAAAATAGCTCACCATGTTGACTGCATTCTTTAAATGTTTAAAGTTGTTTGAACTGTTATAGTTTGCTTTCAGCTTAGAAATTTGTTTTTTTTTTTCAGCAGTTGCTTAATGTAGCTTATTGTTACATCATCGACATGCATTGATAAAATTTTATTCTCTTTTTGAAAAACGTGTTTTTTTTATGATTTAACGCGATCAAAAAGTAGTCGAATGATTTACCTCTAACGTAAAACCCCGACCCTTCGAGAAAGTGCTAGATTCGCCCTGTGTAAGCTTTGTCCATATTCATTTATGCTGCCGTAAAAATTGGTTCTTGTTAAAAATACTATCTGGTATGTCAGTCAGTTTTCATATTGATGTCTGCAAAGCATTATTGAATTTCGTCTCTGCCGTATTTAAAACCCTATGAAAAGCTCGTTAAGTGTTGATGAAGATATTTTCAGCCATTAAGTAGTAAATTGGTGGCTACAGCGAAAAATCATTTTTCCGTTTCACTTATCTGTTAATTGTTTAGCATACGTTTTTAGTAGTGAAACACTTCATTTTTCTCAGCCGCCTGGCATTTTCTCGCCTTGCTGTTAAGTTGATTCTTTGATCGCCGTCTTTCACAATATTTAGCCCAATTTCAGATGCATTGATATAATTACAAATAAAGTTTTCCAGAATCTGCGCATCGTAGTCATCATGTCCAGGCAATTACAGATGGTTCTTAGTCCCCGATGTAAAATGTAGTAGTCATCATGTCCATGTCGTAGTCATCATGTCCAGGCAATTACAGATGGTTCTTAGTCCCCTGATGACTCTCACCATTTGACATCTTGTAGTCTCCTCGCTCTGCTTATCCACCGTTGTTCGGCTGCTCATCCGAGTGAATATGTCCACTCAAGCAGATTCCAGAAGATGCGTCTGATAGTCATGTTTCGTAAATAGATTGTTGGTGTTCTCAGAAAGAGACTCTAATACATCAAATACATCACAGTCAAGCCTTGTGTTGTTTTGGGACGAAAGTCATTTGAGTCGAAATGTCGCTTAAATTATTAAATAATTTGATCGCAACAATTCTACCGTAGATATTAAAACAAAACAGGAGTCAATGACTTGGAGCCAAAAAAGTTCCATTAAACTTTTTCAATTTAAACGGTGTCGTCAGTTGCTAATAAAACAATACGCAATGAAGTTAACCATTAAATTTGCAGCTAAAAAACTATGGAGTTTAGTTGGACAATCAATTTTGCTTCAAAAAACTCGGTTCGTAAGCTTATTTGAAATATGAATTAAGGCCCCGACCCGAGTTTTTGTTTCATAATTGATTGTATTTTTTTTATAGCTGTTTAGCTGTAAATTTATTGGTTAAATTCATTGTGTTTTGTTTTATTAGCGATTGATGAAAATTTTAAAATTGAAGTTGGCTTCTGTTTTGTTTGAATAACTACGGTAGAAATGTTGCGATGAACTTAATCAAGTCCTTCGGCAGCAAAATTCGTCATAAGTTTTAATTAAGCAAACTAGTTCGAGCTCACTGAAGAAATTTTGCAGAATTGGCTTTTTGAAAGACGTTTACGTCGCCGAAAAGTTTCCAAGAAAGCGTATCAAAGAAAAGAGTATCAGAGGATAAACAAATAGCAAACGCTTTTAACACAATACTCCAAACCCATAAATCAAAAAGCAAAACGACTTAAAATCCTAAAATAAATGCTTAGCGATCCACAAATTTTTCTCCCCTACGAAACAGAAGAGGCAATCAAAGCAGCTAAGTCATCAAAAGAAATTGGCCCAATGGTACACATCAAACATCCGGGACCAACTGCCATCAATCGCTTAACACATACTTCTAACTTGTCCTAAATGTTTGCGAAAATACCTGAAATATAGAAGAACTCAAAAGTAGTCCCTCTATCAAAAGCAACCAAAGACGTTAAATTATAGGACTGTTACCGCTCCGTCTAGTTTAAGACCAGCAGTGAAAATTTTTAATGTTTTAATCCATCCTAGTCTTACAAAGAATCTCCGTAAAGCTGACCATCAGCACGACTTTCGTCCCCTCGACTCCACCACTACAGTGCTATCAATTCATGAACTGTTTATCAGCAACAAAACGGTGCTATCAATTCTTGGACTGTTTATCAGCAACAATTTGAATTGCAAAAGACCACCTGGAAGAACTGTGCTAGCCACCTTAGCTTTATCCGAAACTTTTGACAGGTTCCGACATCGCGCATATTCCTTTTTACTGTGTTAGTCACGTTAGATTTATCCAAAACATTTGACTTGCTTTGCCATTGCGCATTACTGGAACTTACTCATGGCACCACTGCCAGATAGTTCACATAAATCCTATAAATTATCGGAACGGCAGGAAAGCCAAAACGCAATTTAGGGGGGTTGTCTTCACCCAAGATGGTATGTACAGGCGTCCCCCAAGGTTGTCCTCGCGCTTACTCCTTTCAAGTTTTTACGTGAATGCACCCAACTCCCCTCCAGAAGTCAAACTTCTGCCCGATTCCGATGATTTCACCCTTTTTTCCAGTCACGCGACATAAAACGTGCGTTTGTTACTTAGAGTTATTTAAATTAATTTGCATGACTTTTTTTTAACTTGTAAATCGCTTGAATTTCCATCTACAAAGGGCTCTTGAAGTCTTCTTACGTCGCATAGCCAAGAGTTTATTTCTGTCCTCAAGGTTACTATTTGTGAAAAAGTATTGCCGGTCGTGAAGCATCCCAAAATTCTTGGTGTTTTTAAGCATTCCCTAAGTTTTTCCGTATGTTGCAAACGCACAGCAAGCAAAACCATGCGCTGAATATCAAGAGACCTTCAAATTTTTAATCGTGTGACCTTCAAAATTTTAATCGGATCAATCCTGGACCTGGTCTGTCAGGCTTAGTCTGACGCTACGAGTGATACATCCATAATTAAACTGCAGCTCTGCGGATAGTGTCTGCGTGTTCAAACTATTTATTTCAGAAATGACCGCAAACTAATTGCCTCCCAGTTTTTCCAGAGGACCTACTTGCTAATATAAGCCCCCTACATTTTGACCCTCTATCGCATTGCCAGAAATGCGCGAAAATCTTAAACTTTTATTCGAGTAGGAACTTGAACATATTTTACTAGAAAAAAACGAGTGTGACTCTGTGAACAATTTTAACCGCCTAAGAGGGCTCAGAAGCAGCAATGTTAAAACATGTGTGAATAATATTCACAACAACCGACTGCAGAGCCGTAGACGAAGCCACCCGCCCAAAGTTCTCCTCTTAACACTCCCAGAAGTTTCAAAAACTGAACCGACACTGCCATGCTTGACTAGGCGCACCCTTGCCCAAATGAGACTAGGATACAGCCCCTACCTAAATACATATATGATTAGTATAGTCCCAATAGTCACTTCAAACTGCCCCTTCTACCCTGCTTCCCACATTGCGTTAGACTTAGTTAACTGTCCCCAAAATAGATTAAACCTGACCCCAATAGGCTTGTGGCTTCGACTGACGGAGGTCGCAACGTTCCTTGAACTCGGCGAGAGCATGCCGGATGCTTCTGACTGGGATACGAATATTTCTTAAATTGTAATGAGTTGCCATACTTCAGTCTGAAACAGTTAAGATAACTAATAACCAACTGATTCATCTGCAGTTCATAATTTATTCGTGGCCTAGAAACAAAAACTTTGAAATATGAAAAGAAAAGAAGAATGAATTTCTTAATTTCGGCGGTATATTGTTAATAGGACGGGGTGATAGCAATAAAAGAAGAAATTGAAAAAACCGAGAAGGCATCGTGGGAAGTAAATCAGACAGGTGGCAGCGGTGAAAAACCAACCATAATGTCAAGGTGAGGACTTTAAATATCTTTTCCCTCGACTACTATCTTGATTTGAAGAAAGTAAAGTCTTTTGTTTTCCGCGCGTCCTTAGGTCTTTTCTAGTGTTTTAACAACGAACGTAAAAAGTTTCGTCTAGGTTCACTAAATGTGAGCTATAAAAGTAATTTGCTAATCGAACTATTCATCTGCTAGCTTTTTTGACGCTCAATGTTGATTTTTTATTGTCTCAGGTACATTGATAACTTTCGACGAGCTCCTGCTAGAAGCAGACAAGAAAGAGCGACTGAAAAGGATAAAATAGTGCCGATAACGATGACCTCTTTAGCTGAGACGTCTAATCATCCAGGTACGCCTGTTTTGGCTAATTTGTAAGCATTATAAGATACCTGTTTATCTTCAGGCGAAATGAAGCAGAAAGTTGAAATAAATCAGCCACCTAAAATGTTTTTTGAATCAGAATACCTTAGTAAAGTTGGCGCTTCTAATCGATGATAAAATGTTGTATGCGTAGAAAAAAAAGTTATCGATTTAAGTTGTGCTATTGTTTTAGGCTTCACTGAATCGAGTTCATTGCTGTCACGACAACTATCGAAAACCAAAGACTCCAGTGCTCAAAACATACCAGTCGCTGAAACGGTTTGTATTGGTCAGATTAATTCGACGTTAGTTTTGACAAGCGTTTTCCGAACAAAGTTTTTAATTCAGCAAAAGGACTCGGGGGAAAACTTGGAAGAACTTAACCGGAGAATCGAACAACTTCTTTCAACCAGGTCAGTTGCACAAACCTAGAAATTAATGTGAAATTAATTGCTCTCTAGAAGAAGAGCGAGCAGATACGAAATAGCTAATGCCTCCAACCTGAGGACGGTGGTTCGAGTCACACTTTTTATGATAAGTGAATCTACATGTTATATTCAGAAAATACCCATAAAATTACAACGGTGGCTGTACTTGGAGAACTGAACAACCATATCTTTGTTCTTTCCCTTGTGATTAAGCAGTTTCATGGTTTTATTTGCAGTCAAAGTCTGTCGGTGTCTGTCTCTTCGAGTGTTTCGCACGACAGAGACTCGCTCCTGACAGAACAGCGCTCGCATGGTGGAAATCAGACTCAGAAGTCAAAAGATGCAGACGTGTTTGGGCAGTTATCAGTGGCCAAACTCAACGCCAAGGGAGGGCCAATCAAGAAAGAGGACGACATTCTCTATAAATGGAGGTAGACCACAAGTAATTTGCCGCCTATGTTTGAACTTATAGAGCTTCTGAAAAAATCAGCTCGAACCAAATTTTTTAGAAATCATATACGAAAATGCTGATGCGTATGTTATCGAGTCATTTTCAATTTTTTCCTAGGTTGAGACGGAAGATAGAGGGTGCCAAACACCCAACGAGGCTAGCCACTGAGAGAAGAGTATTCAAGCAAATGCAGTCTGAAAATTCGAATCCACCGGAATCAAAAAGATGGCACGGATTGACATCTGCAGAGAAACCTTTCACAGAAATAGATGTGAGTTGGTTATATCTATTATTCATACCCTGAAAATAGGGTGGAACTTCGTATTCGGGTGTTTTAGTTTTTTTCTTACTTTTTTTTGGTGCCATTTCATTCGTGATTCGAACATTATAAAACTTTCTCCCAGTACTGAGAAAAACCGGTTTGAAATTTTTCCAATTTCTAGCAAGTTAAGCGATCGAGTAACGTTCGTTATTTATGAAAATAAGCAATTTGAGCTAAAGAGAACTTGAGTTTACTCAAAGGAAAACTAATTTTGAAACCTTCATTTAGCGCTTCTCTGGTTAGAAATGACTAAAATTTTAAGTGCAAAAATTGAAACATTTTTTTGTTTATTTATTTTTGAAGACAATTGGAACGATGCCTAATTGACTAAATTTCTACGCGTTCGTATAGCTCTACCATTACACATACAAGAAAGACACTTTTTTTTTGAGAATGTGGTCGTTACATCATGTGCAACTTGCCCAGCAACCGGCTATCCTTGTTTCTCTTCTGCGTTCATTTTTTTTACAATTTAGTGTCTATTTTATATAGCACGAAATAGCGCTATCCGCCTACTTAATTTTAACGCTAATGTTTGCTGTGAAAATTTGGGTTTTCAAGTTCGCTTTTCATTAACCAGTTGCAGTTACGCTTGCGATTAGCAAATTGCAATATAAAGTTCTTTCGGGTTAGCAACTTGTTTAACTGAATCACTTGGTATCTTGGTTCAGAATGAATTCAAATTTGTAAGCGTCTCCGGTACACTTAGTCTGGAGGCAACGAATGTGCCTGGGACGGCAAAGGTCCCGGGTTCGAATCTGAAGAGGACCTGTTTTTCAAACGGCAAATTCTTCGATTCAAAAAACGGTCGGAAGTCAAAAGGCGTGTACCTCAAGGCACTAATATCGGATCTAGTTTTCTTTTTGTATGCGAAAATGGGAAGTATTCAGTTTAAAAAAACGTGGGCTTGTTTTTTATCTGCTTATGTTTTGTTGGCGTAATTGCCACATTTTTTTGGCGATTTTTTTTGCTGTCTGCATTTATTGCAATTTCTTTTTAATCTTTCGTTTACTCCTATAATTTGTAATTTTATAAACCTTGACTTTTAATATTATCTTTTTTTACCCTTGCGATTACCCAATGTTTATTGTTTTCAGCCTGCTTTCCGTCGGTTTATTTTTCGTTTTTTTTTTTAAAAACAACCTTTATATTATCGGCCTACTTTGTGAAGTATGGATTTTTTTGATACAAAGTTTTTTTTAAAAATAATTGAAAGTTCTGTAATTTGTCATTTAACCAAGTCTGATTTTGAATAATTTTGTTTTTTTTTTAAATTTTTTTTCCAACTAAATGGTTTCAGCTGATGTTTTACCGGCTTAGTCAAGTTATATTGTTATTTCGGCGGCCAAAACATTTCTCATGGACAAAATCAGGTATTATGAAAATGTATGGGGCTTTATTAACTTTTTTGAAGGTTGCGGAAATTTTTTAGAAGCTTCAACTACAATTTTTGCAAAAAAATGAAGAAAAAAAACTCCCGAAAGCTTCTCAAAAAAAGTTTGTCAATTAAATTTCAAAAAAGACGTATCAATGGAAAAACCGCTTATTTTCTGTGCGCCTGCTGAATTCATGGTCTTTTTTTATTTTACCCTACTGTCTACAGCCTTAAAAAAAAGGCTGTTTTGGGGAATATTTGACCCATATTTTTAGGTTTTTTCGATTTTTCAAAAAATCTTCAACAATTTTGGGTTCAATGGATAAAACGGTTATGAAAAGCTCCTCTGGTTAATGGGCTATTTACGTCCAAAAAGTCATGGCCTTCGGAACAATCAAATTTTATATTTTTTACAGTTTTTTTTTTCTTTTTGACTTTTTTCAAAACCTTTCCACCGAAATCTGAGATTTTGGGTTCATTCCATAAAAAAAACTAACAGCCCTCAAAAATTTCAAATTTTGGGCAGTTTAAGTTTTTTTTGCCTTTTCTCGAAAACGACCCTCCTAAATCTGATATATGGATTCAATAGAAACAACAGGTTGTGGAAAGCTCTCTGCTTTATCACCTACGTCCAACTTTTTATGGTAAAGCAAAAGTAATGGCCCTCGAAAAAGTCAATAATTGGTTTGTTGAACCGTCTTTTGAAACCATTCTCGAAAACTACCCTCTCATCTTGAGTTTTTGCGTTGAATCAAAAGAACAGATTTTAAACAGATCTTTTATCCAGTTTTTTGAAAATTTTTGACTTTTCTCGGTAACTACTCCTTTTATTAAGTTAAGTGTTCGGGCTCAAGCGAGAAACCCAGTTTGGGAAATCGTTTCTGCTTAAACGGCCACAACCTTATCATTGCAAAAAAAATTAATTGATTTAGCGAAGTCCAGTTTTCTAACTGTTGACCGTTTTTTTTAAATTGTTTGATTTTCTTAGAAATTACTCAATTAATTACGAGATGAAGCATTCAATCAAAAAAACTGTTTGCGAGAATTTTTTCTGCACATGCTGCAACTCCTTTTTTCCTGTAATTTTTATTTTGGTTAAGTTTTGTCTTTGGGAAGATGCTTTCTCAAAATTTTTCATTCTTATTTGTTTTAGTAAAGAAGCAACAAAGATTTTGGGCAAAGTCTAATTTTTAAGCCTACAAGTGTTCTCTAGTTATCTTTTATCGACACATGAAATTTTGGTTCACACATTTTTTTTTCCTTTTTCTATTTTTGTCATTAGCCCGTTGTCTGGGGCGCGTCCGGCAGGCTCTCGCCGAGTTTGAGGAACGTTGCGACCTCCGTCGGCCGAAGTCACATGTCTAATGAGGTCAAGTTTGTTTTGTTTGGGGACAGTGAATAAGTGTAGCGGATTGTGGGGAGCAAGGCAGAAGGGACAGTTTGGAGGGACATTTGGATCTATCCTTTTCATATAAGTATTTAAGTAGGGGCTGTATCCTGATCTTATTTGGGCGAGGGAGGGTCTGTTCAGTTTTTGAAACTTCTGGGGTCTTAAGGGGAGAACTTTTGGCGGGGGTGATTCGTCAATGGTTTTCTGCACTCGGTTTGTGTGTGTGTGTGTGTGTTCTTTACAAGTGTTCTAAAATTGCTGTTTATGAACGCTTTAGGTGGTTAAAATCAGTAAGAGTCACACCCGTTTGCTTATAGTAAAGTTTGTTCAAGTTCCTCGTTATAAGAGTTTAAGATTTTCACGCGTTGCTGACGAGGTGGTTGGGGGTGAGTTAAAAATGGAGGGGCTTCTTGGCAAGTAGGTCCTGAGGACGAACTGTGAGGCAAGGAGTTTGTGGTGATTTTTGACATAAATAGTTTGAACTCTGAAAGTAGGTGGTCAATGGGGCTCATCTTTGAACGCGCAGTCACTATTCACAGAGCTGCATTTTGCAACATTCGCCTTTTACATGAACTTTTCACTCGCTGCGTGAGTCCAAGCTGGACAGGTTTCGTGTGGATTGGTCTGATTAAAGTTTTGTTGGTAATATTTAAAGTCTGTTTCGACTGACACCAGTTTGAAGCAAACAGCGCCTTCAGGACCAATAGCCTGCGCATGGCTTTGCTTACTGTGCGTTTGCAGTGTTCGGCAAAATTTAGTGGAGCGACAAAAATTACACCAAGAATTTTGGGGTTCTTTACGACCGGCAATATTGTTTCGCAAATTGTAACCTGAGGGTCAGAGAAAACCTTTGTAAATTGCATATTTCAACCCGTGTCTGTATTGCAAATTCCAAAAATATCAAACAGCTACATCCAGCTTTAACTGGGCCTCTAGTTATCTTTTATCGAGACACATGAAAATTTTGGTTCACCTAATTTTAGTCAACTTATTTAATTTTTTTTCGACTTTCATTTCTTCTGCATTTTCATTATGTTTGTGTTGTATCGCAAGTGGTGCGAAGCTCCGCTTTACCTCTGTGTTTAAACTACGCTCCTCAAATTCAAACGAGGCAAAAATGATTATTTTTTATCATACCGCAGCTTGACTTGAGAGAAAATGTATAATTTAAGCTGATGTGATTTCAATACGAGCGAAAAGAATGAGATTGATAGTGCCAATCTTAGGTTTGACTGACTATATTTAGGAAAGACAGCGAACCACCATTGTTTCGTTATCTGAATTGCGTGCCAAACTGAAATCATCAGAAGTAGCCTCGTCAGAGAGACCAGGGCTAACCGATGGAGCTAAACCACATAGAGGTCATATTTTGGATGCTGTTGTGAATACATTGGAAGGAGGGTCTTCGTTATCTTATACCGAAACTAACGAAATTGGTGAAAGAAATCGGAAAATCGAGGCGCGAAATGAAAAGAAAACAATTGATACGCTGGATTTTGCTTGTCAGACTGAAGGAAACGTAGGAGCTGTTGAAACCGATATTCAGCGCATCAAAAGAACACTAAGTGAATGTTATTTTGTGATTTTGACAGTGCAAATTGGCGGTGACTGGACAGCATGGTTTAATTTATGTTGTTTTTAGATGAACAAGGCTTTTCAATTAACGAATCAGCATCATCTTCACTTGCTCAGAGTAGAGATCACCAACAATTGCAGTATTCAGCGATGCCCTCTTGGATGAGCGGTCCGTTTGGCTCACAGCATGTCAATTACCCCATGCCGTCTTCTAGTATGAATCATAGCTGTGGTTTCACTCATCAGAACCAGTATCAAATGCAACCATTCTTTATGGCACCTAGTCATCCTAACTCCCACATGTATCCTTTACCCCCAACATCACGCCAAAGTCATCATTATATCAATCCCCCTGTGTATAATACACCTGCTGTAGCATCAATGGGAGACGTTGGCAATAGTTATAACGATAGTTCGAATGTTGCTGTCCATGTACCACCAGTGTCTCCCAGAAGTTCACAGGAGTGCAAAGGTTTCCGCGGCAGCAGAGAAAGACCTAACAAATCTGAAGGTGGTGCTAATCATCAACAGAGGAGTCATCTGGGGCAAAAATTGAGAAGTTTGGACTCGACGATCACACATGTGTCTTCACTTGAGACTAGCACCAATTTAGAAGGCAAATAAAAATCTAATCGAGTTAAAACTTTAAGAATCAATTTACAAATCAGTTATAAAGCATAAGAATCGGTTGAAAATTTGTGCTTACAAATGTGACCAATATATGCGTGTTAGGAAAGTTATATACAGATCACTGAGTATCTATAAAGAAAATCTCTGAAGTACAATATGTTACAATAGGTGGCAGCTTCAAGCAAATAGCTGGATAGCTTTGTGTTATACTTCTAACAGAAGTGTAAAATTTAATTTTTTGAATAACATAGTAGCAGGTACAATTGATTGATAATGAAATGACTATATTATGCATTATAGTTCTCAAATGTAAGACATGCACTATACTCAAAATTACCACCTATTGTAACATATCACGGTATAACACTTATTTTTCGTATTTTTTCTTCAAACTGGTTGACCTTGTAAACTTTTGGGAAAAGGGTAAAAATAACTGCTATGGAATAAATAATGTGTGGTAACGTGCGTTAAAAATATCCGCTCTAATTTCTGTCCGATAAATTTTTAGACACAACATTGAATGCATCAACGATAAGCATTGTATCAACTGCGAGTGGACAGCAGGTGCCTCTTCAATTACCAAATTCACAGGACAAACGAGAAAACCTTATTGACGACTCAGTTGCCGAAAAGATTCACTTTGTGCCAAAGAAAAGAAGTCACCAGAAGACCAAACTGCAAAAGGCACCACTAGCTCCAGCGAAGTCTTCTTTTCAAGTTACTGAAGTGAAACATCAGACTCGGGAAAACGACAGGATCCATGAAAAGATAAACATTCCCGTTTCAAAGCTAGAATTGGATAATGTTAAATCAGTTTCCACCCAGAGCAAAAAGGTTGAATCAGTATCTAAAAAGGACCTTCCTTGTTTAGTGAGTGTTATCAAGTCATCAGCCGACACTTTAATGTGGTGCAAAAGTGACCATGTTGTCACAAAGCCTAGACTTAAACATGTCGATCTGAAACTGCATGTTGCTGTTCCTGAACAGTGTGTGTTTCGCGAATCAAGTATGTTTAGAGAAGTCATAGCTATCAATTCAGAGGAGCTGACACCTGTTGTATCTAAGGAGTCCAATGAAACGATAGGGTCTGAGGCAGCGCAAGAATCTCAGAACATAGATGAAACTGTAGAAAATGGATCAATATCACGAATAGGTCCTTATGGGTCCGAAACCAAAGAGTCCGGTGTGCATTTAACATCTAAAGCGGAAACATCCAGTTCAGCTGTGCAAACTGAAGTTGAAAATTATTACAGGCACTCGGCCAATTATAATTATTCGGAAGACTTTGAAGCTGAAACTGAATCAGTTTGCGAAAGTTTATCGACTGCTGATCAAGTGTCGACCTTGTCTCAGGAACTAGCGAATCCTAAAGGGTCACATGATTATCTAAAGGAAAATCAGAGAAGAAACATAAGAGAAATTGGTACCCAGGTTTCTGTTGAAGTCTTATTTCAAGGGAATCAGCAGAATGATGATACAATTGTAAATACTTCTGCGGTCTCCGAACCTAATCGAACTTTCAGTGATGCATTTGTACAAACAGAAGGCGAAGAACAGCAAAGCATACCAGCTAGAAAAGAAAAATCTTCAGGCGTGGAAACAGTCAAACAAAGAGATGGGACAACAGAAGAGGCTATTGATGACGTGGAAGGAACTTCAATTAATGGCTCCATATGTGCGAGCGTAAGTAACAGAGTACTTATCCTTTTCTTAACTTCAAGAAAAGCTGTTCGTTGTTCGATCCATTTTGCTGACAATGCTGCGCTTTTAATTAATTGCGAGTGCTGATTGTAATAGATCTAACATATTCCTTGGATCTGAGCAATCAAATTGTATCAGCTTCGGCAGGGGGATTAATTCGCTGCTATAGAATACTTGAAATAAAAAACGGTATCTACCAGGTAAAAATTTTTTTTAAAAGCTCATTTGAATCATTAAGAGTCGGTTTTTGTTTGAGATTCGGAATTTGAAATTAAAAACAAAACACATCAGTGTTGTTTTCTGTTTACTTGCACTCATTGACTCTTTTACAACTGTCTGTTATGAATTTATAAATTTATCTGGAGAAAAAGTCTTAGCTATCACATATGTTCGATAGTTTGTTTCCTTGACACCTATTCGTGTGGTTTAGGGCGAGGGTTCCAGTGACGCGGAGGAGATATCCGACAGTGAAGTGGAGCGAGTTCTTATGGAAAGTGACCACGAAAACACATCGCAAGAAGACAATGTCTTAGGTAGATTTTGTTTGCTGTCTTCCCTTGACTTTTCAGAGAATTTGTTGAATGGGTTATTAAGTGTCAGTAAGCAAAGTGAACATACTTAATAAGATGAAGTGTATTTATTATGAAAAAAGTCTTTGTAAACGCTCAAGTTTGTTTTTTCGCTTTTTCAATTTCGTCTTTTTCAGCTGAATGCAAATTCATTTGCTAAAAGGAAGAAAAAAATCTGCTATCCTATGAAGAAAGTGCAAAAAAAACGTTCATAACGAGATTGAGAAAGGGTTTTTTATTTTAAGGTTTCCCAGTTCGGGTAGTTTTATTAAGAGTAATGAACCTAGTGAAGACTCTTATATAGGTTTTGCTGATTTTTTTCCCGGAAAATATTGATGCACTTAGGTATAATGCACTTTTTGAGTTCAGTTAAAATTCATCTGCTAAAAGTGACGTAAATAGCACTCTCTAAGTACGAACATGGAAAGGGCGCAAAAAACGTGAACGATTTCTAGTTTCGAAAGTGGAATTTACTTTTAGATTTCCAGCGGAATAAAAACTTTATCTTTTGATCCAGTTTTCTCAAGTTGAATTCATGTTATCAAAAAAGCGCCATAATTCAAAGGGCTAAAAGGCATTTACTTTTTTCTTTGAAATTCGAAAGTTGAGATTTTTTCAAGAAAATCAGTGTTTTTTATGTACATTGCATTCATTACTCTTTTCCAATCTTCGATTGGCTATGTTCAAAAAAGTTTCAATCATAAAAGGTTCTTGTTTGCAGTCTCTCGAAACTCGTATGTTAAAACCAGAAATTTGAAATTTTTAAAACGAATTAATTCAAATATTTTAAGTATCTTTGAGTTCATTGAGACTTCAACTGTCTGTTGGCTATGTATGCTCTATGCTGAAAATTATGTACCGGAGAAATGTGAAATTTTAATTTTATAGATTCGCCGACCAATGCAGTTGACCGAGAGCTCCTTAGTGCGTACGAAAAAGCTTGTGCCGAGAAAGAACGCCTAGAGACGCTAGTCAAAATTCTCAAACCAAAATAAACTCATTTCAATATCTCTCAATTTGTAAATATGTTCATATTGTATGTTCTGTTCTTCTTTGAATTGATTTATATCTGATTATAATTTCTGGCGGAAATTTCTCTTGTATTTAAGAGTATGAACGTATTGAGTTCTCTTATATAGGTCTTTGTGATTTTTTTAGTTTTTTTCAGGCAAAAGTCTTTAAATTTGTTCACGTTCAGTTTTGATTTTTCGCGGTTTGACATCTGATTTATTTTCAAGTTCACTCATTTTTTTTGTTAAAATGAAAGCAAACTCCGCTATCCAGCAACAAAAGTGTAAAGGTGATGCAAAACGTCATCGACTTATAATTTCGAATATGGAATTTAATTATCAGATTTCCTAGCGAAATAAAAAATTTACCTATTGATCAGTTGTCTCAAATTGGGTGAATTTATGAATGAAGCCTCAATCATAAATTGTTCGTGAACTTCAAAGAGCGTTTGAGGATCTATATGTTTTCTTCGAAATTAGAAGTTGTTTCTTTTTTCAAAAGCAAATCAGTTTTTTTTATTTCCTTGCGATTATTACACTTCTCCAACTCTCAGTTGGCTGTTTTGAACGTGAAGCTTTGTACGTGTCAATGAACGAAGTGAAGTAATGTATCGTTTCTTAAGAGTAATGAACGTAGTGAGTACTCTTATATAGGTATGGGCGATTTTTTTCTCCAGGAAAAAGTCTAAAATTTATTCACGCTCAATTTTGATTTTTCGCGGTTTGAATTTTTTTAAGTTTACCGTCTTTCCATTGTTAAAAGCAAGACAAAATCCACTATCGATCAGCAAAATGTCAAAAAAAACTTTGTCGACTTCTAATTTCGAAAAGGGAGTTTAATTATTGCAATCGAGTACTAGACTTTTTTCCCGTACTAGACTTTTTTCGGCTTGATAGGTTTCGGCTCACATTATATCGTCTTACTGGCCTTATATTGCGTCTTTTGATTAGCGAGAGAAGTGTGCATGTGCGTGTCTTTGTTTGGGAGTGAGGGGGACGTATTTTGTGTTGCCTTAGTGGCCTCAGATTATTTCATTTGACGAGCAAATAAAGTTGTTTGAGTGTTTTGACGGTACGAATGACCTATTAAGTTTTCATAATTCTTAAACGTTGATTTTTTCGGCGTAAAGGGTTTTTGACAAGTTTTTTTTGCTTCGTATCCGCTGCGCACATTATCTTGAGATGATAATTTCACATTCTATAGTCTTGTCATGTTTTTGTTTCAAAACTAGTTTTTTTCATTTTGATAGATCTAGTTTTCTGACATGATCGATTTTTCTCTTTTTTCATTGTTTTGTATTGCAAGTGGCTCGAAGCTCAGCTTCGTCTCTGTGTCAGATTTTCTAGCGAAATAATAAATTGACTGATTGATGCAATTTTCTCAAATTGGGTTAATTTTGTCAAGAAAGCACCACTGATAAATTGTTCGTGAAATTCGAAGAGCTTTTGAGGGCATATTTGTTTTCTGTTTCCTTGCGTTCATTACTCTTTTCCAACTGTCAGTTGGCTATAGTTTTCAAAATCAAACTTAAGTGTTCGCAGATTGTTTCCTGAATTTTTAAGTTTAGTTTCGTTTGTCAAAAGCACAGTAAATGACGCAGGATAATAACACAATCCAAAAAAAAAAAACGTGAATGCTTTCGGTTTGAGTGGATTTAAGTTTTAGGTTTCCCAGTGGAAGAAATAAAGTTACATATTGATGCCTGTTTCTCAACTTGTGTTAAAGTTATCTTGTCAGAGTCCATTTTTAAAGTTTCTTTAAATTAATTTTTTTCGAAAAAAATGAAAGTAAGAATAAAGTAAGCGATTGTTTTTGTTTCCCTGAGCTTGTTGACTCAAGGTGACTTTTCCATTGCCTGTTAGGCAAGTTTTGTTTCTCAATGATTGACAACGTAATACTTAGCACTTGAACAAAACCATTTTTTTAAATAATAAGCGAAACAATTAGATCTTTATGAATCTAGATTTTGAAGCTAGATTTTGTGTTTCAAAAATGGATTTTTTCTTGTAGGTTGCAAAGCAAAAAAAAATATATAAAAATTGCCCTGTGACACAGATTCCGCGATGCCGGTTAGCTGAAACAATTATTTAAGTTTTTGGCACTTCTAATAGCTTAAAAGTAATTAAAGAATTGTGTCTGACAGTGTAGTCATATATGATCTGTTTTCCTCGAATGCAAAAGGCGCACATAGCTCTTGGTTTGATAATCTAAATTCAAATCACCAAATTTCCTAAGATTTGTCAAAATATTGTTGTGGTTTTTAGCAGTTTCAGTGCCGTTTTCCAGAATTCCTTTTTGCGTTCTTGCTGTTTGTTAATAGTTCAATGAAGTCTTGGCATATTTCAATTTTTTTTCGGTTGAGAGTGTTACTTAGTAAAATTTAAAATTCTCGTGAACCGATTCGCTCTATGAAATAAAATTGAGTAGTTTCAAAACTTTTTTGGTTCACTAGCTTGCCAAAGAAAAGCAGACCGGGTAAGCCAATTGAGGCTATAAATCGTTTTGATGAATTTCCAAAATTGTGACTGGAATGCGTTTGAAAAATTTTTGTGAATAGGTTTGAGCTTCAAATAAATATCGCTTCGATTCACCCTTGACTGTAACTTCAAATACTTCAATTGTTAAAGCCGTTGCTTGCTTAAATATCAAGAAAATGTTTGAGCTTTTTGTGAATTGATTGATGGTAATTCAAAATTTCGAAACTTCGACCATTTCAAAATTTCATACGCTAGAATATTTTGCCCGAAAAAAATAGTGAAGCAGTTCAAGCTGAATAACTTTGAAGTGTGTTCAAGTTTCGTCGATTGATTGAATAGCTTGCAGTGAAAACATGAATTTTCGCAAACTGATTAATCATGTAAAGTAACGTTTTCAAAGAAAGTGTCGTTGCTTGAATAGTTTGCTCAACAATTAACTTCTGCAAGCCGATTGATTTATGGCGAAGGGCTCGCTAGTTTAAACCAAAATATTTCTTTGCATAACTTTTTTTGCAAGTTCTATAAGTTTTGTGGAACATTTTTTTAACTATTTTTTTTGGGCTAGCATCGCGCAGTTTTTTGCAAATCGGAAATTGTTTTAGAAAAAAGAGCTAGCAAAACCTTCCTTAAACAAGAAACCGGAAAAATGAGTTAATTTGAAATCTGGGTTCAGTTTAAAGGTTAACCAGCGTATTTTTCCCCTTCATTTGATGAATTGATCAGAGTAGTATCAAAATGACTTGATGACGTATGTCTACAAAGTTCAAGTGGTAAAAAAAAACTGCGAAAACTTGTCTTTTTCTGGCTCTTCTATCCAACTATCTGTTGGTTGTGTTTCCAAAACAGTTTCAAATTTACTTTTTAAATTTTTTACTGCGAACCTCAGTTTTCATTCTTTAATAATTTCTGGAATCTCTGAGTTGATGTTTATCAAATTTGTTCCCACTCAGTTTATCTATTTCTAATGGCTCGTTTGCCTTAACAATTGTTTCGACTTGTAAGACTTCGGCTGTTTGAAAGTAGCTTGGTTGGAATTTTTTGCTTTATTTTTTTTACCTGAAATAAAAAATGCTCAGGTATTCTTTTTAGCTGAAAAAACTACTGCGCGTGATACTTTAACTTGAAGCAATGATGTCCCATATATAAACATTTATTTGTTTAGGTTATATCAGAAGCTTTTTGAGTGTTAATATTTAATTGAAGGCATCTTCTTATGTCTTGTTGGATTTTTCTTCCTTTTTTTACAGGAAAAATTACCAAAAATTTGTGCACGCCCAATCTTTTTTTGTACTTTGACTTTTTCATGTTGATTTCAAAATCACTTGTCAATTAGCAGGAACTTTACACTCTGCAAAAGCAAACTTACTGAAGATTTGGAGAAACTGATCACTTTGAGTATTAATTAGGACAATTTTTAGCGGATTAAAACTTAACCTATTGTGCCAATTGTCTGAAATTTTGTAAACTTTATTCAAAAAAATTCAAAGAGCTTCAAGGTCATATATTTTTTCCATAAAATTTTGCTCACATTACGAACGTTTTACAGAGTGCAATGACCAACCAAGTTTTTTGATAAAATTAGCCAACAGGCATTGTAAAACCAGAAGTGTTTGTGTTGTCTAGGAAAAACGTTCCTTTTTTCGAGGCTACACCCGCGAAAAAGAGTTAGGAAAATATCATGAATAAAATAGTATACGAAGTCATGTTTGCTACTCAAACATTGCAATAAAGATATTTAAGTGATTTCGACTTATACGTCGACCGACAAAAAAGTACTTTCTTTAAATTGTAAAAAAATATATAACAAGTGTAGTCTAGAAGTTTTTTGTGTTTTTCAGTTTGCGCATGTCGACCACACTATCATTTACATCACATCGTTACTTGAAAATTGCATCGGTTTTCTAAGTTTTTGCATTTCTATTTTTCAAAAAATCGATTAGGTAGATCAGAGTTGGAAAAATTTGTCATTTTTTTAATAGTTAGACCAATGATCAAATTTTCAAAGTTTAATCTTTAAGAAAAAAACAGCCTAATTTGTTCGCATAAATCAAAAATACTATGAAAACAACACTTTGTGTTGTTGAAAATATGTTGCAAATTAGAAGGTTGCCATTGTTAATGGATCAATTGGCACTCTGAAGTTTTTCTCCAAAATGTATAAATTGTTGCATTCAGAAGCAGCAGGGTATTAAGTATGAGACAACTGATCAGAGAGCTCTTCGTCACTCAGTTTTTATTGTGTTTCCCGATTTTAATAGATTTCAAAATTTTTCGCATGAATCAAGAATACTGTGAAAACTCTTGTCTTGTGTTGTGCCTTACCATGCGCTTGGAATTTTCTCATATTTTTTACTTGACTGAGCAAAATTATCAAACAAAATTTGACAAACGATCCAATTAAAGTGTAATAGCCTTAAAACGATAAAAAATAACTTAGTTTCGGGACTCTTTCGGAGAACATTGGGCGCATTTTTGGATATTTTTCTTTTTGTCCACATGCCTCTGCCAGTTTTTTTCATGAAAAAAAGCCGCAAGTTCTTCTGTTCAAGAATTTCATTTTCTTCAAACTTTTAGACCATTTTTTAGATGAGCTAATTAAAGCAACTATCTATTTAATGAACGAAATTTTATGGAAAGTTTTGTAAAATAACCCTATAGAACCTATTGCAACTTTATTGTGCTAGATAGATAGTCTGATTTAAGTTTATTGCAAATTAACACTCATTTTCCTTAAACTAGTAAAATAATAAGTTTATCGACTAGGTTTTTCGTGAAAACGTTTTTGCTCTAAATAACGATCTTTTTACATATATTTATTTCATTTTGCTCAAATTGAATTGCTTAATGTTGCGACTATATAAAAAAATGTAGAGGAACTTTGTGTTCGGATGTCTTTGAGTTTTTTTTGTTTTGTTTTTGTTTTGCATCAAAAATCAGGTAAGATAATTATTCCTCGGAATGCATGGAGTGATTTATCATATTAAAGCCTTTTCAGTCGTGATTTGAACGAATTTAAAACATGTTTGAATAAAAAAATCTACTGTCGGGCTAAACCTGTTTTAAATTTTTAGTTTTTCGTCTATTTGCTAGCGAGTAAATCGACCGAGTATCGTCCGTAATGTATAAAAATTGCTAATTAAGGCTAAAAATTACTTGATTTTACTTAAAGAACATATTATTTTGTTGGACGCTTTGCTTAGCGCTTCTCTCACAACAAAAAGTATTTCGAAAAAACTTTTGTCACATCTTGAAATCATTTTTTTTGCTGTGAGCATTTTTTTTTCTAATGTTGCTCTTAGTGTTTGATTTACTCGTACAATTTGTAATTTTTCTTGCTTTGACTTCTTATTCCTTCTTTGTTTTCTTGTTTCGCTTTGAAAAAATTCTTCGGTCCAAATTGTTTCGGCCTATTTTTATCGGCTTAATGACTCACTTTTTGGGTAAATTCAAGGGTAACAAAATTTAGTTTTTCTCAGAAACTTCTGCTGATTTGTATCAATTGAAAGATCCCCTACTCCCCTGTTTCAATTGAAAGGGTATCAATTGAAAGATATCCTAGTCCCCTGTTTGCCTGTATACTCCCCTAGAGTCTTTATTTACTTGATATCTGTCTACAGCCTTCGAAAAAGTCTGTTGGGAAATATTTGACCCATCGTTTTAATTTTTTTTTCCTTTTCTCGAAAAGTTCCCGTCTCAAATCTGAGTTTTTGCTTTCATCGAACAGAGTGGCTTCAAAAAGCTCACTGCATAAACGGCTGCAACTTTTTTTGTACACAAAGTTATGGCCCTCGGAATAGTCAAGTTTTTGGTTTTAACCATTTTTTAAAAACATTTTGACCCTTCTCGAGAGCTATCCTTGTCAAATTTTAGATTTCGGGTTCAATCGAAATTTAAATTTGAGTGAATCCCTTCTGCATAGGCGGCTACGCGCTATTTTTTTGCTTAAAAATCTATGATTCTCCGAAATGTCAAATTGTTGAAGAGCTGACCGTTTTTTTAGACTTTTCTCGGTAACTATCCTGCCAAATCTAGTATCATAGGTTTAATCGAAACAACAAGTTTGGTGAAGCCTACCTATATAACTGGCTCTGCCCAGTTATTGTAAGAAAAAGTTATGGCCTTCAAAAACCTCGAAGTTTTAAAACTTTGACTGTTATTTTTAGCAAATGTTCTGACTTTACGCAAAAATTACAGTACGTGTTTAAGCGATATAAACTTGCTTTTAGCAGAAAAAAATGTTATGGATTGTAGAAAGTCTTTTGATCGTCTTGTAGAACTTTTGACCGTTTTTGAAACTTTTCGAATTTCCTTAAAATTTATAAAGTCAAATCTGAAATACACAATTTGACGGAAAGAAACGGTTCCAATAATGGCTCCTGCAGAAAGGGCGGCTTGTCATTTTTTTTGTTAGAGAAATGTTATCTGCATGGAAAAATTTTTCTGCATGAAATGTTATCTGCATGATTACCTCTAAATTGTTTTTACACCTCTCACTTATTTCACGAAAGAAACAACTAAGGTTTTGGACAAAAACTAGTTTTAAAATCACATTTTTGTGCCGCATCAGTATAGCAAATTCATTCAAAATTGAACTCATATCTTCAGCTTTAGCTGGGTCCTTAATAGTTTTTTATCTTGAAATTTTTGATTCACCTATTTTTTTTTTCAACATGAAATTTTTTTGCGTTTTACGTTTTTGTTCCGACTTTCGATACGAAAGTAACGGAATATTTGTGCTCGGCGTGGGTTTTTTTTCTTCAGACATATTTCGACTTTTTAACCAGCCATTTTTGACAATTTTTTATATCATTGAAAAAGTATTGTTGTCTTGAGCTCAAATTTGAAAAGATATTTCACCTGTGATTAATTTTAGTGAAGTTACGAGGGTTTAAAGATTGCCATTTTGGCCAATTTGGGACAATTAACGCGCGATATATTTCGCGCTATTAACGCGTAAGCGGAGAATTAATCCGTCTTAATAAGCGTTCCAAATTAGTTGAAAGAAGCTTATTCGCTATAATTGATTTGTTACAAGGAGCGAAATCTATCCTTTTGTACTTTATTTGGCGTGTTTTATTTCATTTATTTTTTTAAATGGTATTACTGCTCTATAAACCTTAAAAAGCAGTCGGAACATTCAGGGCTTTGCCCTGATACGAGCAGTCTTGTTTATGTTTGTGTTGTATCGCTGAATTTGCGCGCGTTCATTGAATTTCTACACGTAGATTAAACTCTATCATCACACGACGTGCAAGAAAACACACCAACTTGAAAATGTGGTTTCCGAAAATGTGGTCAGAACTTTCCTTGGACTATGCAGTTGGTTAAACGGTTGTCGCTAGTCGGTGGCAGTTCGAAACCTAGGCTTATTCAATTTGTAAAGTCGCTTTTTGGGAATAAATTTTCTGAATAGTTTCCAAAACTTGGAAGGCCATTGTTTGTTTCTTTCTTTTGAGTAATGATGAGCAAATAAGCGAAGTTTTGCTGAGTTTATGCCTGGTCAATTGGCAGAGGAAAAGCGTGCAGAATTTTCATGGGCAGAATTTTTTTTCTGCAGTTTCACTGTTGATTAAGTCCAATCCTAAGTTAAAATGTTACTCTTGTGCTAAGCTTACAGTTGGAAAATTAGTTTCCAATATTCGTTAAGTCTTTTCCCGACCAAAATTCTTTGTATCTACTGGAAGCTTTAATTCTCGCTTAGTCAGATGCCAAGATGACAAGATGAACAGCCGAGTTTAATAGTAAAATAAATAGATTACGATGCAGATCGCTGTTTATTTCAAGCGTCAACAAACAGTGGGAAGACTGATTCAGAATGTATTGATTTTTTTCCTCGTTTTTGTTGCAGGAAACAATCTTAAAATGCTCTAATAAGCAGAGAAGTGCAATCATATATTATTGTACTCAGACGCGGATCTAAGATTGTCTGAAGGGGTTTTCAAAATTTTTTCCCAAAACACTATGAAGATCTTTTTTTTTGAGAAAATTTTCTGGGCACTTTTTGAAAGGTGTTTTTTTTCTGAAGTTTGCGCCATTTAAAATAAGTCTATGTTGTCGTCCACGGCACTTTGGGAAATATTTTAGGCTCGGTTGGTCGAAAACGGATGTCGTAAAATAGTACAAAAGGGACCCTTGGGGTGATCACGGTGTCGAATCCCTGGTTGAAAGAGCGTCCGCATTTTTGATTCTGTACAAATATTCGTTTAATATTCGTTTAATTAGTTGCTTAATCGTTTTTTTAACTGTCTGCCGGCTAGTTTTTTTTTATTACCTAAGAAAATACTTCAAAAAAAAAGTGGCGGAGTAAATCCAGCTTTACCAAAGATACACACAGGTAACAAAGTTAAACTAAACGTTACTTGCTTTCAAAAAGTTGTTGAGAGGTATTGATATTTAGATTGCTGGTGGAATAACAAAAATAATCAAACTAATCTGGATTGTATTTCAGAAACCAAATTAATACTTAATTTAGAATAAATGTAACATCAACATATTGATGTCCAGTTACAAAACAATGTGACATTCATTCGAGTTTTAGCCAATCTCAAGTTGTGCTTAAATCCTATGTTTTCTTAAAACTACATTTAGAATCTGAATAAAGACATCACGAGCTTTTGCTATCATTTTTAGATAGATTTGAAATTGATCAGAAGAACGCAATAAAAAATGAAATTCGAACATCTAATTTCAACAATTTTATTTTACAAGAATCAAATTAACTGTTATTAGTCATAATTCAACCAATAAACTTGCGCAAACTGTATAACTGTGTTTCAGTTTCTGAAAGATCTGGCTTTTATATTAATGTTCTTACATTTAACTTTATCTAGAAGGTTGAGTAAAAATTTAAATTAGCAGGCAACATTTAACAGATCTGATCTCAAGTTTTCAACGGGGTGTAAAAGTTTTTTTAAATGTCTCTCACTATTACAAATTGATGTAAATGATAATTAAAGATAGAGTCGAATGAATTCGTCCACTGGCTCCTTGCACAGATGACAGCGTCTGTGTCCAGGGGCGGAGGAGAGGTTTAAGATCTTCTCGGCACAGTCCTGACAGAGCAGGTGGCCACAGCGGAAGGAGACCCACTGGACGTCCTCTGACTCGAAACAGAGGGGACACTCTCGCACTTGGGCAGTGGAGTGAGTTGGGCTGGTGGCGGCAGAAGAGTCTAAAGATACCTCAGTTTTATGGGTCTGATTGAGGAGCCTATTGCAAATAAAAATAAAGAACAATGCAAAATTCCGTCAAAAACTGAAGCATGTCTTGTTAATGTTAGTGTGACGCATCTTGCTTCAATGTTCAACGTAATTTTGCAGCTTGTGGTCAAGTGCTCTGATGTCTTGAAAGGCTCATCTTGACCGTGTCAGTCAAACATGCTATCACATTGATCATTGATGTATGTTGCGTTTGTCTATGTGCTTTATACATGATACTAATCATAGCAATAGTTTTTTTCGAGCCAATAGAACATTGTGCATCGGGTATAATAAATAGATCAATTGGAAACGATCCGAGAATTCTTCTCCGATAGGTTTAACTCAAACACGTCCGGCGATGCCACTGGAAAAATGAAGGTTTGGTTAGTAATAAAAATATCGGTCCATACAATACTCAAGTCTCTAGTTTCCTCGCGAAAAGGTGCTTTAGGTGTGTACCTTCTTCTGTCTCATTGCTCTCGTTCTCATTTTCTGAGGCACTGATTTGGAATGCCATGAATGTGTTGAGTGCATCTAGCAGCATGTGTGCCACCTGCTCTCCAGAGCATGGCCACTGGTGCAAGTGTTTGGCAAAGTACTCCATCTCAACGCCGTCATCATATTTCACTCCCACAAGTGCATACTCACCCTCGCCCTCCACTGAAGTGACCTCTCCCTTCTGCAATTAACAGATGCATAAACAACTTTTTCTTTCAAATCTAGCTGAGTATCGTTCGGCAGTAAAAAAAAATCCTGAGGTAAAAATTGTTGTGATTGGAAGATAGTGTTCTTCTTGGGCAAGAAATTACTGATCCGCTATTCTTATTGCTGAGACCAGACCACCGAAGGTGAGGAGGAACTGAAGATTCGAGGTTCGAAAACAAAACTTGAGTTTCTTACCTTTTTGAAAGCTTTGGGCTGACACGAGCAGACTGGCTTTAACCTTCTGATCTGTTTATTCTTGTACAGAGGCTGATCTAGGATTTTCTCGAGAGAGGGCGGATTTTCCAAAGTTTTCGAAAATTTTGTCGACATTTTTTTAGGTCGACCAAATTGATTATTCGAGCTCTCCCAAAGCACTAAAAAGTCCCTGATTTGGCCTAATTTTCTGTTCCGCAGGGAAAATTTTGAAAAAATTGGCCAAAAAAGGCGTTTTTAAGCACTTTTTGGAAAATTTGGACCAAAAAATCGTGTTTTCGGCATGCGACCCCCTTTCTCAAAATTAATATACTTGGGCGCTTAAAGCAACTTTAAAATAGATTCCAGAGGGCCGTAAATGAATGTCGGCAAAAAGTACCAAAGAAGAACCCAAAGAAAAACCAAATCCTTGTTTGGGTGCGTACGCCTCCCCCCTCGCTACATCTGCTGCTATTTTGAAACAAACCTGACCTCAAAAATCTTCTGCTTCAATTGATGAAATCCCCTCATCATGTGACCCCTGGGAAGTACCACTTTCATCAACTCAATGGGAAGAACACATACTACGTCGTCGTCTTCATCAAAACTGTTGTCATTATGCAGTTTGACAGCAGCCGGGTTGATCACGAATGGCTCCTTTGCCTGTGGGAACAACACTACCAAGTCGTCTTTCTTGTGACCCCTTGTACTGTCAGTGAATATTTTCACCACAGTCCCTGTCTCTTCCACCAAGTCACTCATACTCTCGTTCCATCCCCCATGTTCTTTCTGCAAACCCTTGAAGCTTGCTAGAGATTCGCTGACCTCCACTTTGTCGCCCAGTCTGAATGGTTGTCGACTGGCCACTTTGAAGAGAAGGCGCGCATTTAGAAACACTTCTGAGACGACACCTAAATAATTGACCATTCCTGTTTTTTTTCTAAGCTCTCCCAAATCACTATAAAGGCGTTTTCAGGCACTTTTCGAAGAATATTGACCAAAAAGTCGTGTTTTTTGGCGTGCCCGTCTTCCTCGAAATTAGTACATATCGGCGCCAGAGGTGCCTTTAGAAAAAGTTAAGGGAGAGTCGGCCAAAAATGGATGTCTTTAATTATCAATTTGGGTAATTTTTAGGTTGGAAGGGTTAGGAGTTCCTGAAAGGAGAAGGCCTCCGCCCCTGCTTGCATCTCTGCAAATATCTTTTTGACGTTCTTCGCTATCCCGCCAAGCGTTTTGAGTTTGACGATCTGTTAACAAAAAATTGAACTATGAAACAAAGAAGGAAATATACTGGCCTATTCGTTTGCGCTTTGATTGACTTTCTGCTCATAATTGTTTAAAAAGTGAAACTAGAGTAATGTGACCTTGTGAGAGACTGAATCTGACAGCGATGTCAACCATGGTGGTGATTTTGGTGACCTTGCCCTTCTTGCCCAGCAGGAGAGAGAGATTGGAGGGGATTGGCAGCTTCACCTCCTCCTGCAGAGTCTGCACCAACTCAGTGTCATTCACAATCATCACCTCATCCCCCACCATGATCACTGGCTGCATACACCTGCCAGCGCAGCAGCAAACATTAGGTAGATTGATGCACAATCATTTCTCATATTTGAGCATCTCGTCATTTTTTGCAAGTAAAAAGCACGAACGCATGCAATATTTTTTTGTTAGGTTGGTTTTGGTTGAGTTATTTCTCAACATAATTTCAAAGAACGGTCATCTGATTGATTTGAGCTTTTTGCAAATTTTGAAGTTAACTCGGCACCTTTAGCCTGATAAAAAAAATTAAATACAGTCAGAGGCGGATCTAGGATTTTCTCGAAGTGGGGGCTGGGGGTGGGGGGTTGCGGATTTTGTCAACTTTTTTTCTAACCAAATTTTGTAGACTTTTTTTTAGGTCGACCACATTAAGATTAAGACCATTTATCCACATGGGAAAGGACCAACACAAGAGCTGTACAGCTCATCACGGCGAACCGCAGTTGTGCCCCTGTTTAAGAACTACTTGCTATTTTTTTGGTTATTTTCTCTGGGCTGGGTAATGTTGCTTTACCCTTAAGCAACGAGCACGGATCATGGTGGGCCTCGAACATCAGACCTTTCGAATGATTTTTCGAGCTCTCCCAAAGCAGTAAAAGGTCCCTGTTTTGGCCTAACTTTCTGCGCCGCAGGAAAATTTTTGAAAAAACAAGCCAAAAAAGGCGTTTTATGCACTTTTCGGCGCGCGCTTTTTTTCTCGTTTTTTCTGCGCGCACTCCCTCCCAAAAACATTATAGATTGGCGCTGAAGGCGCCTTTAGAAAATTTTAAGGGTCCGTCACCAAATATGGGTATCTCAAAATAGTGCAAAGGGATGACCCTTTGGGTTGGGAGGTAGTCGAATCCTTGATGGGTGGGCGAAACCTTGGGCCCCAGTTCCGCAAAACAAGTTACACCATATTAATTTACCTGAAATTCTAAGCAATTTTCGTCCATCATTTTTTGTGTAAAGTCCATTCAATTTGAGAAAACATTTTTTATTTTTTCAAGTCTTATTCGTTTTGTCCGGATAATTCAAATGAGCACTGTAGAACATACGAAACGTATTTAAAAAGTTAGTTGTTCTCTCTTCTCACTTTTTGAGTCGGTCGAAGGATATCTGTTCACAGGTTGTGGTCATGTCCCCACTCCTCACTACCACAGTGAAGTCTTCGCCACTGCCATGGCACTTGCGCACCACTCCCCTCTTGTCATACAAGGTGATACCCTCACTACTCGAGTCACTATCTCCCCCATCTAGAAAACAGAAGAAAGATATCACAGCATCTAAGACCGATAAGTTCCAAAAATAATATTTTTTGTAGATTTAATACGAAGAAATGCTCACCCTGTGAGGCTATCTTGACGTGGTCTCCCACCCCAATAATGACAGAGTCTCCCTCCACCCTGGTGAGTGCTCCTGCGTACACGTGCCACTCATCGCCCACATTGTCATCTCCCCTCCCCGAAATGACCACTCCCCCGTTGCCATTGAAACCTAAGCACAGCGAAGCTACTCTGAGGAACATTTGAAAAATTTGCAAACAGTCGAAATCTTTCGAAAGTTAATTCCTCTTCCGTATAATTCCCTGCTTGTTCCGGGAACAAACTTGAGTTTCTCCCAGAGAGCCGAATAGAGATTGAATTTTCAATTCTGTCTGTTCCCTAGCTGGGAAAGCAAGTCATTACAGAAAATCTTCTAAAAAAATCTGACACTTATTTTGCGAGATCGTCATCCCTTCTCACCAAATAGTCTAAAACATTAACTCGCTGCTGCTTGTTGCAATGCACTGAACTTGCGCGTTTTGCGCTCTCGTCTGTGAGGGTGGCAGAAAAATGGAGTTTTGTCAAGCAAACAACATACTCTACAAATCTGTAAGGAAGTGAACTATCTTTGTCATTGAGCCTTAACGATTTCCAGACTCCTTCCCACTTGGTCTTAAGGTGAGGTAGTTTTGTTTTGTTCTCGCTCAAAAGGCAGAGTTCTTACGAATTGGTCCCGCAAATGATAAATAAAGTTACTGTTACGGATGGCGTGCCTGCATGGAAGCGGTTGTCGGCAGAGCTCTGAGGAGAGGAGTGGAGAGGAGCTGCAGATATTCGCTTTAACCTTTCGATATCAAAACTTTTGGTTATTTTTGCCTTTACCCTAAGCACATCAGAGCGGGCTTATCACAACCCGAGTTTACACGTGCGTTGACTGAGTGTTTGCAGAGAAACCTTCACCTGAGCCTCATTGGCGGCGGAAAAGAAAACAGGAAACAGATATACACCACTGACTCTGTATTGTACACTGAATATTTTTTCATCTCTAAAAGCTGCATGGAAAAATATCAGAATCTTTTGCAAGTCTAGCAGATTTGAAATTTATCATTGCTTCAAGTTCGGCTGGAAATGAGCAACTTTTTAGCTCCATGATTTTCATTCGTAGCGATTTAAGAAATCGTGTGGGCCCTCAAAAGGTGTCTAAGTTGGCATTCTGCCTCAGTGTTTTGGAGAACAAATCATAATTTTGAGTTGTGTCTTCAACGATACGTTTTGAAACAAAGCAAAAGTTTTAGTTTGCCGGATGTTTTTATCATGGGTGAAAAACACTGTTTTAAATCCTTTTTCAACTAATAAAAAACAAAAATAAAACAACAACCCTGCTGAAATTGCTAAGTAAACACACTATATAACTAAAAACATGAGTGTAAACGAATATGCAAAGAAGAGGGGTTGGTTTGAGTGGCACTGCTGTGACCTACCCTTGACCACGGAGACTGATCCGATTATGCCTGCCATGCGGTCATTCCAGCCCCCGTACTCCTCCTGCATCAACTGCATCGTCTCCGGGTCCTCACTGCACGTCACGTAGTCACCCGGGTACAGTCCGTTGCGAGGCTCAAGAGAAGAGTCACTGCTGGACGACTGGTAATCAAATAGGAGAATCAGACGGCTCTGTTTTTTGAAGATCAAAAATTGACTATAACTAAAGGTGATTCTTCGAGCAAGAGTCTGGCTGCCTTAAAATACCTCGTCAGGGTTTTTAAATATATTTCATAAGGGGTGATTAAATTGTCTTACTCGAAGAAAACCAGGAGAAAACCAGGAGATAGATGAGTCCTGTTAACAAAACTGTTTACAGGAAAGAAAGTCTTTCTTTCCTGTAAACAGTTTTGTTAACAGGACTCATCTATCTCCTGGTTTTCTGTTGCAATTACTGCCACAAACACACTTTGAGCATGTTGGCTGTTTTAATAATGTCCGGCCTATTGGAAATTTGTTTTTTTTTCGGCTTAATGGGTTGCGGCATATATTATATACACTTAGTAGCCTCATATTGCTTACTTTGATGAGCGAAAAAAGTTTTTGTATGCGTGTGTGTATTTTGAGGGGAAAGAAACTTTAAATTTCTTTGATATGCTGATATATTTGTATTAGGATTGGATTGGAGTTAATTACATGTAAGTAAGATGCGATACTACAATTCAATCCTTTCGTTGTGATTTCGTCATTTTATCTCTCACCTGAGCTCTAGCTAGTGTCGCCACGGTGGGTTCCCTGGCTAGAGTGGGCGGGCCAGCTGGGGCGGAGGAGGAGGAGGAGGAGGAGGGTAGATGGAGTGCCCGCACCAAGTGGGATGAATGGAATGGCACACTCTTCCCGTCTGCAGCATACTTCACTGTCACTGTGGCATTTTCACCACTCCCATTCACCGAACTCACCTTCCCACTCTAGCAAAAACAAACGATCGATTTGGCGCAATCAATATACAGTCAGCTGTCGTCTCTAAAAATATTTTGAAGCTTAATGCTCATACGGCTTTCAAAACTAGTTCTTGTTGTGCCCAATTGCTGCAGGTAGCAAAAGGGTCTTATATTTCGGAGAGAAATAGTAAACTTTAAATATCAGTTAAACCAGAATGCGCAGTTTGTTAATTCAATGGGCTAAATAACTGGCCCACGCTTTGGATCGCAAGTAAGACAATTTAAGTTGACCAAATTGATTTTCAGTGCTCTCCAAACGCCCAATCAAACGCTCCTTCCAAAAAAAAACACTTATTGGCGCTAAAGTAGCTTTCGGAACAATCCAGCCTCTTACTCACTAAATCCTCTACCAACATTCTATTGAACTAACTTGAACAAATTTTAACCTACTTGATTCTGTTTATTGGCGAGGTTTGAGGTTGTGTACGATGACAATTTTCGGGTTAATTTTGTCATGGCAGTCGAGTCCAACACAAAAGACACATCATCTCCTGATTTGAACGTCTCCACAAACTTAGTCACACTTCTCGGGTTCACGACAATTTGGTCAGCGACTCCAAAGAAACGAAGACCGAGATCTCCGTGGCTCTCGTTTTCAACAGTGACTCCCCTCCGTATTTCGGCGACCACGCCCACTTTTCCGGCGAAGCGGGCCATGTTTTCGTTCCAGCCCCCGTGGAAACTCTGGTTGGCCTCGAATCGATGAAGGTCAATGGTTACTTTCACTTTGTCTCCTGTCATGTACTCTATCTCTTCGGATACTTTTTCCAATAGGCTGCTGTTGATCATGAAATCAACTTTGTTGCCTAAAATTGGGAAAAGCTTTAAATTTTGTACTACAAAAAATGAACCATTTTATTTTTAAACAAAATTAATAATTTATTACACTAAAATGATAGGTTAATTGTAAAATAAAAACTGTACTCGCCTACCAGTTGGAATTCAACCTTGCAGCCTACGAATGGTCTGTAGTTGATCACGTGACCTGTTCTGCCCAGAATGAGTTCCATGGCCTCTGTGTATGAGCCGTGGCCCTCCTGCATGTGCATCACTGTCTGCATATGGTCCAGCACCTTCACCTGGTCCCCTATCTCCAACACTGGATTCTTTACCCTAGTATTAAAAAGTCTTCGTTCTGGTCTTTGGGGCAAACTACAATTATGAATTTTTTTTTGCAAATTGAAAAAAAAACAGTGACTGTTTTTTTTCCTGAAACCATCCAGATACAGTTTTATAGATGTAAAAGACACTTTTAGTAATTGTGGAACAAAGTCACTTGAACACTTGAACATTTCAATGAATAGAAATACCTTGTTGTTAAATACTTTTTATCTTTATATGTAAATGAGTTTTTTTTTGTACTCTGCGCTGCAGTTTCAATCTATAGCACTTCATTTTTTAAACCATTTCATTATTTTAGGACTTGTTCATAGGGAATCCAGAGAATACTGAACTACTCGTCATACCAAAAAATCAAGACTGAAAATTTGGCTGCAGAATGTGACAATCATAGGTGAAAACAGTGAAGTTAAAAGAAATGTCAAAAACTCTGCGGAATACGTAATTATGATTCATCTGAAAACGCTGCTCATTTAGCTAGCTCTCTTGCTATTTCAAGACTGGGTTACAGTAACGGCCTCTGCCTATTTTGGTTTGACTGCTGATTAGATTTAAAAGTTTGAGCGCACTAAAAATACAGCTGCTCTGAGTTATGACCGATGGGTATAACTCATAGAGTAATTTCGGATAGGGTACACCGTCTGCTCGTCACGCTATCTTATTTTCGGCCGGATAGATTCGTGCAACTTCTTAGTCTAATACCGATCCTAATCTTACTCTTATACTATCTAGTCTCAGGTTGTTTAACTAGTCTCTGCTAGGCTCAATAGATCTAGGGTACACTGGTTTATTGCGGTTGCTGAAGTCTTCTTGGAGAGTCAACTAATTTCTAAGTTAAATTCAAATCTCTCTGGTGCTGAAATTACAAGTAATTTCAGCACTTACAAATAAGTGGATTGTTAGTCAGATGGATCATGATTGGTTAATATTAAATACTTTACATTGGTAAAATATCTAATTTATCCAATCATAAAATGTAGTTTAGATCAGGTTCCACCCATCCGGGTTTTACAGAGTTTTTTAGAATAGTCTTTCTGCAATTCAAAGGATGGATGATGGACGTTGGTATTTGGCGAACATCTTATTTCTTCTGGGCTTTCTTATTAGAGAAGTCCCAGATTCAATCGTTGTGTCTTCTCAAGACAACGACTGGGTCTTTGCAACAAACTCAAATCTGATTTCAGAATGGTTGGCTATGTCAGGTTTTTCTGTTTCATTAATGAGAACTTCTTTGTGTTTTGATCTTGTCTAGGAATGGCGTGGAGATTGTGCATGGAGGGGATGCCTGATTACTCGGATCTGTACGTATACTTGAACATCGAGGTGGTCATTGGTCTAGTTCAATGAAGTCCTTTTCTGCGAAGTCAAGTCGTACTCTAAATCCTTTGAGTTGTGATTGTGGGCGGCATATTGATTGTAGTTGGCCATTCTTTCTCGAGTGTAGTGGGGTCGTTTTGTCTTTGGATGTTCGTCCTTGGTGTTGTATTCTGATCTATGTATTGCATAATGTAATTTACATTTTATAAAACTTTTATTAGTTTAATATCTTTTAATTATGATTTTAGTTAGTTGTTTTCACAAAAGCTTTTTGTTTTAGTTCAGTTATTTTGAAGAGTTACTCACCCTTGAGTAGCTCTTATTAAAAATAGGAGTGTGGTCACAAAGCGTGGATGTAGCGCGGTGGGTTAGGCCGGCTATAGAGCATGCTCAGGACGTCCTTCCTGGTGGGTTAGGCCAGGAGTGGGAGTATGATTGCATGCGGTTTTTGTGAGAGGTCCTGTTATGTGACAACGTTTTATGTTGGGTTTGTTGTGGTTTTTCTTATGTTTTGTTAGTTGTGTCCTTTTTTCAAAAATCAAATTGTTTGTGGTATGGGTTTGTCTTTCGACTTTTTTGTGTTTTATTATTTCTTTCTTAGACTTTATAATAGTCTTCAAAAGAATAAATTATCCAGTTTTAAACTGGGTTAATCCGGTTTGGGTACCGTTGGTTTCCTTTTCTTAGTCATGCTGTTATGCTATGTGTTGTGGTGTTTAGTAAGCTGCATTGGTTAGTTTTGTTTAGTATATAATTCCTTTCCAACCGGGTTAAAGGAAAGTTTGAAACTTGTTATCGTGTGTTAGAGTTGTTGAGTTGTCAAAGCTTGAAACTGAAATTCATTATTTAAACAATTCTTCGTGGGCGAGCTGTGCGAGTTTGGATAGAATTCTTGTGCGAGTGAATGAAAATATCAAAAGGTTAGTACTGCATTTGCTTCTTATTAATTTACTACATAGAATTTTTAATTTTACTACTAGTTGTTGGGGAAAATTAAGTTACAAATTTTCATTATTTTTAGATTTACTGCTTGTGGGGGAAAAATTTATAAATTAAATTACTGCATTGGTATTATATTTATTTAATTATTTGATGAAAAAAAAATTAATAGAGTTTTAAACAGTTTGAAGAAGTTTTCAATTTTTTATTTTCTTTTGTGAATTTTTCAGATGATCGTTGGGTGAAGGCTAAAATTCTAAAGAAAACATGGATAAAGAATGGTGAGTTTCTAATATTTTAATTAGTTAGTAATATGTATAATTCATACTTACCTGTTAGTCGTCGGGGAAGAAACCGTGGTGGAAGATGTCGTGGATGAGATCTGAAGTTGTTAGTAATTTAGCTAAAATGCGGATGATATTTTTAGTTTGAAGTAGTGGCCAAAGCAATTGAAGTGCTTTAATGGTGGTTAGTTCTTCAGTGCCAACTGCAAATTCATAAGGTGTGTTTTGGATTAGATTATATAATTTGTGATTGAATTTAGTGTTATGGATGAATTCTAAAATGGGGATTTCTATAGGTTGTACAAACTCGTGTGGGATAAGGAAGGGTCGGGATTCTTCTGCGTTGAAGGTCTTGGTGATGGGACAAAAAATATACATTTGGGTTATGGGATCATAATTTCGAAGAATACCATGAAGGTTAGTATCTTTAATGCAATATGTGAAGTTAAGAAAGAATGGTGAGGTGTATTTGGAATTGATGAATTGAAAACGATGGTGTGGTTGTCTGGAGGGAGTGTGTAGGTCGAAGTGATTTTGGATAAAACGATAATAAGTATGTGTGTGTTTGTTTAGTGCGCAACATAATATCGTGTGAGCAGTGCAAATCTCTTTCATGTGGTGCAAGGAAATGAAAGGTTAGTGAAAATATTTGGAAGCGTTCTTTAAAACTTTCGTAGGCTTGTGTGTCTGTTAGTGCTTCTGAAATAATGTGGTCAAACTTGCGATCGAAGATATTTAGTGTAAATACATATGGTGTTTTAATGAAAAATTTCTCGGTGATTTGTGGGTTAGCGAAGTGATCGTCGTCTAATAATTGATCTTGGTTAGTTCTGATGATGTTATGATCGTAATATTCTAGTGTAAATTCATTTGCTCGGGGTGCAGTGTGTGTTTTTAGTGATTTTTTATATCCAATGTAAGTAAATTGTCTAGGTGTTAGTGGTGTAGTGAGTCGATATAGCATGTCCTTATTTCGTTCTATATCGATGTGAGTGTTAGATAAAGGTAAGCAAAGGGGATTAGTAAAATGATAATATGAGGTCCAAGGAAGGGTAGGCATTAAAACGTGTTCGTCTACAAAGTTACGTGTCTCGTTAGTGTCGTGAGGGGTGTTTAAGGTGTATTGTGGAAATGAGGGTAAGGTGATAGCTAAAAATTCTTTTGTGTTAGTGTGTTTTGGATGGTTGATATATTCACGGGCTGTTCCTGGTTTCGCTGGGAAAGGATGGTTGGGGAACTTTCTTTTAAAAGTGCGGTAAGGTCTATTAGTGCTGAGTGAAGATTCAGTAGATGTGGATGATGGTGCTAATGATTCAGTATAAATTGAAGAGGCTGTAGGGGTAGGAGGGTTGGATGAATCTATTGTGGATGAGATTTGGTTTATGGTTGGGATGTCAAGGTGATAGGGTTGTTGTTGTAGGGTAATGAAGTTATCTAGTTCTGGGGAGATTCGGGGGGTATCTGGAGAATGAGATGATTGGTCTGAGTGAAGTGAGGAATAGGTTGGAGTGACTTGGGAAGCATAAGAGGGTGTAGAATTGGATGGGTCAGGGTTATTTGGTAATATGGGTTGAAAAGGGGGTTGGGAAAAAATTGAGGGGTTGGTGGGAAAATTATTGGATGGAGATGGTTCAGAGTCGGCAAATTCATCGGGGGTTTCAATATTCGGGTTATTGAGTTGTGATGTGGAGTATAAAACTGAGGTGTGTGAATTAGTGTCGGAATTCATGCCTGATGTTACATTACTGGTTGGGAAATCGGGTGGCGGGAAAGCAAAAAGTGGTATTATTGTAATGGGAGTAGTGAGGTTGGTTGGGTGGGATTTTGAACGGTGTAGGGATCCAAGTTGTCGGCTCATCGTGGGCTAAAAAAATTATTATTTTGAGACTGAAAAGCGGTGGTATGGGGTTGTTCTATAATTTGTTCATAAGTATTGTCATCTTGTGAGTGGTGTGGCATTATATGTTGGATGGGACTTTGTGATATAGTTGGTCTAAAATTTTGATTATGTGTTATGGCTAAATTTCGAAAATTACGTGGGACTAGGGATAATGGATGGTTATGTGGTAGGGGTGGTAACTGTGGTGCTGTTGGTGTTGTATCTACATTGTTATGTTCTTCGTCGTATGTGTTCTGTCTTGCTGCTATTTTTGTGTTATATTCTTTTATTTGTGCGTCTAAAAGAGTTTTGTTTATAGATGTAGAAAATATTCCAAAAAATCCTGCAAATAGTATGCGTGCTACACTTGCTTGTCTATTGACTTGTGTGTGTTAGCACATGTGTTATAGATTCCTTTTAAGAGTGAAAAAAGAAATCCAATAAAGTTAAACATTGCGTATAAAATAGTCAGTTTTTCTAAGATGTAGTAGGGCCATCCTAGAAAATCAAGAATTTCATTCTTGAGTGTAACAAAGCTAAAAATATTGATAGGTGATATATCTTGGGGACGGTATTTTTCACCGTTTAGATATATATAATCTTTAATGTCTTTAAAATATCCGCTATAGTCTTGCGTATAGATGTCAGCAAATCCTGCGGTTTCGGCAAGTTTGCGTAAGTTTTGGTCAATTGATTGTCTTTGTATTGTGTCCATTTGTGTTAATAATTCTTGGAATTGTTGTGTTCTAATGTGATGTTGAATATCTGATTTTGAGTATATTCCTATTGATTGTAAGTCTATATTTGGGTTTCGAGCGATAGCGCGAATGCTTTCTGGTGAAAATTTTTTGAGTGATTGCATTAATGTGGGATATGGGGTGAGAAGGTAATATTTATCTTCATCAGGGTTTAGCTGTACTACGTTGTGGCTATTTTCTGATCCACGTGGGACTGCGGTATCCCAGAAATAGGTTCTTCGTGAAAGTGTGTCAACGAAATTTACTTTATTCTTATAAAAGATAGGGATTCTTTTATAGCATCGTTTATCTTCAAAAACGTATAGTGGTGATACTTTTTTAGTACAAGTATAAAACCAAAAGATGTTTCCTTCATAGTCTAAAAAATTTGATCTATTTCCTGATAGTAAATATCCTGCATAGGGTATTTTTAATGCTGCTAGTGCGAGTGATTGTAATATTTGTGTTCTTTCTAATTCGCATAGTTGGTGTAGTGTTTCTAATTCGGAGAGTGACATTTCTTGAAAAATTCGGCTAATCGTGTAGTCTAGTTTCATATCCAAGTGAATATCATAGTGGATATTACCAAAATATGTACTATTCATTAGGGATAGTTCTTGTAAACGTGTGCTGTGATCGTCTTGGGGCTTTAAATGTCCACCAGGTTGACCTGTATACTTTTGAAAATGAACTGGTATGTATGATGTTCCTTCATTTGGAGGATGACTTGTGGCGTATGGGTCAACTTTTAGTTTTCCAGTGGTCATGTCGAATCCATTTTCGTATTCAACTAATATTTCAGAGTATTGTGTTTTGTGGAGTGGGTTTCTGTATTTACATGCAAGTTCTGTTTCTTGATATATTTGAAAACGTGTTAATTTATTTTCTATATTATGAATGTTTCTAAAATTAGAACTTATTTTTCGTAATGGATTTACTTGTTCATATGGTATTGATTGTATAAAATATTTTTCGTGAAATTTTATCATACGAGCGTGTATTTTTGCTACTTGAAATGTTGTACATGTGTCTTCGGGGAACCAAACAATTGTTGCTTGTGTTCTTGTTGTAGGGTCGCAATAACCTTGGTCGTTTTTACAAGGTAATCTAATTCCTTGATAGATCATTGTGTTGTCTGATAAATCTCGTGTGAGTTGTATTTTTTCGAGTTGTATTTTCCAATCGAAAAACATGATCTCTTGGTATCCTTTGTTTTTTGTGTCTGCTTTGCAGTTTGATGGGTCATTTATACCAATGTGTGGTATCCAGTGTTTATCGTGTATATCATAAGTTAATCGTCCGTGTGCGCCGTTATATGGGTACTTTTAATCTAGTTTTATATGTCCTTGATATCTTTCAAGTTCTGCTTGATGTACAGAATCTGAAAAAACTTGGAAATATACTAACTTTCTATCTGTGTTTTTATTTTTTGTGATGTTTAGTCGGAGTAACTCGTTTTTACAATCTTCGGGATTGAGATGTAAAAGTCGTTCTATATTACTCTGGTAGAATGATTCATGGTCAAGTCGGTTTTTATTTCCGTTTGAGACTTGTGAACAATGTACTTTCTTTTCAGAAAATGTTGCTGTGAATTTATATCCTATAACTGTAGTTGCTCGGGCTTTTGAATAAAGTGTTGTTATTACATTTGTAGTTTGTATGGCTTGGGGTTCTGTTTCGCATTGTGATACTTGATTTATTGCATACTTGTGTAGTGTTTTTTGTTCGTTTTCTTCACAATCGTAATGTGTTACTAATAAATCTTGGGGTCCTGTGCGGGGAGAAGGGTTTATGTTTTGATTTGAGATTACTAGAAAAAGGAGTTGGAGAAAAATTAATAGTTTTAGAATATACATGTAATCCTGCGTATGGGTTATAAAATGTGATGTAACCAATTGTCTTTTTGGTATATCTGTCGTATTTATATATTACTTCAGTGGTTATAAATGGTGGTGGTAGTGATTGAGCTGTTATGTTTGGTGGGTTTAATGGGTAGGGATGTTGAGTAATGTTGTTTAATTTAACTGTGATTTCAAACTTTAATTGTAAACTGTTTTGTTGCAGTATTTGGATATTGTGATCACGGATTTCGTCGTGAATGTCTTGCCGGTATTGTAATCTATTAAGTGCCCAGTTGTGAAGGCGATTACTTTCTAGATGTTGTCCAAATAATGGTGGAGGGGCTGTAAATGTATTCCAATCTAGTCTTAAAGGGATATTTGTTGATGATTGTTCTCTATATCTGGCGTCGAGATTATTTGGAAAATTTAAGTTAAAAGGTGGTGGTGAAATCTGGCTTATTGATGGTAGTGATAATGTTTCTGGTAGTGATGAGGATGTTGTTGTATCCGTAGAAATATCTATCGGATCATTGTCTAAATTTAGTTCACCTTGTGTAAATGAATGTGTTGTCCAATATGGTAGTCGTGATGCCTGGTTTGGGGGGTTAAAGGGATTTTCACGTATTTGTTCAGATGTTGGTGTTGAACCTAAATAATCTGATGGTAAGCTTGAGGTGCTACGTTGTGAAAGAAGCTTAGGGGTTTCTGGTAATATACCAATGGGGTTTTCTGGAGTGTTTTGTGATGGGGATTGAGGTATTTCAAAATGAACTCGGGGAGTTTGAAAATTTCTGTTTCGTCGAGGATGTATAATTTGTCTATTTATTTCGACTGTATTTTGGTTTTGACTAGGATTTCTTATTCTACTTAATTCTTGTGGTAGTGTTGGGTATAAGTTATATGTTGGTTCACTTAGAGGTGCTTGTCGTTGAACTGGTTCTAGTGGTTCTGATAAACGAGCGTGTCGTTCTTCAAAAGTGTATGGGTTATCTTGAAAGGAAATTCGTGTAGATGTTTGAGGATTTTGGGTAGTTGGTGTTGTTGGGTTATCTTGGGATGATGTCGGTGAAGACTGACTTTGTGACTGTTGGGTAGCAATTTTTGATAGCTTTTTGGTCTATTCTTTTAGTGAAAAAGTTTATGTTTATTATAGTATTCTTCTAAGAAAAGAATTAGGAGGATTGTTGCTAGAGCGAATGTGATGATTGCTTTCTTTATACATTTGCATATTGTCAAAATGAGGGATGATAGAAATGTTATGAAAGTTACGAATAGTAGAAAAATATCAGTTCTACTGAAAATAGTTCGTATCATTTAGACAAGTTGAATAAATCGTACCTGTGGATATAATCAAGGGTTTTTGAAAGTTGGAGAAATAGTTCGAATATAGTGTAGAAAATTAAAAAAAATATTACAAAAAATGATTAAGATTATTAGAAAAGGTTCAAGGATATCAAAAAGAAATATTATGAAAGTTTTAAGTATCGTAAAAAATTGTTTGAGGTTTGTGATAATTTTAGTGACTGTTTGATAGAAGAGCATTTAAGAAATGACTTCGTGATCGAATATTTTTTGTTGTTTGGGGCAATTTTCAAGTGTGGTCGGATTATTTATTAGTTTTTTGACAAGTGGGTTGAGTTTTGTAAAAAATTGTTGGGGGCAATTTTTATGGTGATCGGGAGGTCTTCTTTGTCTTTATTTTCATTTGTCAAATGATCTGGGGTATTTTTGAGATTTTTATACTTTAGGCTAAATAAAATGGTCGTTCTTTTACTTTAGGCTAATTTAACATATTTGTTTGGGGGATATTTGAGGTCTGAGTTGGGGAAATATTGTTGATCTTTGGTTTATTAGATAAGGGAGGGTTATGATATTATGGTGATATTTATTTTAGTTGTCAAGTTGGAGTGGTTTGCTTATTTTTGACCTGGAGGTCGTAGAGTTACAGTTATAGATATGCCTGGAGTTTAATATTTTTCGTCTAGTTGGTTTGTGTTAAAGTTATAGAAGGTGACGGATTGGATGAATCCTATTGGCTAATTATGAACTAGAATCGCTGCTTGTTTGTCGGCATGTTATTTTGAAAAATGAAAGTGTAAAATGTTTCAGAGGTGCAAAGATTATTAAATGTAGAATTAAAGTTGTTTTTGAAATTCAACTTTCTTTAATATTTTAGATTGTGGGATGAATAATTTATAATTTTTACGTGGTTGATTTCTAAGTCGTGAAGACTCTCTATGTTCTGATTTGTCGATTTGTTCTTGGGGTATTGTTTGTTCTGTCATTTTTCTACTTTTTCTTTCTTTTTGAGATGTATTTTGATCTAGCTTTTTTGTATTGTTTTTTGTGGTGGTTGATTTTGTATTTTGATTTCCGAGGTGAATATCATTTTGTTCCTTTGTTGTATTTTCCGTATGTGGGTCATTTTGAATAACTTGTAAACCTGTAAAAGAATATAATTGAGTTAGTTCGCGGAGTGCGTATTCTTTTGGATAATAAGGTAATAGGTTATTTCGGTGTTGAACGATTTCTTTTTTGTCTGAGTCGGTGATTTTATATGTGACGTCAGTGGGTTTTGCAGTTATTTGGTATGGTCCTTTACGAAGGGGTTGTAATTTTTTTGAAATTCCTTTTTGAGTATTAAAATTGGGTATTAAAACAAATGTTCCAATTTTTAAATCGGAGGCTGGTGTAAAGCGTGAATTTATTTGTTCATGAATATTTTGCCTTTGTAACAACTTTTTTGTTACTTTTTGGTAAATTTCATTGTGTTTTTTATCTCTGTTTAAAATCCATTCGGTGTGTGTACCGGAGGCTAGTTTAAGAATTTGTGGGTGATGAAAATGATTTTCATCGTGTGTATGTAATGGTAGGTTATAGCAAATTGAGTCTTTATTTGGTTGACAATAACCTTGTGCGTTTTTATGAGAGTTTGCTGTAAACATTATTGGTTTGCGTGGCTTTTGGTTAAAAACCATTTCATATGGTGACATTCCTAAAGTTGTCGTGATTTGTGAATTATATGCTAAGGGAAATAGTTTTACATCTGCTGACCATTCGGTATATCTTGTATCATTGCCATTGATGATACATCTGAGATATTCTTGTAATGAACGGTTCATACCTTCGACTAAGCCGTTTGTCCAAGGTGCGTGAGATGTACGTGGTTTGTGTTTAATGTTATATAAATGACATAGTGTGATGATTTCATTATTTATGAATTCTGTACCGTTGTCTGTAACTAAAATTTCTGGTAGTCCGAATTTGGCTATCCAGTGTTCATAGAGTGTTGTGTAAGCGTAATAAGCGTTACAATGTGGTACTGGGTTAAGTGCTACATAATGTGTAAATGCGTCAACAATTACCATAATGTAGGAGTTTCCTTCGGATGAGGGTGAAATTGGCCCTTTGGTATCAAATGAGATACGATGATTAAAGTACAAACTTTGTCCTTTAAAATCTTGTTTTTGTGCTATTTGCTTTTGATTTGGGTAAGGTTTATTCAGTTGACATACTATACAGTCATTACATAGTACTTTTATCCAAATTGGTGCATTTGGGAAATAAAAGTTTTGTATAAAATTTGAATATGTTTTCTCTGATCCAGAGTGTCCTTTAATATTTTGTGTATGTGAAATATTAAAAGCTATGAAAATCATACTTAAAGGGAGACAGGGAACTGTAGATTCATTTAGTTTGTATTCTAGAAGGTCTGTGTTTTCGTTAATTGTTGTATTATTGAATTTTCGAAAATATCGGAGGAGTGTTTTGTTTCCTAGAATAGTTGAATCTGCTTTGATAGGTTTAGTTTTATATTTGTGCCATGATTTCAGTTGTCGAATTACTGGGTCAAGGTTTTGATATTGTTTCAGTGTTGAAATTGTAATTGTTTCTGTTGGGGGGAGAAAAATGTTTTCAATTTCTAATTTAGATAAGGGTATTGTATAAAGTTGGTCATGGAGGTCAAAAACTTGATTTATTGTGTATTTTGAATCGTTTGTTTGTGGTCCTGATAAGTTTATTTTATCAGTTAAATTTTCTTTTTCAATTAGTGGAAAACGGTCTTTTTTATGCGAGTGTGGTTTTACTCTTTTTTGTTGGGTGTTATTTTTTTATCCATTGTGAATATGGGATTGGTTTAAAAGTTGATGTTCCAAGTAGATCAACTTCATAGTGATTATTTTGACAATCTAAATAAAGTGGGAAGTGTTGTAGATTGTTTATTTGTGATTGTTCAACGTCAGTTTTTACTGCATATTTGCATTCCAATCGGGGTGATGTTTCATTTTCTGCAAGGTAGAATTTTATATTTTTGGGTATTTCAACTGTGGTTTTACGTGTAAGTAATTCAGGTGGCGTATTTCGACTTAATGTGTCTGGTAATGCAAGATTTTTTCCTGCGGTCCAAACTATATGTAAGTTTGGGAATTTCATTAAAATTAGTTGAAATCTATAAACTCGGTGGTTTGGATTAGACTTTTGTGTAAAAAGAAAGATGATTGGTTTATGGTCTGTGAATAGAACTGTGGGATGTTTTGATCCAAGTATCAGAAATTCGTATTCTGTTAGTGTATATATTATGGCTGTACATTCTCTCATTAGATTTGAGAGTCGTAGCTCTGCTTGAGTGAATAATCGAGAATTTGCTGATATGAGGTTCATTTTATTTGTACCATTATGTGATTGTAATAATGCTGCGCCGATGCCAAAGTTCGAAGCATCGCACATTGCATAAAATGGTTGATTTGAGTCTGGAATTGTGTTTGAAATTTGTTCAGTTAGAAGTTTTTTAATTTCTTCAAATCGTGCTTGATGTTCTGTATTCCATTCAAAATTATTTTGTTGTCTAAGTATATTATAGAATGGTCGTAGATATAATTGCATTTTATAAACATATTTGCTTAAAAAGTTTAACATTCCAAGGAATTCTTGGATTTTCTTTTTATTTGTTGGTGGTTGGAGTTTTTGAATAGCGTCTATACGTGATTTCAATGGAGTGATTGTTTTTCTTTCTATATTATGTCCTAAGAATTTAACTCTTGTCAAAAAGAAGTGTGATTTATCGGGGGCGGCCTTCAGATTTTCGTTCTGAAGTATTTGGTGGTATTGTTCTAAAACATTGAACATTTCCTCTTTTGTCTGTGATTGCATAAAAACATCGTCTAAATAGGTGATTGCGTTTTTCTTGAGTATTAGTGGTCGAAAAATTTTGCTCATAAAAGCTGAAAATGCTGCTGGTCCTATGGATATTCCATAGAATAAGCGGTTGAATTCGTATTGTTGGTTTCCAATAACAAATTGTGTTAAACGTCGTGATTGTTCATCTAATGGCATTTGATTGTATGCACTATTCATATCTGCGGTTGTAAAATATTTTCCGTTTATTTTTGTTAAAATAACTTGTATTGGTTCAATAGGCCAATTACACTTTGATTCATCTATGAGTGAGTTGAGGTATCTAGCATCGAGAACAATTTTTAATGATTCTCCTTTGGCTAGAATGATAACAGGGTTGATAAATGTGTTGCCTTTTGGTTGTTCTTCTTTGTTTACTGGTGATATAATGTTGTATTGTTCTAAAATGTCGAGTAATCTGTTTACTTTATCGTGTAAGTGAATTGGTACTTTACTTGCTCTTTGTTTTTTGAAAACTGCGTCTGGTTTTAATGGGAGATGTAGTGATGAGCTGATTTTGCCAACATCAAATTTGGATGTTGCATAGACTGATGAATACTTAATTAGTTGTTTGGCTAGTTTTTCAAATTCGTCTTGTGTTATTTGTGAATGTTGGAAATTAAACATTGTTAAAAATTTCTTTTGATTCTCTGTGTAGTTACTTATGTTGAATGTAGGTTTGAAATATGGGGTTTTTGTGAAATAATCCGTATTTCTGTTTTCGTTACTTATTATATTATTTATAGATAATTCTTCATTAAGGATTGTTGATTGGCAAATATCTAGTAATTGTAGTATATTATTTACACGATATGCTTTTTCGTGTATTGGTGATATTGTAGCGTTGGTTTCGCAATAGCCTAAAAGTCCTAAAGGTAATGTTACTTGGTAAGGTGTATTGTTGTATACATGTAAGGAAATAATATCTGAATTCGAGTTTTTCAAATATTTTATTGATGAGATTGTGATTTTGAAAAACTTATGAATAGGTTTGAATTCAAAATCTGACATATAAAATTTTTGTTTGTTTTGTTTTTTATCATATTGGTGAACTTGTTTGATTGAAAAATTATAGATGTTTCCTGATAGTGGTTTCAGGTGTTTTCTTTGTTGGTTATATATTGGATAAAATTTTGAAAAGAATGGTGGTTGTTTATTTAATCTTTGAAAAAATGTTAGGGATGTGTCTTTTGTTTTTGTATATTTATCTTTGATTGATATTTTACTATTCAATATGTTGATTGTTGGTATATATTTAGAGATAAATGGTATTCCAATGATATTATATTTAATATCAGTGATATGGAATATTTGTTTAATTGGTTTGGTTAAAATTTTGTTTTGTTCCATTGTTCTTGTGGGGAGAAGAAATAATTGAATTTTTCCGTAGTTTATTAATGTTGATCCTTGTGCTGTTGCTAGTTTGCTGGAGGTTTCAAGAGGTGTTAGCTTTGGGTGTAAGGTTTTAATTTCATTCCATGTGGGAATGTTTATTATATTTGATTCTGCTCCTGAATCAATTAAAAAATCAATTTCAAGATCTGATGGTTGAAATTCTTTGCTTCTTGGACTTTCTAAAAGAAATGGTATTGTCCAAATTTTTTCTTTGGGTTGTTCTTTTTGTATGTTTTGATAGATGTGATTTGTATTCAAGCATTTTGTTTTTTCGTTCTCATTGGGTTGATTTGTAGTGTTAATTTCATTAGTTTTTTGTGTCGTCGGTGTGGAATGGACGGGTTCAATATAATAATTGTGAAGGAGTTCTGATTGATTCTCATATATGTGTGATGAAAAAGGTTTTTCATATATAACAGGTTCATAGTCATTTTCGACTTTTATCATATTGATGGAGAGAGTGTTTTCTGCATCGCTTTCTGAATCTGATGATCCACAGTTTATTTGATTGAGTTGTAACGTATCAGTTACTGTGTCATCAATACCTGGAGGGTCTGATGTTGTTTCTGGATTAGATTGTACTTGATTGATATGTCTTTGATGTTTAGGTGTACTACTTCTGTGGCGATTATTAGAATTATTATAGTTATTATTATTCCGGTGTGGTGACTGGGAATAATTTCTATAACGATTATTATAACTTGAGTGTCGATTTTGTGAATTATTTCGCGATCTATTTTGGTAATTATTGTTTGGTCTGTTATAGTTCGATCTATTATATGAATTATTCCTTGATTGATTGTTCGGGTAATTCTGGTTTCGGTTGTTTGAATAACTTCTATTCCGATTATTGGAGTAGTTTCTATTTCTATTGTATGATGAATTTCGTGATTGATTGTTTGGATAGTAATTATTTCTTGATTGGGAATTAGATCTAGAAACAAATCGTTGTGTATTTGAATTTGGTCTGGAATAGTTATTTCGACTATTTGGTCTATTGTAGTGATTTTGTGATGAATTTTGCGTGTTTCTTCGTTCTGGTGATCTTCCTCTATAATTTGAGTTATATGGTGATTGATTTCTTGTATAATTTGTATTGTTCGGGAGTGGTTTTCCTGAACTGTTGTTGCTGTACACAGTTTTGTTCGGTAGATTTTGATCTTTTTTCATGTATTGATAGAATGATTTATTTGGTTCTTTATATTTTTGAGGTTTATTTTGATTGTCTTGCTGTTTTTGTCTACATTCAGAAATACTATGTCCGTATCGTCGGCAATAATTACACCATTTTTTGAAAGATGGTTTGCCTTTAAAGTTTGGGTGTTTTTCGTAAATATTGAGTATTTCAGTGATTTTTTCAACGAGGTCTGTATCTGATTCCTGTATATTGTTTATATTTGTGGAAGCTGTTTCAATTCTGTTAACGTATTGTAATTTCAGATTTTCCGTTTCTTCGAGTTTCATTGTGATTTCTGCTTGTTCTAGTTTGTCTACTAGTTTTCGAAAATCTAAATCGGGTTCTCGAATTGAAGAAGGATGGGATGCTCTCTTTTTTATTGCTATTTTTCTTAATTGCGGTGTTAAGGTCATCATTAAGATTTCTGTCATCTTTGTGTTTTTATAGTCATGTGTATTTAATGAATATGCTTTTCGAACTAGTGTTTCGATTCGTACTGCTAATTGCTTGATGGTTTCGTTTGGTAATCTGCGTATTTCATTACATAAAACTCTTTGTTGTTGTTTGTTTCTTTCGGAGTCAAACATTTTTGAAAATTCTTGTGTAAATCTTTTCCAATTTGATTTTATTTCTACAGGCAATACTGAAAACGATTTTTGGGCTGCGCCATCTAAAGTTGTTTGTATCAACGCTGTGCGTCGATGTATCCAGTTTTGATGTAGTGGCGTATTAATTGGTTCAGGTCCTATATTTAAAATCAAATTTGCTGTTACTGCATTTAAATAGTCTTCTACAGAATATTCAGGGTCTGTTCCTGTGAATACCATTAAAGGTTTATTTGATGTTATTGATGATCCACCAATAAGGTATGGATTCATTGTCATTTGTAATGATTCTGCTGCATTTGGCATTTGAGAAAAATTTGAAAGTTGATTTCTTGTTATTTCGTGTTGTTGAAGATAATATGGGAGTGGTATTTCATTTTGCATTTGTGTTGGTTGGTACGAGTTTGCAATCATTGGGTTTTGTTGCTGAATTGGTTGAAAAGATTGTGTATTAATTGGGTTTTGTTGCTGAATTGGATGTTGATTTTGTGTATCTATTGGTTGTGGAGAAAAAATTCTATGATTTTTATGTGGTTTCTGTATTCCTTGTCCACGATATTCTTGATTATAGGGTGCAAATATATCTGGTTGTAAGAAATCATCATCTGAGGATAAGTAATCCATTTGATAAGATGTTTGTTTTTTATTTTTATTTTGTTGAAAAAATGGATAGTTTTCACTACAATCCTGTGGAGGATGTAAATTTGTTTGGAAATTTACTGAATTAGGTGGTGCCATTGAGTTATCCCAGTTTCGAGATCTTGTATAATTACTAAATTTTTTTCGCGGTTGATAATTTGTTTTTGATGGATGTGTGTAATTATAATTATGGTCTGCAAAATTGTTTCTAGTGAACGTTTTGCGTGTTTTTGGCGGTATTGTCATAGGTCTGTATGTTTGGTAATCCATGTGTGAATATTTTGGGGCAACCGAAGGTTTAACGGTTGATTGTAAGGTTACCTGTGTTTGTGAAGGGTTTGTATTTCTTGGTGTTGTTAAGTTGGGACGTATTGGTGAAATACTTTGTTGTGTAGTTGTTGTGTGTACGATTTCTTCATTTATGAAGTGTGATGGTGTCTGGATATCTTGTTGAGTAAGATTCCTAGTTCCATTGAGGTTTTCATTGTGTATGACTGTAGAGTTTAAACTATTATTTTGCATATCGGGTAAGAATGTATTATAGTTTAATGGTGTTGCATCAATGGTTAATGGTATTACTCTTACATAATCTCTTACATAAGATATCGTACTTATTGCTTGACTTGAGATTGATTGTGGGAAGTTTATGAATGCGGGATGAGACCATTCGGGGTCCCAAACATAGTCTGATTGTTCTGTGATGGCAGTATCATCGTTTGAGTTTTGGGGTCTAAAATTTTTTCTTGCTTGTGAAATAAAATCAATATTATGTGTGAAATAATCTATTATGAACCATGCCAAAATTTTTTGTAAGTCGTGTTTTGTATGTTGGGAAACTTCATCTTTCGTGAAATTTTCTTTAATTATATTTAGAAAACTAGAGAGTAGTGTGATTTCATGTCGTACTCTTATATGTTTAGATGTTTCTGTCGGTGAGACATTTGGTATCTGGATTTCGTTTTCTAATATCGATATATAACTATATATTATCGCAAAAACTTCATTGGTGAATATGGAGTTTGCTCTTTGTGAGTTATGATATTGGATGCTTTTTATATATTCTGAGAATACTTTTGAAAATTCTAAATCAAGGTCGTCTGTTTGAATTATATATTTATTGTGATTCTGATTTGGTGAGTTGAATTCTATGGAGTAGATTCCGTATTGTTGTGTTAGGTTACATATATCTTTTAGATAGTGATCGATAATTTGTCTTTTGATTTTTACATCTGGGAACTCTGTTTTACATGGACTGATTCCGGGTTCAAACAAATTTAAGAGTAAATTTTTGCAAAATATATGCTGTCCTCTATCAGTGGTTGCATCTACGATAAAGGGGAAGATATCATCATCATCTGGACTTTCTTCACCTGGGGTGTGCGTTGAGCTCATTTTTTCGTTCGATGACTGTTAATATGTAATTATCAATGTGTCTAATTGGTTGATTCCAATTGTATAAATGTACTGGTTTGTGTTTATACTGCTTTTTTATTCTTCTTTTTCCTCTTTTTGATGAATTTGAAGTTGTTTCTGAGTCAGAGAAATATAATTGATCGTGAATTGGGCAATTTTTATCTATTGATTCTTTTAGTTTATAAAGTTCGTCTAAACTGTTGGTTTCTGATTCTGAAAATGCGTTTCGATTTTTTGAAAATCTTTTTCGTGTTATTTGTCTTTGTTTAGTTATTATTTTTCTCTTTAATGTTTGTCGTTTTGTTCTAATGTATCCAACTGTTTGTGTATGAGGTGTGATTACAAGGTCGTATTTTTTGTTATCTATTTCACAATTGTGTAAAACGATTGTTTGTTTATTTCCTAGGTTTTTAAATGACATAAGGTTTAGGATGACGGGTGCAAAAGGTTGTTAAATGATTTCTATTTGCTTAAACTGTTAGTCCTTACCATTTTTTTTTGTTAGCCTAACCTGGGTCTATTTGTTCAGGGTTGGGGAGAAAAGTATATCAATTCCGAAGAATGATTTTATACTTTCTCGTGGCTAGTATAAGCTAAGGTGTTAACTTACTTAATCTTACTTGAGGGTAGTGATTGTGTTCAGGGTTGGAGAATAGTAAATCGATCCACAAGGTTCAGGTATAATTAGAACGCGAGTAGTTCGTTAGATACTATTTTAAACTTACTAAGTCTAAGATTTATCCTGGGTCTGGTAAGAGGGGGGATCAAGTGAAGGATGAATAACCGAAGTTCTTCACTGTTTATCCTAATTTGAATGATTAGTTTTGTTCAAAAATTTCTATTAGTCCTGGGTTTTTAGAAAGGGTTGGATAGTGAATCGACGTTTGAGGTCGTTAGACACTAGTTAAGTGGGTGGGGGAGAACAAAGTTGTTCTTTTTGATCCAAGGATAGGCCTTGATGATCAAGTTTTAAATTTAATTAAATAGAAAATGATTTAAGATCCAAGGATAAGCCTTGATGATCTGATTTTAAAATTAAGTGAATTTAAGTTTAAAATGATTTAAATTTGTGTAAAGAAAAGATTTAGTATTTTTATGATATTAGTGAGCTTATGAATGCTGTTATGTTTAGGTGATGAAGCTGGAACAACAGGATGATTTATAATTACTAACCATTTATTGTCATGCTACTAATTTTTATTTTGTTTTTTCAATAAATATTTTTTAAACATGTTTTGTATATTACTGCAGAAATTAGGAAAACGATCTGAGATCTTTTTATCAATCGTTATTGTATATTAATAATTTTGTTTAGCGCCTGTAATGATTTTGAAGATTGACTTCAAAATTTTATGTTTGCAAATGAAAATATAAATTCATTGCTAGTAGTATTCTAAATACAAAAGTTTGTTCTGGCTTTTGCCGAACTATCATATAACTATATGGTAAGTTTCTGCTTTGTCGTATGTCGTCTCTGGTTCGAGGTCTTCTTCCAATTCCGGGTAGTTCTGTTATCGTTCGGAATATTGGCTCTGATCTATTGAGTCGTAGAGACATTTCGATTAAATTATTGTCGTATAACATTTTGTAAATGTTTTGTCTAAATTCTAATCTATTATTGGTTAATTCTAAGCTATTAAGGTCTTGTTCGAGACTTATGGTCGCACCAGATGAGTTATGACCGATGGGTATAACTCATAGAGTAATTTCGGATAGGGTACACCGTCTGCTCGTCACGCTATCTTATTTTCGGCCGGATAGATTCGTGCAACTTCTTAGTCTAATACCGATCCTAATCTTACTCTTATACTATCTAGTCTCAGGTTGTTTAACTAGTCTCTGCTAGGCTCAATAGATCTAGGGTACACTGGTTTATTGCGGTTGCTGAAGTCTTCTTGGAGAGTCAACTAATTTCTAAGTTAAATTCAAATCTCTCTGGTGCTGAAATTACAAGTAATTTCAGCACTTACAAATAAGTGGATTGTTAGTCAGATGGATCATGATTGGTTAATATTAAATACTTTACATTGGTAAAATATCTAATTTATCCAATCATAAAATGTAGTTTAGATCAGGTTCCAGCTCGATCCCGTTTTTGCTTGAGCAGCTGTAAAATCTCCTGATTTGAACGTCCAATTAGGCCTGAGAGTTCAGCCTAATGATTATTTATCTCCGGCTCTAATTGAGCTACATTGGCTGCCAATGAAATAATGAAATAATTCTATAGTTGCAACCAATGCTTTCCAAAATTTGTAAGATAAACACTCGCCAAATTATCTCTGCAACATGTTGTTGCCCCTGATGGAAGAACTGTTGAACCGCGACTCAAAGTAAGAGGAAGAACAAAGTATATACAGCAAACTTTTCTGTTTCTGCTTTTGCCGCTTGGAATAAAACTTCAAGGGATGTTCGATATGTGCCGTCTTTTGAAGCTTTACGCTCAATTCGAAGACTCAATTTGATTTTTGTAGCACACTCAATTCGAAGACTCTTGGTGATTTTTGTAGCACACTTCGTATGTTAAAATAAGTGAATTTTTATCTTCTGATTTTTATGATTTCAAAATTTGTTTGCACTTCGTTTAGTTGACGTGCCAATTAATGAGTTTATCTCATTTCTGATTTTATTTCATTTCTAGTTTTGATATAAACGAATTCATTTGACGGTTTTGACTGAAATTGGCTCACAACAGGCGGCTTATGCGTGTAATAAATGAAGGGAGTAGTTCCTACTTGAAGACCTTATAACAATGGCTGTTTCCTATATTTTCGGCTACTTAGTCGGTCGGGGCTTTTATTGAGATTGTCAGCTAAACTGATTGTTTGGCGGATTGGCTGATTTAGAAAGCTTGACAGCTGTGGCATTTATGGCAGCTGGTTATGGTGATGATATTGCTTGCACCTGTGGCTGCCGGTAATGGCTCTCGGTTGTATCCTGCTTGGAGAAAAAAGGCTGGAATCGATATGATCATTTGTCTGTTACTTCTGCTATGATGTGCCCAATTGGCCAGAAACTTATCGGTTTCTTGAGCTGAAAACTCATAACAATTTCTCCAACTGTGATATTCGGCGTCTTTTTCGTCCAATGTTGTTGAAACAGCAGCGTCCATACGATTCTCTTGATCAGCTGTTTCCGAAATTCGGAATTGCCGTTTGAGTGTTGATGAGGTGGAGCAAAAGCCTGTAGTGTCTTGAGCATAAAACTGTTCGGCGTGAGGGTTTCAACGTTATCCTAGTACGACCAAAATGTTTTGATGCGTGTTGATCTGGTCAAATTAGGGTTGCTTAGCGTCTGGTTTTCTATAATGGCAGAGAACGAGTCTTCAATTGATCTGTAGTTTTTATACATCTTCAAAACGAAAAGCATAAGTGGGGATGGAAATCCAATCATTTTCTCTCAAGAACTCTCGCGCTAAAACTGTCAGGCGAATTCGTCATTGAACTCTTGTTTTCAATTTGTTTTATTTCCTATAAGTTTTTACCATTTTCAGAAGCTCTTTTGGCATTGCACTTGGTTGCAAAATTTTTGACGGGTTTTGATGAAGGCGTTTGCTGATTTGCCCTGGCTTATACTGACAAATACCCTCCATATGAATTGAATCATGTAGTTTTAAATGCAATTGGTCCGAACAGCTTTTCTGAAAGGTTTATTGAAAGCGACAAATTAGACGTTTGGGAGTCTAGCAGAGGGTAGGTGCGAGAGTTCAGGCTGAATTTCGGTTACATGCTGTCGGTCCGCAGTCGCAAAAGATGTTATTCCTTAAGTAGACGATCCCGTGTGCCGTAGCGAGGCTAAAGCTGATTGCCGATGCGGATTCTGTCGAAAGAGTAATTGAACAACAACATTCTTCGTGCAGGACAATAAAAATATTATGGAAGTAAACCAGTTATCCATACAGATATATCGGAAATCCATAAAAAACTGCCCAGTGCTAAAACACCAAACTTTAATTCTATTTGATAACCATACCTGATAACAAGTACTTAACTTAAACATATGGATGTCTGATCTATTTTTAATACTTATTAAGACTAATGCCATAACCAATAGCTATCTATGAGTCTCTGTCTCTCTCATGATTTCGAGGTCACATTCGTATCAGACATAACTTTAACTGAATGATTTTAAGTTGCAAAAGAATCTTCTTATTTCTTAATTATCAACAGCTAGTTTCACAAAGAATAGATCTCATACCTACACACGTTCCGTGGGTACAACATGCCACAGACAGCAGTAAGAAAGAACCACTGGCCATCGCACCGTTCTGACAGAAAACCTCAGCGGAACCACCGATCGAGTGAGAAAAGTGGAACTAACAACTATTTCTAGGCATCTTCGCAAAAGATGGTTCTAAATTGCAAAAGCTATTGCTAGATCCATCCTCAGTTAGAAAAAATTGAGAGGCTGGATACGAACCTCAGTTAGACTGGGAAACGGCAAAGCAATCAAAAGATCGAGGTATCCGAAATCAAGAGAAAAAAGAGTCCAGTGGGAAACCCAATGCATCCAACTTGAAAACTGAGGACCCACAGTGGACAGAATACCGTGAGACGAAGCCGATATTAAGGTTCGCAGCTACATTTATCTTAGCTTAGTAATTGAAGGGCAGCGACGAGTTAGCCAACACTCGTCGCTGCCCAGACTTAAAAACCCAAAAGATCACAACCAGAATTTTTTGGACAAGGTTACAACATCTATTCGTCAAAGACCGCAATGTCACCTTTAAAAGATATGAAGCATTCAAGAGAAGTAAGGCAAAACAGCAAAACTCGAACAATTCCATTGCGGCCTGACGGAATTAGTGGTAAAATGGAAACTTTAAATGCACTTGTTGCCAAGAGGGTGGCATCGAAGCCAAAGTCATTGGGGACTTTTTCACGAACAATATGACGAACGATGAGGTGCAAAAAGACTTAACGGCATAGACAAAACCCAAAACAAGCATTCGATAATGCAATCCATACAGAAGGACCTTGAAAATCAGAACTAAATCCGTAAACAAGGAGTAACAGGATCGTCAAACCAGCAGTTGGGGAGAAAAGCGGAAGCAGTCGGATTCATACAGAGGAGAGGAATTTCAAACTGGAAGAATCAACGAGGCGGTAGAGGCCATCCACAATGACAAAAGGGAAACTAACAAAGCCTGGGAGCAGACCAAAAGCAGCACTGCTTCAAACGCGGAAGTTTTTTTGGAAGGTGGTCATTCAACAAAGTCCAGTAAAGGGCAAATTATTCATTAGGTCCACTTAACGAGGCCACTATGCAAGACTTTACAAATCCTCCGATGTCAACGCTATACAGAACAAACAAAGCCCAGAGCAAACAATACAGGACACAGATATGGCAGCAGATGTTAGCTAGTGTGGTGTGGCGTAGTTTATTAGATTATTATGACGTCATTAGTGTGCTAGCTATTCGTCCTAAACTTGCCTTTTTGTTTATCAAGGTCGTGACCGACCTGCCAATCCTTTATAGATTTATCACTATGTGCTCTTATTCATTCTGTTACAACTTATGAAAGATTTAGGTTGTATTTAAAAGATTTGTCATGACATTATCTAAGTACTGAACTATCTATATTATTTACATTACTATTAAACATAAACAAGGAGAATTGATTCTTGTTTTACAACCGTTCTTTGAGTATTCACATGGCGCAGCCAGCAGTTTCGACCTCAGAGGATCGAACTGACATGTTAGGCGTACCCGTATTCTGGCATAAACCAACTGCTGATCCACCCTGTAGTTGGGATTCTTGGATAGGACAATTCAACTTGGCAATCACTTTGAGAGAAAGGTGTGATCCACGCGAACTGTTAAAACTTCCGGGTATAGTACATGACGATCCTGTTCCAAAACCAGAAGCTGTGGGGGTGGATGAAGATGCTGCAGCAATCGCAAACCGTATTGCACGAAACGACGCAGCTGTCCGAAGAATTACGGAAATGAACGAAGAGCGCCGGGCGAAAGGTCCCAGAGTTGCACTAGGAGTGTATTATTACGAGGTTGAACAACGAATTAAGTCTCGTTTATTTTTCTCGCTCGGCTCAGAAGGGAGGAAAAGATTCTTCCAAAATTACCCACACGCGGATCTCAGTGCAATATCATTTCGGGAATTTCACGAATTCTGTGTTCTCCTTTTCAGAAAGGAGAAAAATTACATTATCGAACGTATGCAAATGTACAACGCGGTACATTCAGATCGAGAAGGTTTGGAAGCATTTTATCTGCGGTTGACCGGACAAGCCGCCCTGTGTGGGTGGACAATCGATCAGGAAAAATAAGTTGTTAGAGTTATCTTCATTGCCAAGATGAGATATAAGGATATTCAGAGAGAACTGTGTATTCGTCCAGGCGCTACTCCAGAGGATTCTCTGAAATCAGCGTTACTTCAAGAAAAAGGGGCACAAACGGCCACCGATTTGCAAAGGCAACTTGGGAGTTCGTCTTCGACGGGCAATTTCTCCCAGTCAGGCACTACTTCGGGTCCCAAAACTCCCGAATAAAACAGGAACCTACCTTCTCTGTCCAGGGAAAGAAACTATCTGATAGGATTAGTCGACACAGAACAGTAAGTCAAAGGGGAACAACGAGAAATCGAAGTCGTGTTATTTCTGTGGCAATAGATTTTCAGCAAATCACAAGCATAGTTGTCCAGCCAGAAATGTCACTTGTAGGAACTGTAGCAAGAAAGGTCACTTTGCCAAATGCTGTAATTCTAAGAACGTAGCGAATGTAGAAGCTGAGTCAGATGAGACAGTGGAAGAAAATTGAGCCAGGAAAACTACTTTAACAATTCGTCAATCTCAGTCAGTTCATAGTTTAGAAATTTTGAAGTCACCAGTGGTCGCTAAGGACCAGAAATCGTTAACCGGGTTGATGGGCATTTTGGATTTCGATGTACCGTCGGAACTTACGGACGAAGATGCCAGTCTATGCCTCATGAAACGAGCAATCATTAACCGGGACTAAAAAGGATTTTGTCGTATCGATTCCTACATAAAATCCTTTTGGCATTGTGCAGCGGTGGTTGATGGCTGTATTTTTGTAGACAATAGGATCGCTATACCCATGTGCCTACGAAAACCATTATTGTCTCGGCTACATAGGTCGCATGTGGGTCAGTTAGCCATGGTTGATGCTGCGCAATACATCTGGTGGCCCCGAATGCATCGAGATATTGTCCAGCTTTGCAAAGATTGTCCCCAGTGCACGAAGTTTGGTAAGAATTTGAAAGCGAACGCTTCATTTAACTCTTCGAAGCCTTTACCCCTTTTGTCTGGTCCTAATGAAGAGCTGCAGCTCGATTACGCAGGCCCTCTACTCGATTCGTTTGGTAACAGTATGTATACCTTGGTCGCGATCGACCGTTACTCAAAATATCCGTCAGCTATGATTACACGTTCTACGGGAAGACGGAAGATTATTAAATTTCTTAAATCGTATATTCAACAGCATAGTATCCCCAAATCTATCAAAACTGACCAATATTCTGGTTTTAAGAACAAATTAGTGCAAAATTTTTGTCAAGATAAAAATATTGCACAATATTTCTGCCCGGTGGGGGACCATCGTGGTTGCGGTCTAGTAGAAAGGTCGATCCAAACGATTAAACGTCGTTTGGGCGCCTCGCGGTTGAGTTCGGATTTTTCAAATGTTCAAGATACTCTTAGAAATATTATTGAAGATATTCGGATTACAAAAAATTCTGTTACTGGGGTTTCACCGTTTGAGCTTCATTTTGGCCGTCCTCCGAATACGGAGCTATCTATTGCGGCTGAGCGTTTATCTACGGGCGTTAATTTAGATAACGAACAATTGGAACGGGACCTATTAACACCCGAACAGCGTCGGGAGCAGTGCGATAGCCGACCGAGGATAAAAGTGGTCAGGAAGGGGCAAACAAGCCCGACGGTGTCTCCATACTTTGGTGGACCGACGGATTCAGTTTCGTATACACCTCACGACCGCGCTCTGGAGAACCTGGCACATTCCGCCAATCAGTGGCTGACCTTGAGGGAGTCAAAGCATTGAAGACGCTGACGGAAAGGAATCAAGTCCTCGCAGCCACCCTTCGCTCCAATTTGTCTGCTGGTACCCTTAGATTTAGGAACCAGATGCAAACGGATCAAATTCGCCCGTCGTTACCAAAACGTAATTTGGATTACTTAGTATTGAATGAACCAAATAAAGTCGAAATATTTAGGAAATTTCTAAATAGGAAGTCTGGCAGAGAACTTTTCAAACCTTTTAAGGGCAAAATCGTGCGGATTACTGGGTCCACATACATTTCTGATAAGGGAAAAGTGATTAAAAGAAGTCATTTGGCGGTACGTCTTAAATCAACCGATCTAAGTTTTTCAGGCAAACAACTAACGCCTGTCAAGAAGGGGCAGAAACGCCCCATTGTGTCATCTTCACCGTCATCATCAGAAGACAATCGGCTTCTCAAATAATCGAGTTCTCGCCAACGTATCACAGCTAAAACGGTAAAGATTCCTGCTCATCCAAAATTCCCATCTCTGCCAACTTCATATACTCCATCTTGTGGCCAAATTGTGTCGACTAAGTCAAAGGAAACTTCAGTCTCGGAGGCTCCAGGTGTACAGACTATCCCTTCTCCACAACACTCTACTCCAGTAATAGACTTAACAGCATCTTCTTCCACGTCTGGAAATCAAGGAACGGAGGTTCCCATTAGTATTAAACCAAAGTCACCAATTTCAGTCATAAAAAATCCAGTATGTCCAGACCTCATCCCTATTTCTTCAGACGATGAATCTTCAATTCCGAAATCTCAAGAAGGAACTTCGACAAATTTGGCAGCATCGGGCTTTCCCACCCACGGCGGTCCCGTCATAATGTCCGAACCGGATGGAAATGTCTCATCCTCTTCGAATTCGTCTCGTGCCTCTTCTCGACGGAAAAAACAGACCACATTTTACGGTAGCCCCATCAGACATTCCGTGAATATTACTCAATCACAGTCGATGTCTACACCTCCGTCAACTCCTGCTTCGCCGGACAAGAAAGTTCGCTTTGTCGTGGCTGATTCAGAACCGGTGAACCAAGCAGGACAGTCTCTGGTTGTTCTTCCCGATAATTCCGAAGGCTTATATCGAAAATTCACACGCTTCCCTAAAAAGAGTTCTTCCGACCATCCATTGCGTCGGTCAGACAAATAAAACTTTCGTACCTTCGATCTAAATAAAACTTGCAAAACTTTCGTTTTCTCACTCAAGTCACATCAGTTAATTTGTAAAACTCTTAGTGTTTATCTGATACAAGAAGTATTGTTTATCGTCTGTGAGGGCACATTTAGTTTTTTTTTCTTACTGTAAAGAAATTCAAACGTTGTTTGAATTTTTCCCGAGAGGGGGAAATGTGGTGTGGCGTAGTTTATTAGATTATTATGACGTCATTAGTGTGCTAAACTTGCCTTTTTGTTTATCAAGGTCGTGACCGACCTGCCAATCCTTTATAGATTTATCACTATAAGCTCTTATTCATTCTGTTACAACTTATGAAAGATTTAAGTTGTATATAAAAGATTTGTCATGACATTATCTAAGTACTGAACTATCTATATTATTTACATTACTATTAAACATAAACAAGGAGAATTGATTCTTGTTTTACAACCGTTCTTTGAGTATTCACAGCTATAAACAGGCAGGAGATGTCATTCCAAGTTGCGATCTTATCCACCCGTATCACACAACAACAAACGCTACCCACTTCCAAAACAGACACGTAAGACAAGTAACGGAGGACGATCTGATGGGACACTTGATTAGAGTAAAAGCAGGCAACAACAACCTGGTCTTTATTGCGGATACAGGATCCCCAACGTCATTCGTAAACAACAAAATTGCTACCGCATCACAAAATTCCGTCAAAAACGCTAGGAGAATTCAACTGGAGATAAAGACGAAGCGAACAGGTTGGTGTGCTACAGCGGGTACAAAACACTACCTTTTGGAGGGATTATCACCCCAATTGCATCAGGAGGCTGGACATTCAACACCGCATCCTTAATCGTGGTAGACGACAAGAGGGCAAACAACCACGATAGAAAAATTTTAACCCTAATTGGCATCCAATTTCACCAACAAAAACCACGTGGTAAGTCAGCAATTTTTGTCGGGGATGATAACTCATTAGACAAAACAATATCCAACTAGGTAAGAAACAACAGACTTTGGCCTATGGCTCACTACGAAATTCTTAAGCGACTACAGAGCGACTTATATACAGCCATAGATGAGGTGCAATAAACCTTACTGGCGGAGACAAAAACCCTTAAACAAGCAATTGATTATGACGGAGAAAATCAATCCACATCCAGGGTCATATCGTAAAGCTCAAAAAAACAAAACTCTTAAACTGGCAATGGATTCAAAACAAACAAACAAGACACTCCATAAAAACAAATATCAAATGCCAAACATAGACCTCCTCTTCGACAACGTAGCTCAATCGGTACAAGCAGGCAATCCGAGCTCGGTACTACCTTTTTTCAACTCTTTATCTCCGGTATGCATACAGTAAACTATAACTAAATGATACAACTAGAACGCTGTGTAATTTCAACATATTCCAAGGCCAAGTGACAGGAATATATCAGTTCCAAATTGGATTCTACGAGCTTATGGATATGCCCGCAGAATTCCAGATAGCCATTGATCTAACATCGATTAATGAAAATGACACATTCGCGTCTTAAGATGATGTATTGATTATATCTCACAGAACAGAAGAACACCACATGGAGAAACTGAAAAAGTGTTAGATAAATTAGATAAAACATGGTCATATCCATAAAAAAGTGCAAATTCTAACGTAGAAAATCGGATTGGCTAGGAATCGTTATCAATGAGTTTGGCACAATACTAATGCACAGAAAAACCAAAGCCATAACAAAACTCCTTTATCCGAAAACATTCATGCAATTTCAGGGTTTATGGGTTCCGTCCACCTAGATTAGTATGCGATACCTGCGGAGACGGAATTGCATCGGGATTCGAACAAGAAGCACCCGATGGCTGGGCTACAATTGCGTATGAATCGTGCTTTCTTAACACATGTCAAAGTAAGTATTCCGTGAACGAATTGAAACTACTGGCTGCGGTGCTGGCCGTTGAGCACTTCAAATAGTAATTATGTGGTGGAAGATATACTTTGATTACACATCATCATTCTCTAGTAGTGCACTCCAAATCAAAAAAACTAACAAAACATATCAAAGCTGTCTAACAAGGTGGATAGACCGCCTGCTACCCTTCGACTTTGATACCAAACACCTCCCAGGTAGCAAAATGGGGCTAATCGACTAAAACTTAAGTCACCCAGTGGTCAAGCCTCAACACCCAGCTTACTCGGATGAACATTTGTCGGAGCGGTTTTTGAAGATTTCCTAAATTGCTTCGAAATTCAAGAACATCAAAGCATGCTACGGTCCGTACTTTTATAACGTATGAAACCGATTGTCAGTGCGAGACAAAATTCTACTCTACGACGAGCGGGCAGTCATTCCTAAGCAACTCAGGCTAATTATTTTAGATTCACTACACTTAAAACACCCAGGCCAGGGCTGTATCTTAGAGGCGGCTAGACACGTATGGTATCCGTACCTACACAGAGACATTGTAGCAACAGCCGAAAACTGCCAAAATTGCCGAACAAAGGGTAAAAACCTTAAAGTAATCTCTGGAAACAAAAACTTCACTGCTCTTGATGCGGTGGTGGAACCGAATGAAGAAACCCAGCTGGATTTCGCGGAGCTTCTACCAGATGAAAACAGTATAGATGTTTACATACCAGTTGGAGTAGGCCACTGCTAGTGATGTTGTGTCGGCAACATTTGTTGCTAATTATAAAGCGGAAAAATCATAAAACTTATGGAAATACATTGTAAACCATGGAGTGCCTCGACGCATTCGTTGCGACTAAGTCCAAGGGCACAGATCGAAAAAATTTATGATATACTGCAAAAACTGAATAACATTAAATTAAAAATCGCACCGGTCGACGACCACCGCTCAATGGGTATGGTCGAAAGATTAATTACAACATTGAAAACTAGACTGTCACTCATCAAAGTCGGCCAAAATAAATCAGCGTCAGATGTGGCTGAATTAAACAAAACGCTGCGTATTACACCGAATGCTACCAGAAAATTGCGATCGAATGCTTGCACCATTTGAAGCCAATTATGGGCGTAAGCCCAACACACCACTAAGTATTGTTTGCCAATCAAACAAAGCGTCTAACTTCTTAATGGGAAAACTCAAAAATTTTGTTTTTAGACGAAAATTTTTTTTCTAAACCTGTACTACCGGCCGAAGCAATGTGGAATTGGGAACAAAATAGCGAAGACGAGCTGAATCTTGTGTATAAAGAACAGTTCCCCTACCTACCCGAACCAACAAACAACCCACTGGTGGAGGATACAGTCCCAGAAAACGCAATCACAACCGACTGGAAATACAGTCAAAAGCCAGAGAAAGAAAAGAAAACAACAACGGACACCTTGATCTTGTCAGAAAAACCAATTAGCCTGGATAGCAGCGATGAGGAATTTGATCAGAGACTGAAAAATTTTTCTTACAATAGGTGCGCATCTACCTTTAAAAAACATACCACACGATATGGTAAAGGTAACACAATAGTTTCTGGCGGAAAATCCAAAAATTGACATGGCAACACTAAGAACACTAAATCCAATCCGTTAGCTAACCGCACAGAAAAAAAAATTGGAAAGGGTGCCTCTTGTCTTCGTAAAAGATCGATTTGAGGGACCACAACGCAATTTTGACCCCAAACTGCGAAAGCGTATCGAACAAGTAGCTAGAAAATCCGGGACAATATCTCGCAAAAGCAAAAGCCCTGGGGTGTTCTAAAACGGATCTACCAATAACTACTCACTGCGTGGATAGAACAAAAGACTGCGTAGAAACTGGAGGACGGTAAACAGCCGCGCGTTATTAGGCACAAAAGCCCAGACTTTGTAGCATATAAAGCGTCCACCGCCAAAAAACATTGAAGAAATAATAGACAGGCAATGAACAGACAAGAACTCGAACTCCAACGGATATTCAAATCAGTTATGACAAAAGCCAAATAAGCCCAAATCGAAAAACAAAGGAAAAAAAGGAGGAACTAACATCCCAACTAGACAAAAATAACGCGACATGTCAATCTCCTTGTCATCGAACGACTCCGAACTACGAGAAACCAGTAACAACTACGTAAAACTGTCGCCCCAAAAACCAGCCGCTAGCCGCAAAACTCATCGACCTCAAACGCATGCCGGTCGAAAATATCACCATAGGCTGTCGACATTCTACAAGGACTAGAACCAGTACCCTAGCCAAAAAATTCGAAAACGCAATCCCGATTAATCAAATCGACGACACAACCACTCGATCATACAACACGGTTGCTTTCAATTTTTCTGTGGGAACACAAATTGATTCGAAGTCAAGGATTGCTACATTACCAAATAGTTTCTGATCTTCAGTGTAAGGAATGTTGAATCAGTCCAGTTTCTCAAAATTTTGTTTCTCGTAGTGTGTACGCGTTTTTGAGATAAATATGTCGCACTCTATCTTTACATCTGATTATATGTTTTTTGAAAACATCTGATCTTTTAAAGAAACAGTCACAGCTAGGATATCGGAAACACAATAGGCAACATTACGCCTACTGAACTATTCCAAACGGAGGACACACAATTCCATGCAAACCCAAGCCATGAAGACACACAGGCATATCAATTGACATCGAATGCATTGAAGCCATTTTAAATCAGAAAATTCCAGAGAACATACGAGCGGAACAAACCACTACGTACTAAGAACCACAAGAAGGACAGAACAAAGAATACCACAATCAGCCCCGACGACAGCTATTGCATTCGTCGTCACAAAAAGTGGTCAGCTGAAGGTACGTACTTGACCGACCATAACAATTACAACATATCCGAGCATCAAATTTCTAAAAGACATCGATTCGCACCAAGTTCGATTCCCAAAACAAAGTTAGAGGAAAACCCGACTGAAAGCAAAGAGCCACAAAATTGGACAAAAACGAACTAGTACGGAGCAGAAAGCGATCGAAGCGACGCCAACAGCGGAAAGCCTCAGTAAGGAAAAAACTTCGGTGACAGGACTCGAAAAGAACACCACAGGAACACACATCCCGGAAAAAGCAGATTTAAGATGATGTCATCATATCCGAAAAAGGGGGGATATTATCCATACAGATATATGGGATATCCATGGAAAACTGTCAGTACTAAAACACAGAACTTTAGCTCTGTTTAATAAACATACTTGATACAACAAGGACTTAACTTAAACATATAGATGTCTAATCTGTTTGAATACTTACAAAAGCGTAATCATTAGCTATCTATGAGTCTCTAACTCTCTCATGATTTCGAGGTCAGATTCGTATCAGACATAACTATAACTGAATGAATTTAAGTTGCAAATCTTCATATTTTTTTTACTTATTAACAGCTCCTACTTAATGTCTAGAATGATAAAAAATAAAGTTCAAAGTTGTCATGATTTTTTAAAGTTTTTTGGTTGCATTGGTTGGATTATGTTCTTCAATGCATTGAGCTCTTCTTTAAATTTGTCTTCGTGTGCTTGCTTAAAGATTGAATTTTTTTCAGCTGTTGTGTCGCCATTCATCAAGTCGGTCGTCATGCTTCTTCATTTGGCTGATCGAATAATTTTTCTTCAAATGACCTATATGCACGCCAAGCCTGGCTTCGAAAAAGCAAAAAATAGTGTTTTACCGTCACAGAGTCTGAAGACAAACGTTTTTAAAGTTAAAGGTTGAAGTTACACTGGAATGCAATATCAATTTAAGCATATGAACTTTTTCGACAGTTGAGTTTAATGCAAACCGTTGCGAACAAAGGTGAACTGTTGTTACCACTTGAGGTTCTCCTTGAAGCAGTTGGCTCTGTGTACGGTTCCATTGGGTAGAATGAGGGCAGTATGGATGAAGGGACCCTCCACGTTGAAGACTACCCCTTTGCACCCCACCAGAGAGCTGCATCCCACGCTTGCTGGCTCCTCGTCCAACCAGTGCAGACCTTAAGCAACTAGAGTAATCATCAAATCCGATCTAATCACCGATCTAATCAATGAGTTTTTGATTTAGTAACAGTTGATTATGACGTTGATTTTGTTCTTCTGAGGATCATTTCAGCAAAATTAGAGTATAAAGAGATGGATGGTTGATTTTTATGACTGAATCTAAATTTTATGCTTGAATGAGAATGTTAAAAATGAGGCCAATATGAGAACTGTGGTATCCAGTTCGTTCAACTGACGTATCAACTGACGTATCATATATTCTAAGTAAAAACTGACCCGTGTGCTGTTTGTCGTCCACTGTAATCTGCACCCTGTCCCCACAGCATATCTGCAACTCCTCCCTCTCCCCAACCCTCTGCAGTGCCTGCGAGTTGATGTAGAACCCCCTCCCATTATTGTACGACACCATCGCATCTCCGTCCTTGTCAAAGCCTGCATAAGTCACAGTCACGTTAGTGTTTGTCATACAGTCACGGATACCGTCAAAGGACAGTAAGAAATTGCTTACACCTCGTTTTTACTGGATTCTAATAAAATTCCAGCGAAGTCCTTCCGACATAAATTATTTTAAGACGTTTTAATGACCAGATATATTAAGTTTCATTTTGAAATTTGTTCTATCAACTTTTTGAGTTGTTGTATTATGTGCTTATTTGGCTTGCTAAATGATGCGAACTTTTTTGTAGTTCCCATGGAATTTACTCAAGCTATTTTTTCCAACTTGGTCGAATTATAAATGCTGACTTTGTTTAAACGAACAGTTCCGAATGTTTCAGAGCAATTCAGAAAATGGTAGTTGAGAAGGGTTAAACTAACATTCTAGCAGGAGGTGCCTGTCCAGGATATAATCCATCTCCTCATTGTAGCCTCCGTGTCCCTTCTGGAGGATCTGTAGCCTCTGCTTATTCACCCCCACCTTCACCTTCTCCCCCGGACACAGACCCCCCTGGGGCACGAAGGAGAGCTTGCCCGAGCTGGATCCTACCCCCATTATTAGTTAACAACAACTCAACAAAAATAGACGAGAAAACTAAGCTCGCTCGGACACAAATGTATAGCAGAGAATAATATTCAATCGTTTTTGTACCAATTTGAAAGGCATTATTAATCCAAATCAACTGAAGTTATATCAGTTTTTACATGTTTTGTCGAGCTGATTTTGTACAAACGATGTTTTAGTATTACACCATCTATAAGTTATGAGTTCCAGAATGTTTTAGAACCAAACTGAATTATCATGGTTCTGTATCTGCGTGTAGTGGTGAAAGTAACAATAAAATATACATTGTAGTTCAAACAAACCTGCCTTGAAGAAACAAATATTCACTTTCTCATGATGTCGACATCTCACAACTTTCTTTTAACTACCATATATAAATAATTTTATTCATGCAATTCCGTACGTACAGAAAACTGCGCGTAGTATGATAAGCTTTTTCCATTTATAAAAACTTTACGACTAAAATTTTTCCATAAAAATTGTTTTTTGAACTTCGCTTTATACTTCTATGTTTGCTCCAAGAAAAAAATAAACTTGGATTTGCTCATATAAAAAAACCGGAAAGTTAGGTCGCAATAATCTCGCAAATTGCAGTTTGAGATTTGACTTCAAGGGCATGGCAACAATTAGTAGCGGTAAAAGCTTTGATCAGATCAAAAGAAATTAGATGAAAAGGTTAAAGTAAAGAACTAAAAACCGAAATTGAATGAGAGGCCCTCAAGTTGCTTGAGAATATTATTGTTAGTAGTAGTATATGTTGAGGCGTAAGTGAGGAGGAGGGGGGAGGGTGAGCGGTGACCTTTATGTATTAAATTAGGGAATGGAGTATCCGGTCACCAACCAATGTATTAAGATAGCGAATGGATTTCCTATGTATTAAGATGGGTTATAGGTTTTACCATAGGTTTGAGATGGTAAGTTTCAGAAAAATTTTTCGGCGCCAATCCGATAGGGCATAGTTTTCTCAAAGGACTAAGATATTTTTTTGATATTGTTCTAAACCATTTGAGTTTATATTTAAAGTGTCTGAAACTATGCTGAAACCTAACTGAAGCGCCGAAGAAGAAATGAAGTTTTTCATTAAAAAAATTAAACTAGTGTAAATTGTCATATTACAGTTGAAAAGTTGAATAACATAAAAATCCTTGCATCGTACAAAATTTTACTGCAGTTTTCAGGTTAAATTTACAGGTTCAAAGGCTTAGTATGTATTCCATCATTAAGTACTTCCCTTTTCGGGTAAAAGTAACTGAGTCCTTTTTTAGTTTGTTCATCTGTTCCGACTAAATGGATGGAGATTTTCAATCCGCGATTCGTCGACTTGAAATTTACAGCTTCATCAAGAACTCATCTGTATTTGGACATTGATTCATCCCCAGTATCTTCTAGCGTTCTTTAATTGAGTCTTTTGCTAGTAAATTTAAATTTGTCGCTTTTACTATAATAGGAGCAATACGTCTTGCTGCACAGGCACAACATTTCAGTACAGCGAAACTCTTCGTCGAATAATCCAGCTTAACGTTTTTCATGCTTTTTATGAACAGGGCAGCATTTACGTGGAAAAAATTCCTCTATGCATTAGCTATAAAGTCGCCTCTACAATCATTTCGACGAAACAGTGTCTACTGAGTTTTCTTCTCAGGTAATAAACAATCGTCTATGTTATCTTCTGCTAATGGTAGATACAAACAGTCCGTGTCAATCTCCAATTCCTCGAAATTTTTCTCATCGCATACTTGTGGAAGAAATTGTAGTATAACTCCAACATTCTAAGTTCGGCATATTGACGAATGAAAAAGCCTACAATAATTGGTTCTCTATGTTTGATTGCTGACTTCAACAGTTCTAATTCAATTAAGTGTTTTTTTGCTCAATTGCTTGAAAGCTTGAAAAATTTATCATATACTGCATTGTGTGTCTTCTCATTGCCGAGATCTTTGTCTGTATCTGCCCATAATGTGATAACAGTACGAGCTATTACCGAGAAGTTTCCTCGTCTCAGCAACAACTCCAGAATGTGGATTCTCGTCTCCTTCTCGTCGAGCATCAACAACAAGTTGAACAAAATTGTTGAAACATTTCTCAGGTGTGTACTCAACAAACCGAAAAATTTGTGTACATTGCAGTCCAAAGTTTAGAAAGAAGTTAAGAAAGGGTGTAATGGTTGTGCAGTTTTCTAATTTAAAACTGGAAATCAACATTCGTTGTGGTTTTTTCAGCAAATCTGTTTCTTCACCAGATTTTTTTCATGTATTCTGCAATATGGTTATGGCAGAGGTCAATATATATGTTTTAAAATTTTGTAGGAAAATTTGAGAATGTGGGCTTCAACTGGTCGGGAACTATTAAATCGCATTGCACATAGTCAAAAATAGATCCGTTTTTTATTTTTTCAAGTAAAGAATCAGTAGACAAAGGTCTTTCATAAAGCCAACTTGTCTTGACATGATTCTTGACTGAAGAATCTGTGTTAAAATGTTCCTACCAGGCACACTCCCACATTTCTTGAATATTGTAACCTCTTTCTTTTATGTACTCTCGTCTCATCTCATCCATTTCTTGCTTCTTATTTCCCCTTTCAATAGCTTGTTCTGACAAAAATAGACGGGTTTCTAGGCATAAGCAGAAGTGATAGTAGGAAACCATAGCTTCAAATACTGTTTTACAGTGATCGCAGTAGCCTTCAACATGGAATCAGTCAATTATTTTCTGCTTTCCGGCTGTGTAAAAACTCTCAATTTTACACTCTGGTCTCAATTCTTGATAGAAGGACATAACCATGTTCTCGAAATTTCTTGTTCTGTTATCTCTAGCTTTCAATCGATCAGTTTCAGAGTCCAACTCCCATCTTGTGTAAAGTTCGGTTGGCATCTCTTGACACATTGAGAATGAATATAATCGGCTAGAGTCAATTCCAACTATTGTCAGCAAACAATTGACGAGTTACGGATATAAGTTTGATCGATAACAGCTTTTCGCGTAAAAACTATTGATGGACCACCAGTCATGTCTTCTCTAATTTTCTCGTATAAGTCCTTGTCTCCTTCAAAGAACGGGTAGAATTTGTGATTTGTCGATTTGTGTAAGCAGATATTTGCAAGATTTGGAAGCGTTAATCCCAGTTTCAGCATGTCATGGCCCTTATCATGGTAAAACTCTCTCTCTTTCTTTGGTAAAACACACTTTAGTGATCACGTCCTCCATTAGCCAGTTTTTGGTAATCGTTGGAAACTTTCTCGAGAGGGTTGTGCTTTCTCAGTTTGCAGGAAAAAGTTTCATATAGAGGCAATTCTATACATTCCAGCTTGTATGGACTGTCAAACTTTTCGTAGGGAAAAAACCTTTGTTTTCATTTGCTTTATAAGCTGTCAGAAACGAATCCAATGTTGTTGCTCCTGCAAGAAACTTCATTATGTCTAGAATTTTTTTATCTCCAATTTTGAACGATATGAAATATTTTGCATTTTTTAATGACTATTGGTTCAACTTCTTTATCAGATATAAATTACTGGATTGAATAGAACTTGATACGGTTTAGATCGTATCTACCGCTATTGAAACTAACACCGGTAAGGTAATAACATAACGCTCTAAATGCTGTTTCGAGCCGATCAGCTGGTTTTTTGAATTCTCAAGAAACGAGTCGACGTGTCATCCTCCTCTCCGTTTTCAAAACATTCATCTTCATAATTGAAGACTTCTAGTTTTGTAGTTCAAGTTCTAGCGTTGAGTTTATCAAAAATCTTTTCGACTCGATCAATAACAGCGTTTTTGATTTCTTGAAACTTGGTTCTGATTCGAAACTTTGTAGTTTTTGGTTGTTTTTTTTTCAGCCAGAATTCCAAGTTGGAAACAAAAGCAAGTATTAGGAGTTCTGGATCTTTCACACAAGAAAATTGGATCATCTTGCAAGTTTGAACATTTTGAGATGGAAATGAGGACATGATTTTCAATCCAAGTAGTTGTTTCCGTTGCTCTCAATTCGTCAGTGGGAACACCAAATGATTCGAAGTCAAAGATTGCTATATTGCTAAATGATTTATGTTCTTCGGCGTAAGGAATGTTGAACCCGTCGAGTTTCTCGAAAATTGTCTCACGTAGTGTGTACGCGTTGAACAAAATTGTTGAAATATTTCTCAGGTGTGTACTCAACAAACCGAAAAATTTGTGTACATTGCAGTCCAAAGTTTAGAAAGAAGTTAAGAAAGGGTGTAATGGTTGTGCAGTTTTCTAATTTAAAACTGGAAATCAACATTCGTTGTGGTTTTTTCAGCAAATCTTTTTCTTCACCAGATTTTTTTCATGTATTCTGCAATATGGTTATGGCAGAGGTCAATATATATGTTTTAAAATTTTGTAGGAAAATTTGAGAATGTGGGCTTCAACTGGTCGGGAGCTATTAAATCGCATTGCACATAGTCAAAAATAGATCCGTTTTTTGTTTTTTCAAGTAAAGAATCAGTAGACAAAGGTCTTTCATAAAGCCAACTTGTCTTGACATGATTCTTGACTGAAGAATCTGTGTTAAAATGTTCCTACCAGGCACACTCCCACATTTCTTGAATATTGTAACCTCTTTCTTTTATGTACTCTCGTCTCATCTCATCCATTTCTTGCTTCTTATTTCCCCTTTCAATAGCTTGTTCTGACAAAAATAGACGGGTTTCTAGGCATAAGCAGAAGTGATAGTAGGAAACCATAGCTTCAAATACTGTTTTACAGTGATCGCAGTAGCCTTCAACATGGAATCAGTCAATTATTTTCTGCTTTCCGGCTGTGTAAAAACTCTCAATTTTACACTCTGGTCTCAATTCTTGATAGAAGGACATAACCATGTTCTCGAAATTTCTTGTTCTGTTATCTCTAGCTTTCAATCGATCAGTTTCAGAGTCCAACTCCCATCTTGTGTAAAGTTCGGTTGGCATCTCTTGACACATTGAGAATGAATATAATCGGCTAGAGTCAATTCCAACTATTGTCAGCAAACAATTGACGAGTTACGGATATAAGTTTGATCGATAACAGCTTTTCGCGTAAAAACTATTGATGGACCACCAGTCATGTCTTCTCTAATTTTCTCGTATAAGTCCTTGTCTCCTTCAAAGAACGGGTAGAATTTGTGATTTGTCGATTTGTGTAAGCAGATATTTGCAAGATTTGGAAGCGTTAATCCCAGTTTCAGCATGTCATGGCCCTTATCATGGTAAAACTCTCTCTCTCTCTCTTTGGTAAAACACACTTTAGTGATCACGTCCTCCATTAGCCAGTTTTTGGTAATCGTTGGAAACTTTCTCGAGAGGGTTGTGCTTTCTCAGTTTGCAGGAAAAAGTTTCATATAGAGGCAATTCTATACATTCCAGCTTGTATGGACTGTCAAACTTTTCGTAGGGAAAAAACCTTTGTTTTCATTTGCTTTATAAGCTGTCAGAAACGAATCCAATGTTGTTGCTCCTGCAAGAAACTTCATTATGTCTAGAATTTTTTTATCTCCAATTTTGAACGATATGAAATATTTTGCATTTTTTAATGACTATTGGTTCAACTTCTTTATCAGATATAAATTACTGGATTGAATAGAACTTGATACGGTTTAGATCGTATCTACCGCTATTGAAACTAACACCGGTAAGGTAATAACATAACGCTCTAAATGCTGTTTCGAGCCGATCAGCTGGTTTTTTGAATTCTCAAGAAACGAGTCGACGTGTCATCCTCCTCTCCGTTTTCAAAACATTCATCTTCATAATTGAAGACTTCTAGTTTTGTAGTTCAAGTTCTAGCGTTGAGTTTATCAAAAATCTTTTCGACTCGATCAATAACAGCGTTTTTGATTTCTTGAAACTTGGTTCTGATTCGAAACTTTGTAGTTTTTGGTTGTTTTTTTTTCAGCCAGAATTCCAAGTTGGAAACAAAAGCAAGTATTAGGAGTTCTGGATCTTTCACACAAGAAAATTGGATCATCTTGCAAGTTTGAACATTTTGAGATGGAAATGAGGACATGATTTTCAATCCAAGTAGTTGTTTCCGTTGCTCTCAATTCGTCCGTGGGAACACCAAATGATTCGAAGTCAAAGATTGCTATATTGCTAAATGATTTATGTTCTTCGGCGTAAGGAATGTTGAACCCGTCGAGTTTCTCGAAAATTGTCTCACGTAGTGTGTACGCGTTTTTGGGAAAAATATGTCGCACTCTATCTTTACATCTGATTAGATGCTCGTTGGAGTGATCTGATTTGTGGAAGAAAATTTCACATCTAGGACATCGAAAACACTTGAAAAAAGAATCAATATCAATTGTGTGAAGGATATGGTTGTTGAACCATAACAATTTCTCGGTTTTCTCAATTTTTCCAATACCTCGCCTGGCTAATTCTCCAACTACAGTTTTACATCAATTTTTCTAAAACTTTACATCTAAAACAAAAAACTTGACAATCTAATTAAAAATCAGCAAACTCTTATTGATTACATACAAAAAATTTAATCAAATAACTTGATGAAAAAAATTGTGGATATGCTACTGATATTAATTTTCTTTTTTTTTATCGGCAAAATTTCTTAATTTTAGAGCAAGCAACTTTTGAATAATAATTTTTGCGATTGCTTTCGTTTACGTTTTTACTTATTTGGAAAATTTAAGTCCCTGAAATAGTTCTCTTATTTGATACAATACCATAACATAAAAGAACGTTTTTGAGATTGGAAACAACAAAATGTAAAAAGATCTTAAAATGGAACTTTGATTCCGATTGGTCACGACTAATATATAAAAATTTCCATTTAAAAAAGCTAAAATCTGGTTGGACACGGCTACGGAATAATTATGAAAAATTAATTCTGATTCGGGTTGAAGGTACCCCTCACTCCTAACTAAAAATCATTTCATTTTCAACTTAACTACCGTCAACTACCTCCTCTCTCAGCTCTAAACAATTTAATTACAATAATTAAACCGTCAGCTACCCTCTCTCTCAGCTCTAAATCTTTCTTGTTTTTACGCTGTTTCTTGTACTCAGTTTTTTGCTCAAAATGATCTTCTCAGTGCAAAACAGCAACCTTATGTACTCTGTAGAACTTTCGCCTGATCTAGTTTAAATTCAAGTACGAGAAACAGTGTCTGGAGTGTTTTTGGCATGAATGGAAATCCCAATCCAAGTCTGGCACTTGGTGGGAGTGATGCGAAGAGATTTCAACGAGCATCATTTGATACAAGTACCCATCACAGAGAACTAACTTGGAACAATGCAAATGATGGAAGAAGTGTCTGACCATGTGGGAATGAGCTACCCCGAGATTCCTGACTCTAGATATGTCGCTCAACAGGTCAACAATTTCCTCTTTCCTTGGGAGAGGGAGATGGGATCAGCCGAAAACCCCATCACAATAGATGGAGATGAGGGCTTCTCAGAAACAAAAACTCCTCAAAACACCCCTCCACAATAACCACCAGCGATGGAACCTCGTCCAGCTCTGAGTTGTATAGAAAACCTCCAGAACTTTTCTGCTGCTCGACAGCTCTTTGATTGATTTTTTTTCTAAATAATTGATGTTTGATACTTATTTTGTTCTTTATAATTGATTAATTTCCAATTTCAATTTATTTATGAGAAAAAATGCGAATTCAGGGTAAACCATTGAAAAACAATTAGAATAAAACATAAATTAGTGCTCCCAATTTGCACACATGTTAGGAAACTTAGTTAATTTTTGCACACATATTAGAGAAAAAACAATAGAAAAGTCGTACACAAGTGAAAAAAAACCTAATTTTTTTGTCAAATAAACTAAAACACGTTTCGCATTTGTAGAAAAAAAGAAGCACTTTTCGCATTTTGTAGGAAAAAAGTGAAACTCTTTTCCTCTTTTCATATTTTGTCAAAAAAAATGAAACACTTTTTCCATGTTGTTAAAAAATTAAAAAACTTCTCGCGTTTTGTCAAAAAAGTGAAAAAATTTTTGCATCTTGTCAAAAAAATTGAAAAACTTTTCAGAATTTGTTTAAAAAAATTGAAATGTTTTTTAGAGCTTCATGAAAGTCAGACGAAAATACACCATCTGGCTTACAAAATTCCAGAGATTTTTTGCAATTTCCTCCATTATTTTGATTTTTTTTTTCAAATTTTTCAGTATTTTTGTTAACATTTGAAAAAAAAATAGACTATCAAAAGTTTTTTAATTTTTCATTGAAAACTTGACATGGTTACTATTTACAAATCCGTAGCTATAAACAAAACAATCAATTACTTTAAACAATTCAAGTTCGTAATTTGAGTTTTGTACTTTACGAACCCTTTCCAGAAATGTTGAACCAATAGTTTGTGTGGAAGCTTGTTTCTTAGTTTCTAGTAAGAACTTAAATAATGACGTTTGAATTTTTTTGCGTAACATTTTTTTCTTAGCAATACTTGGCTTTTTTTCTGCTCCTTTCCAATTCAAATTGTGATGAACAGCGCGATGAAGTTGTTTGAAAACATCGCTAGTTGATCAAATAACTTTAAAAAAAAATTTGTATTTGTAAAGAGTCTAAAGATAATCGAAATTTTGGAATGTGAAATGAAAATTACCCAATCGTTGAAAAATTTGACCGAAAGATGAACCAATCAGAAAATGTAGAACTTACAATTTTTCAAAGAGCTGTAAGAATTGTGGGTAGAGACACAAATTTTATAGGTTTTTTATATTTTTCGTAAAAATCACTGGAAACGGAATTAGAAGCGTTTTTTGACAAGAATCTGAAAAAGGGCAGGGAAGAGCTTGAGACATATCAGCAGCCATCTGGATCAATGATTTTGCTGAGAAATGTGGATGTATATAGGAACACTAACACCTATACAATTCCGTATATGGATACTTCACACGATAGCTCCCTTTATAATTTCATTTCCTTTTATGGTTACCTGAATGACTCATTTTGTTTAGTTCCATTTTCATTTAATCTCAAAATATTTCCTCTCATTTCTTCTCACCTGACCAGTCTGTTCTCTTATTGAAAATGTACTCAAGAAAAGTTATTAGTCCCAATTATATTGAATTCTCAAGAAATCAAACAAGAATTAGGAGATTTGCTTGGTCCCAAAAATCCTACAAGGGGAAATTCATTTTGAAGACTGCTTTCAACTAATCAAAAAAAATGAGTTGGGACAACTCGAAAAAAGACAGGCTATCTTGGTGAAAAAGAAGGAGAAGCAATCTCGGCAATTAGAAATACTGTTGTTCACGATGCTGAACAAGTTGGACTCCTTCCTATATTGGAACTCACTTCTGACAAGGACTCTTCTATGGATCAGGAGCTTGCCAACTGCAGCAAATTGTATGACATAGCTACTTACAAGATAATACAAACGTGAGTCCCGATCAAGAAGTACAATGTTAACAAACCTACCTAAATTTAGATTCGACAAAAAAAACCACAACATTGCACTAATTTTATAGAATCTTAAAAATTACAAAACTTGCAAACAGTTTGGACCTACACTCACAAATGTATCATTTTGAGTGGACTCTGCATAATGGAAGAAAAAAAATTCCATAGAATACTGAGCCAATACCAAAAAAAGATAGATCTAATGGAATATCGTAGAAAAGGAAATCAATGAAAAAATAATCAATCTTTAGAACTACAGAGAGAAGAATATGATAAACAAATTTGTGTTACTTCCTTCATTACTAGGTTTTGTAGAGACATTCAAAAAATCTTGCATCATTATTGGCGAATGCACTGTAGAAAACGAACGTACAGAAATTGAATCAAATTTTAAGGAACTTCGAGGTTAAAAAGCAAGATTTTCCGTCAAAAACGAAAACAAAAAAATATTTTATTGTACCTGTATTGTTTTGGACCCGGACATCAATTTGAAAGAAATGTACAAAAAATTTCCTTTTGGAGGTCTAGTTTGATACGGAAATTCCTGTTTGGATTATTTTTTTTGCAAACTCCAAAGTCTATAGACTACAAGCCATTCTACTTGAATCTGCTGGATCTGCAAAATCTACTACGGAAAAAAGACCAGTGTGTTATTAGGTTGCACCAAGTCTCCCCATTTTATGCTTTCTTGGTCACGTAATTGTATAACTTTTCTGTTTATCTGTTAATATATTTGCTTCATCAGTATATGCATTGTTCGATTGTTAATCATTCTAACAAAAAAACTCCAGAGAAAACCGTTAAACAGAATGTGCCTGGTTGTTTTGGATTTGGATTGTTATATAAGATATAGTGAAAGAATTAGAATTTTTTAACGATGGAAAAACTGTACGATATTACTTTCTTCCTCCCAAAAAATTCAAACCTACATCCCAATCTTCTTGGTGTACAAGCATCTTCATAGAAACAGTTGGAGCAGTGATTACGAAAAATATACTGAACTTGAGAAAATATTGAAAAATGTAGAAGCCACAGAAATGGAATTTACCGCAAAAATTTATGAAAAACGTAAGATTCTGTCCGAAGTTTTGGTAACAAAAATTATTGATTTGGATGACTACGCTGGCCCAAAAGTTCAGTTTTTGATATTCAAAGATGACGAATATGATTGGAGGTGTAGCAACTCCCCTTTTTGTCATGCTAAAACTATTCATTAAGCAGAACGAAAAGCGTTTGCATACGGAACTTGGACTCAATGTTCATTTGCAACAAAATGTTAATCATAATAATCTTATAGTACTACCTTTTTAAAACTTTGATTAAATGTCATTGTCAACTTTTTCTTTCTACAGTTGAGATGGTCAATCAATTTGACAAACTCGTAATTTTACGAAATTTTGTTTTTGACGAAGAAAAAAATGAATGAAAATCATGTAAGTTGTTTGGACGTACAAGTAATAGATCTCTTTTTTGTGCCAAATTTTTGTTGTAGTTTAGATGCTAGTATGTGCAATCGGTCGAATAATGTTATCCACAATATGTGAAGAAACGACAGTTTGGGTAGCTACCTGATCAGGTACAGTTGGTTATATTCTACCTTCTCCGAAGCTATGAATAAAATAATCTCTACCAAAGAACGAATTTTTGTTTCGCATCTTGGGCCAAGTGGATCTGGAAAATCTCAAGTTATTTTTAACTGGTTGAAAATTGGTACTTTTCAACCAGCATACGATAACAATTTTTTACTTTTATCAATTTTAATAACCTCCTCATAGTCAAATGCAAAAAAAAACCTTAAATTTTTCCAAGGGGGTAGATTTTTACTTGATTAAAAATCTTCCCAATAACGGAACTAAGTATCTGCTTATATTTGATGATTCTTGTGATGAAATTTTAAATTCCAAACAATTTGAAAACTTTGCCACTGCTGGGAGACACAGGGGTCTGATTTCATTTTACATCAAACGCAATTTGTTTCATCAAAGCAATTTGGAAGAGATGTAGAATTACAAAATACACACATAACCTTGTTCAACTCACCGAGAGATGTTTTACAAATCAATACATTAAGTCAACAACTAGGTCTAGGATCTCAATTGAAAGTGTGGTATCAGGATGCAATATCAGTTTCTTATGGTCTTTTACTTAATGATTTAACCCCAAAAACAGTTGTTTCACTAAGGTTTTGCTCTAATAGTGGCTCAGTTCAGACACAATTTGACTAGCCAGCTGGAATAGTGTCAAAAATTTTAGACGATGAGTACACGATACGTCTCAATTCATTCAATATTTCAAACAATTTCCCTAAAACCTTGGGAATGAAGACAAAGTAAAATACCAAAAAGAAACTTTCTAACGCAAAAAAGAGTTCCTCTACACAAAATAATAATTATTTCAAGTTCAACTAAAGGATTACAATTGATATCTCTCATCATCCTTTTTGTCATTAAATGATTGACATAGGATGGAAAAATTTGTTTTAGTTCCGTACTCAGTTGATCAATCAGAAAGTACACTTCAAAGAAAACAAAAATTGGAACAGAAACAAGAAAAAGAGGAGATTGCACAAAAAAATTTTGATTTTTTTACAGTGCTGTAAATGCGAGGTATAAAACTAGTTACAATAAGCACCTTTCTGATTTATTTTTGAAATTTGCTAGAATTAAACTCAGCCGAAAAAATTATATTGGATAAACGAGATACAAAAGAATCTATCGTAGACTTTGTGTGTGCACTAAAGCAAAAAAACACCAATTTTCCAGACAATCGATTGACTATTTTGGAAGCAACTCAACTACCACCTAAACTTGTTATTAACAAGAACGCCAAAACAAAAGACAGAGGAATTTGGTTCCTTTTCAAAATATGAAAAGGTAAGACTAAACTGATTGTATTCTAGGGGTTGAGCTGCGTAGGGTTTAACTCAAAACTTTATCAAAAAAGAAAGTACAACAAATCTTTTAAAGCAAGACATCGTATACAAAATTTGGTCCACCAATCAGGCGTTTTCGAAGACTTTTTCCAAATATACCAATGAAATCTGGTGTATGGACTTGGCTTTTGTAGACAAGTTAGCTAGTCAAAACAATGGAGTCAAGTATTTTTTAGTTGCTGTTTATATTTTTTCAAAGTTCAAACAACGAAAACAAAGTAAGCGAAAGACACTTTACAAGCTTTCAAGAAAAAAATTTCTCAAAAAAACACTCCTGAAACTCTTTGGATTGATTAGTTACCAGAAAATTTTGAAAATATTTTAAATTTTTCGCCACCCAAAATTTTATTTATACTGCACCTGGGTTATCCTTGCCGACTACCTATGAGATGTTGATTGATATTGATGATATTCACTCACCGGATAACTTAAAAAAAACTATCAAAGATATAGCTCTTTCTGGAGAATAAATGAAAATTGTAATTAAATTTTTAGTTTTTTGATTTTTCTACATATTTTTTGATGCGAAGCGTTTTTCTACATGTATTTCACGCGTGCCCAAACAAAGCTATGAAAATCGCCTGTACAAAAAACTAAATTTTTAGACGCTTTCTTAGCAAAACTAAACTGACACGCCTGATGGCTCCAAAAATAGTCATTTGAAGTCTACAGCAGTTTTGTTGACGCTAATTTTGAAATCAGATTTTAAATAATAAGCTGACTGGAAAAAATTTTATTTTAAAACTGCAATGCCGTATGTCTGGTTTTGCCGTTGATAATGTGCAGTTTTTCGTGGTCAAATTTTAAAGCAAGAAAAAACTCTTTGTTTGATGATTTTGCGGCCAGATTTGTCGTTTCAAAATTTTTAAAATCAAACTCATTTTGTGAGATATTTCTCCTCTTTTGCCAAATAACGGGGGGAAAAGCTTGCAAGGTACAACATTCAATACCACTCAGCCTTTGAACTTTTTTGTAGACGAAGAAATTCGTTACTTGGTACCAAATGGGAGATAGTCGTCCTTTTGCTCTGCTTCGAGTTTTGTGGAATTTGTAGACAAAAAACTTAAAATCCGAAATTGTGGAAATTTTTTTGTTCCCTGTTTTAGCCAAAAAATCACTTCAGCTAATTCTGATTAATCAAATTTTTTTCAAATAGTCCAAACCATAGAAAAATTCTATTCACATTTTATTTTCCGTTTTTTGGCTTCGATTGGCTAAGTGTAAAACTCAGTACTTCAACTTAAATGGCAACTCTTTAAATGCCAGTTATATGCGTGGTTTTGCGAACCAACCTAGAGGATTTCCGGTGAGATAAAATTATTGGTTATGTTTTTTGACAAGAATCTGAAAAAGGGCAGGGAAGAGCTTGAGACATATCAGCAGCCATCTGGATCAATGATTTTGCTGAGAAATGTGGATGTATATAGGAACACTAACACCTATACAATTCCGTATATGGATACTTCACACGATAGCTCCCTTTATAATTTCATTTCCTTTTATGGTTACCTGAATGACTCATTTTGTTTAGTTCCATTTTCATTTAATCTCAAAATATTTCCTCTCATTTCTTCTCACCTGACCAGTCTGTTCTCTTATTGAAAATGTACTCAAGAAAAGTTATTAGTCCCAATTATATTGAATTCTCAAGAAATCAAACAAGAATTAGGAGATTTGCTTGGTCCCAAAAATCCTACAAGGGGAAATTCATTTTGAAGACTGCTTTCAACTAATCAAAAAAAATGAGTTGGGACAACTCGAAAAAAGACAGGCTATCTTGGTGAAAAAGAAGGAGAAGCAATCTCGGCAATTAGAAATACTGTTGTTCACGATGCTGAACAAGTTGGACTCCTTCCTATATTGGAACTCACTTCTGACAAGGACTCTTCTATGGATCAGGAGCTTGCCAACTGCAGCAAATTGTATGACATAGCTACTTACAAGATAATACAAACGTGAGTCCCGATCAAGAAGTACAATGTTAACAAACCTACCTAAATTTAGATTCGACAAAAAAAACCACAACATTGCACTAATTTTATAGAATCTTAAAAATTACAAAACTTGCAAACAGTTTGGACCTACACTCACAAATGTATCATTTTGAGTGGACTCTGCATAATGGAAGAAAAAAAATTCCATAGAATACTGAGCCAATACCAAAAAAAGATAGATCTAATGGAATATCGTAGAAAAGGAAATCAATGAAAAAATAATCAATCTTTAGAACTACAGAGAGAAGAATATGATAAACAAATTTGTGTTACTTCCTTCATTACTAGGTTTTGTAGAGACATTCAAAAAATCTTGCATCATTATTGGCGAATGCACTGTAGAAAACGAACGTACAGAAATTGAATCAAATTTTAAGGAACTTCGAGGTTAAAAAGCAAGATTTTCCGTCAAAAACGAAAACAAAAAAATATTTTATTGTACCTGTATTGTTTTGGACCCGGACATCAATTTGAAAGAAATGTACAAAAAATTTCCTTTTGGAGGTCTAGTTTGATACGGAAATTCCTGTTTGGATTATTTTTTTTGCAAACTCCAAAGTCTATAGACTACAAGCCATTCTACTTGAATCTGCTGGATCTGCAAAATCTACTACGGAAAAAAGACCAGTGTGTTATTAGGTTGCACCAAGTCTCCCCATTTTATGCTTTCTTGGTCACGTAATTGTATAACTTTTCTGTTTATCTGTTAATATATTTGCTTCATCAGTATATGCATTGTTCGATTGTTAATCATTCTAACAAAAAAACTCCAGAGAAAACCGTTAAACAGAATGTGCCTGGTTGTTTTGGATTTGGATTGTTATATAAGATATAGTGAAAGAATTAGAATTTTTTAACGATGGAAAAACTGTACGATATTACTTTCTTCCTCCCAAAAAATTCAAACCTACATCCCAATCTTCTTGGTGTACAAGCATCTTCATAGAAACAGTTGGAGCAGTGATTACGAAAAATATACTGAACTTGAGAAAATATTGAAAAATGTAGAAGCCACAGAAATGGAATTTACCGCAAAAATTTATGAAAAACGTAAGATTCTGTCCGAAGTTTTGGTAACAAAAATTATTGATTTGGATGACTACGCTGGCCCAAAAGTTCAGTTTTTGATATTCAAAGATGACGAATATGATTGGAGGTGTAGCAACTCCCCTTTTTGTCATGCTAAAACTATTCATTAAGCAGAACGAAAAGCGTTTGCATACGGAACTTGGACTCAATGTTCATTTGCAACAAAATGTTAATCATAATAATCTTATAGTACTACCTTTTTAAAACTTTGATTAAATGTCATTGTCAACTTTTTCTTTCTACAGTTGAGATGGTCAATCAATTTGACAAACTCGTAATTTTACGAAATTTTGTTTTTGACGAAGAAAAAAATGAATGAAAATCATGTAAGTTGTTTGGACGTACAAGTAATAGATCTCTTTTTTGTGCCAAATTTTTGTTGTAGTTTAGATGCTAGTATGTGCAATCGGTCGAATAATGTTATCCACAATATGTGAAGAAACGACAGTTTGGGTAGCTACCTGATCAGGTACAGTTGGTTATATTCTACCTTCTCCGAAGCTATGAATAAAATAATCTCTACCAAAGAACGAATTTTTGTTTCGCATCTTGGGCCAAGTGGATCTGGAAAATCTCAAGTTATTTTTAACTGGTTGAAAATTGGTACTTTTCAACCAGCATACGATAACAATTTTTTACTTTTATCAATTTTAATAACCTCCTCATAGTCAAATGCAAAAAAAAACCTTAAATTTTTCCAAGGGGGTAGATTTTTACTTGATTAAAAATCTTCCCAATAACGGAACTAAGTATCTGCTTATATTTGATGATTCTTGTGATGAAATTTTAAATTCCAAACAATTTGAAAACTTTGCCACTGCTGGGAGACACAGGGGTCTGATTTCATTTTACATCAAACGCAATTTGTTTCATCAAAGCAATTTGGAAGAGATGTAGAATTACAAAATACACACATAACCTTGTTCAACTCACCGAGAGATGTTTTACAAATCAATACATTAAGTCAACAACTAGGTCTAGGATCTCAATTGAAAGTGTGGTATCAGGATGCAATATCAGTTTCTTATGGTCTTTTACTTAATGATTTAACCCCAAAAACAGTTGTTTCACTAAGGTTTTGCTCTAATAGTGGCTCAGTTCAGACACAATTTGACTAGCCAGCTGGAATAGTGTCAAAAATTTTAGACGATGAGTACACGATACGTCTCAATTCATTCAATATTTCAAACAATTTCCCTAAAACCTTGGGAATGAAGACAAAGTAAAATACCAAAAAGAAACTTTCTAACGCAAAAAAGAGTTCCTCTACACAAAATAATAATTATTTCAAGTTCAACTAAAGGATTACAATTGATATCTCTCATCATCCTTTTTGTCATTAAATGATTGACATAGGATGGAAAAATTTGTTTTAGTTCCGTACTCAGTTGATCAATCAGAAAGTACACTTCAAAGAAAACAAAAATTGGAACAGAAACAAGAAAAAGAGGAGATTGCACAAAAAAATTTTGATTTTTTTACAGTGCTGTAAATGCGAGGTATAAAACTAGTTACAATAAGCACCTTTCTGATTTATTTTTGAAATTTGCTAGAATTAAACTCAGCCGAAAAAATTATATTGGATAAACGAGATACAAAAGAATCTATCGTAGACTTTGTGTGTGCACTAAAGCAAAAAAACACCAATTTTCCAGACAATCGATTGACTATTTTGGAAGCAACTCAACTACCACCTAAACTTGTTATTAACAAGAACGCCAAAACAAAAGACAGAGGAATTTGGTTCCTTTTCAAAATATGAAAAGGTAAGACTAAACTGATTGTATTCTAGGGGTTGAGCTGCGTAGGGTTTAACTCAAAACTTTATCAAAAAAGAAAGTACAACAAATCTTTTAAAGCAAGACATCGTATACAAAATTTGGTCCACCAATCAGGCGTTTTCGAAGACTTTTTCCAAATATACCAATGAAATCTGGTGTATGGACTTGGCTTTTGTAGACAAGTTAGCTAGTCAAAACAATGGAGTCAAGTATTTTTTAGTTGCTGTTTATATTTTTTCAAAGTTCAAACAACGAAAACAAAGTAAGCGAAAGACACTTTACAAGCTTTCAAGAAAAAAATTTCTCAAAAAAACACTCCTGAAACTCTTTGGATTGATTAGTTACCAGAAAATTTTGAAAATATTTTAAATTTTTCGCCACCCAAAATTTTATTTATACTGCACCTGGGTTATCCTTGCCGACTACCTATGAGATGTTGATTGATATTGATGATATTCACTCACCGGATAACTTAAAAAAAACTATCAAAGATATAGCTCTTTCTGGAGAATAAATGAAAATTGTAATTAAATTTTTAGTTTTTTGATTTTTCTACATATTTTTTGATGCGAAGCGTTTTTCTACATGTATTTCACGCGTGCCCAAACAAAGCTATGAAAATCGCCTGTACAAAAAACTAAATTTTTAGACGCTTTCTTAGCAAAACTAAACTGACACGCCTGATGGCTCCAAAAATAGTCATTTGAAGTCTACAGCAGTTTTGTTGACGCTAATTTTGAAATCAGATTTTAAATAATAAGCTGACTGGAAAAAATTTTATTTTAAAACTGCAATGCCGTATGTCTGGTTTTGCCGTTGATAATGTGCAGTTTTTCGTGGTCAAATTTTAAAGCAAGAAAAAACTCTTTGTTTGATGATTTTGCGGCCAGATTTGTCGTTTCAAAATTTTTAAAATCAAACTCATTTTGTGAGATATTTCTCCTCTTTTGCCAAATAACGGGGGGAAAAGCTTGCAAGGTACAACATTCAATACCACTCAGCCTTTGAACTTTTTTGTAGACGAAGAAATTCGTTACTTGGTACCAAATGGGAGATAGTCGTCCTTTTGCTCTGCTTCGAGTTTTGTGGAATTTGTAGACAAAAAACTTAAAATCCGAAATTGTGGAAATTTTTTTGTTCCCTGTTTTAGCCAAAAAATCACTTCAGCTAATTCTGATTAATCAAATTTTTTTCAAATAGTCCAAACCATAGAAAAATTCTATTCACATTTTATTTTCCGTTTTTTGGCTTCGATTGGCTAAGTGTAAAACTCAGTACTTCAACTTAAATGGCAACTCTTTAAATGCCAGTTATATGCGTGGTTTTGCGAACCAACCTAGAGGATTTCCGGTGAGATAAAATTATTGGTTATGTCTTTGTTGAAAAAAAAACGTTTCATTTTTTTAACGTAAAACTAGGCACCTCAAGTAATCATCAGGTTGAGTCGAAAAAAATTCTTAGCAACACCATCTAGGCTGAGAGAACAGCAAGCTTGAAAATGGTTAAGGTCATTCTCGGCGTTGAAGGCAATAGGCTGACAATTTTTGTTTTTTGCCTAATTTTGAGCCATTAAAGCGAGCAAACAGGTTTCGTTTTCCGGTTGCCAGAGTAAAGTTATTAAATGAAAATCATGAAAAATCCCGCCGCAAGATCATCAGAAAAACCTAGGAAATATTTGTTGCAATTTTTTTGATTCTTTTCATTCCAAATTTTTGACGGGGCGTTTTTTCAAAAAATGCCCCGTCAAAAATTGTTTGACCTTTCTTCGATTCAAACGGATTTAAGCAATATAATCACCTGGGGAGCAGAAAACAGAAATGACTTCAATTTTGAAAAATTTGAACAAATAAGACTTCAAAAATCAAACAAGTGTTACCCTTCAAGTCATTTTTTATCTATTAATGGAGAAGAAATAGTTTTGAAAGACACCGTGAAAGACCTTGGTGTTTGGTGCAGTTTCAAAATGTCATGGGTATATCACATCACCAAAAGGCTCAGAAAAGCAAACATGCAATTTAATTTTTTTATGCATCTCCAGTTTGTTTTGCAACTAAAAACCAATATAAGCGAAAGGAAAAATTTCAACGACGATGCTTAAAATGGGGTTACAAATAACATGAAATAAATGATGAGGATAATGTTTTGTACTTGAATAAAAGCAAACTGATGCCAATTTCACTGACGTACTCAGTAGCGATTTAATTTTGCTTTTTCAGATTCTTTTTAACTTTCCCATAAATTTTCTTTGATTTTTGGACAATCGACAAGGGCCCTGAGTCAAATCGAACGGTAAACAAAACGTTTTTGAGAATGCCAATGATAACACGGATTAAACTTCGTGAAAATTTCTTTTACCGTGTCGCAGAAATGTCAAACTCCTTCGCGAGATCGAACAATTTGCCTGGCTATGATCTTTTTTAAGAACCTGTAATCTTCAGAAAGAACTTGAACCTGTTATTGGTCGACAAACTATAGTCATTTAAATACTCGCTTTATCCAGATTCATGGTTTTGAAGTTTATTTTACTAACTTTGTTATCAATGACTAAGAGCAACTAATCACCGTCTTGTGGGTATAATTCAAAGTTATTATTATTACTATAATTATTATTCAAAATTTTTAAAATTCTCTGGAACAAATTCACTGCGGTTGGAATATCGGTGATTTTTTTTTCGGCCAATGATACTATGTCCCTGCTTATTTTTGCCGTTTAGATGGCAAATCATGTTATGGCTAAATAATTAAAAGGGCGCAAAAAACCCAATTTTATGACAAATTTTGACCATATCCCGCATGATTTTTTGCAAAAGTATACTGCCGCGACAAAAAATGAGAATCATACAAATCCATAAACTAATCTTTGAAAAAAAAACATATTTATTTCATCAATTTTGCTAAAACGGTGGCTTCGAATTTTCAAGAATTATCTTCTTGCTTTGACATAAAAGCAAGTGTATCGTCATAAATATATTAAAAAAGTTTTTTCGTGAAATGTAAGTCGTACAAATTTTGTATATGGAAACTGTATGAATAAATTTTTTTAGTGGCGACAAAAAAAATTATTTCCGAATTGATTGTGAAAATATTTTTAAAACTTATTTGTCAATGTTTCAACCGCAAAACAAGTTTTTTTTGCAGACAAAAAAAAATAAATTATTTTTATGTACATAACGTAGTCCTGGATACAAAAAAGCTGGCTTTTTTGTTTTACTGGTTAAATTTTTTTTACAAAACATTTAAAACGCCCATTTCTTTTTGATAGCGTGATTACGTATGCCTTGATCAATGCTCGAATAATTGAAATTTCAAATTTTCAAAGTTTCCATCCTTGAAAAAATTTGCGGAAATCGCAAAGCATGATACTTCCTCTGTATCATTTGTGTAAGACAACGCTAAAACCATTCAGTTTGTCTTCTATGCATTGCAAATGCAAGACCGCGCAAATCTTGTTGACTCTGGTTTTGAGTAAACCAAGGTCTTTGTGGCTGTGTTTGGTTACAAGCACAGTCCAAAAATTCAAAATAAAATTTTTTTTGGTTTAATCAAATAAAAATCAAGTTTTTTGCGTATCAAAAAGTTCTAGTCATACAAATTCCTTGCATAAAAAATCACTAACTTCATGAAAGTTTTCATGCATTTTTTGTTTTTATGAAGTTGCTTGAAAATTGAATGAACAGCACTTTTCCATATGTAAAAAATGTATGATTATTATTTTTGGTGAACCCTGGTTGTTAACTAAACCGCTTAAAACCTCCGTAGCATAAAAAAGCGTCCATGAAAACAGTTAATCTAAAATTGACGGTCACTCTGAATCCAAAATCCTTCTAATTTTACATATTCTGTAATTTTTTTTCGAAACTTGGAAAAAAAAGATTACTGGCATTATGAAAAGGACCTTAGAAATACTGACAAAATCATAAGTTTTTTAAAATAATATAATAGATTTGATAATTAGCTTGAAACTTAAAAAACACAATAATAAAATCAGAATCATTGGTTTGATTTTTTTGTTTTTTTAGTTTATCAAAACTTTATATAAAACTTTTTCTGAGCACCTTGAGGGTTATTATGTATTTTAAAGATTTTTTTCTTTAAGTTTTTGGTTTTTGTGAATAAAAGTTTTGCTCTCCTCCCAATTTAAGTACAAAATGATATATAAATTATGTTTATTAACAGGGTTTTAGATCGATTGAAGCTCCTCAACTTAATTCGAAGATAAGTCATTTAGGCCAAAAAGTTCGACGCATTTCCTACGTGCTTTAAAAAAATGCAATTTTCATGCGACAATTTTATCATATATGGCGAAAGAAATCCAAATGTCCCAACGCCAAAAGTCCCAATGGTTGTTTCATTCATGTGTTGGCCCTTTTGACTTATGCATCGAACCTGTTTGACCTAAATTTAGAATCCAAAAAAAACTCGCGGCCCTGCAGGACTCAACAATCTCCACCCGGGTTCTACGTCATAGAAACCTTACAGAGTCAAAACAAACAGTGTTTTGGAAATATTACAATCAAATAAAACACAAGATCAGAAAGATCAAAGAGAGCAATCTTATAGAGGAATTAGCTGGCAATTCACAAAATAAACAGATTGGCTTCCCAGAGGGTTTCAAATCAATTAAATTATGGAGTTGTATGACAAGCATTTTTCCATTTTATGCATTGTATTATTATTTGCTGACGATACAAAAACTTTTGGAAAATGGTTTGACCTTTCTTCGATTCAAACGGATTTAAGCAATATAATCACCTGGGGAGCAGAAAACAGAACTGACTTCAATTTTGAAAAATTTGAACAAATAAGACTTCAAAAATCAAACAAGTGTTACCCTTCAAGTCATCTTTTATCTATTAATGGAGAAGAAATAGTTTTGAAAGACACCGTGAAAGACCTTGGTGTTTGGTGCAGTTTCAAAATGTCATGGGTATATCACATCACCAAAAGGCTCAGAAAAGCAAACATGCAATTTAATTTTTTTATGCATCTCCAGTTTGTTTTGCAACTAAAAACCAATATAAGCGAAAGGAAAAATTTCAACGACGATGCTTAAAATGGGGTTACAAATAACATGAAATGAATGATGAGGATAATGTTTTGTACTTGAATAAAAGCAAACTGATGCCAATTTCACTGACGTACTCAGTAGCGATTTAATTTTGCTTTTTAAGATTCTTTTTAACTTTCCCATAAATTTTCTTTGATTTTTGGACAATCGACAAGGACCCTGAGTCAAATCGAACGGTAAACAAAACGTTTTTGAGAATGCCAATGATAACACGGATTAAACTTCGTGAAAATTTCTTTTACCGTGTCGCAGAAATGTCAAACTCCTTCGCGAGATCGAACAATTTGCCTGGCTATGATCCTTTTTAAGAACCTGTAATCTTCAGAAAGAACTTGAACCTGTTATTGGTCGACAAACTATAAACATTTAAATACTCGCTTTATCCAGATTCATGCTTTTGAAGTTTATTTTACTAACTTTGTTATCAATGACTAAGAGCAACTAATCCCCGTCTTGTGGGTATAATTCAATGTTATTATTATTACTATAATTATTATTCAAAATTTTGAAAATTCTCTGGAACAAATTCACTGCGGTTGGAATATCGGTGATTTTTTTTTGGCCAATGATACTATGTCCCTGCTTATTTTTGCCGTTTAGATGGCAAATCATGTTATGGCTAAATAATTAAAAGGGCGCAAAAAACCCAATTTTATGACAAATTTTGACCATATCCCGCATGATTTTTTGCAAAAGTATGCTGCCGCGACAAAAAATGAGAATCATACAAATCCATAAACTAATCTTTGAAAAAAAACATATTTATTTCATCAATTTTGCTAAAACGGTGGCTTCGAATTTTCAAGAATTATCTTCTTGCTTTGACATAAAAGTCAGTGTATCGTCATAAATATATTAAAAAAGTTTTTTCGTGAAATGTAAGTCGTATAATTTTTGTATATGGAAACTGTATGAATTTATTTTTTTAGTGGCGACAAAAAAAAATTATTTCCGAATTGATTGTGAAATTGTTTTCAAAAGTTATTTGTCAATGTTTCAACCGCAAAACAAGTTTTATTGCAGACAAAAAAAAACAAATGTTTATGTACAAAATGTAGTCCTGGATACATAAAAGCTGCCTTTTTTGTTTTACTGTTTAAATTTTTTACAAAACATTTAAAACGCCCATTTCTTTTTGATAGCGTGATTACGTATGCCATGATCAATGCTCGAATAATTGAAATTTCAAAATTTCAAAGTTTCCATCCTTGAAAAAATTTGCGGAAATCGCAAAGCATGATACTTCCTCTGTATCATTTGTGTAAGACAACGCTAAAACCATTCAGTTTGTCTTCTATGCATTGCAAATGCAAGACCGCGCAAATCTTGTTGACTCTGGTTTCGAGTAAACCAAGGTCTTTGTGGCTGTGTTTGGTTACAAGCACAGTCCAAAAATTCAAAATAAAATTTTTTTTGGTTTAATCAAATAAAAATCAAGTTTTTTGCGTATCAAATAAAAGTTTTTGCGTATCAAGTTTTTTGCGTCATACAAATTCCTTGCATAAAAAATCACTAACTTCATGAAAGTTTTCATGCATTTTTTGTTTTTATGAAGTAGCTTGAAAATTGAATGAACAGCACTTTTCCATATGTAAAAAATGTATGATTATCATTTTTGGTGAACCCGGGTTGTTAACTAAACCGCTTAAAACCTCCGTAGCATAAAAAAGCGTCCATCAAAACAGTTAATCTAAAATTGACGGTCACTCTGAATCCAAAATCCTTCTGATTTTACATATTCCGTAAATTTTTTTCTAAACTTGAAACAAAAAAATTACTGGCATTATGAAAAGGACCTTAGAAATACTGACAAAAACATAAGTTTTTAAAATAATATATTAGATTTGATATTTTGCTTGAAACTTAAAAAACACAATAACAAAATCAGAATCATTGGTTTGATTTTTTTAGTTTATCAAAACTTTATATAAAACTTTTTCTGAGCACCTTGAGGGTTATTATGTATTTTAAAGATTTTTTTCTTTAAGTTTTTGGTTTTTGTGAATAAAAATTTTGCTCTCCTTTCAATTTAAGTACAAAATGATATATATTCTGTTTATTAACAGGGTTTTAGATCGATTGAAGCTCCTCAACTTAATTCGAAGATAATTCATTTAGGCCAAAAAGTTCGCCGCATTTCCTATGTGCTTAAAAAAAATGCAATTTTCATGCGACAATTTTATCATATATGGCGAAAGAAATCCAAAAGTCCCAACGCTAAAAGTCCCAACGGTTGTTTCATTCATGTGTTGACCCTATTGACTTATGCATCGAACCTGTTTGACCTAAATTTAGAATCCAAAAAAAAACTTGCGGCCATGCAGGACTCAACAATCTCCACCCGGGTTCTACGTCATAGAAACCTTACAGAGTCAAAACAAACAGTGTTTTGGAAACATTACAATCAGATAAAACACAAGATCAGAAAGATCAAAGAGAGCAATCTTATAGAGGAATTAGCTGGCAATTCACAAAATAAACAGATTGGCTTCCCAGAGGGTTTCAAATCAATTAAATTATAATCGGGAGGAAACAAACAAACAATTGAACAAATGATGCGGAAATTAAACAAAAACTGAATAATTTCAAAAATTTGGTTTGGTTGATAAACTTTTTGGTTATTTTTGCATTGTTTAGAAGTCTGAACTTAAAATTAAAACAGCTTTTGTTAAAGATTTTTTTAACTTAGTTTTAACGCAGGGTTGGATTCTGTTTAGATTTAAACACCATTTAAAGTCTGCTACAATTATGTATGAAAAAAGTGCTGATTTAGACGTCTATAACATAAAACAAATTATCATTTTGAGATGCTAACATCAATTTTTTGAACATAGCACAACTTCTTTAAAATAATTTTGTCTGCCAAATAGTTTACGTTTGGCCGCATACAAGTCGCACCCGGATATAGACGCGAATTGCATAGTCGCGCCAAAAGTTTGAGCTGGAAAGTCTAGACAGCCACAACCAGATAAAGTGCAAAACGATATCTTAACTGCTGAATAAGTATTTTGAGTAATTTTCATGCCTTAGTTCGGTTTAAACTGTTTTCTGAGCCAGATTTTGTTGCCTCTTGATTGTTATAAGAGCGCAAATTTTCCCACGTGAATATCTCAAAAAGACCATAGCAACAACTTTTAAACTAACATTACGCAACAAAATTGATTGCAATGGAAGTCTATTTAACACTTGAGCTCAATTGCACTCAGTAAAAAGAAAAAAAAATCGATTATATTATAATTATAATCGTACTGTTAGCAAAATTGTAATTAATTATAAGCGCTAATTTTAAGTTTTTAAGCGACTTATAATCCATTATAAGGATAACATCTTTAGTATATACGTTCGAAAATATCTCAAAATCTCTTATAATCTTTTAAAATAGACTATAATAGACTATAAACACAGTAAAATCAATATTAATTTAAGTTCTACTTATACGTTTAATTTGTCTTATAGGCTGGTCTAGGATTTTCTCGAGGGGGGCGGACTTTCAGAAAATTTTTGAAAACCTTGTTGTCCTATTTTTTTTGACCAAATTGATTTCCCGCGCTCTCTCAAAACACCAAAAAGACGTCAAATTTTTTGCGCCGCTTGTAAATTTTAGGCACTTTTTGGAAAACTTTAACCAAAAATTGCGTCTTTTGGCCTGTTTTGTTTTCAAAATTTTGTCTGCGCCCATGTAAAATTTTCAAACTCCGTCATCAAAAATGGATATCAAAGGGGGGACCCTTTGGGTCGGCAGGGGTTCGAGTTCCTGAGGGATGAGGCGTCCGAAACTACCCCTTAAATTCGCCCCTGGCTATGATTATAAAATTACAGCTTCTTTTAGTTCGCTGACCAACTGAAATGCACACAGAACAAAACAAAAATCAAACGAAGTCAAGGGATGACGTTTGTTGAATAATAACGGATTATAATCCATTTTCTTGGATTATAATTCAATAAAATTAGAGAGACAGGTTTTCAAAATTTAATCGATTATAATTGATTATAATCGATTAAACTGATTTTTAATGCTTCGAAAAATAATCATATAATAATCCATTTTTAATCAGTTATAGTAAGTTCGTTTGGAAATTTATGGAGACCATTATAAACTAACTTTTTCTCTTTTTACTGAGTGCGGGCAGGACTTTGATAGTGTTCAGCAAGCATACAAAAGTCAGTAAAAAAATTAATTTTACAAAAACTAAGATAAAAATGGCAATAGAATAGAATTTGGCCAAAGCTTATATATTCCGTCGATTTCTTCAAAATTTAGAACAAAAAAAATGCCGCTATTAAGGAAAGGCCTTTGAAACACTGACTACATTTTAAGGTTTCAAATTTTTAGTTTAGATATGACATTTTGATTAGGTCTTAGGAAAAATTTAAAAAACCCTTTTTTTTTTTCATTTTTGTTTCTAAAACTTGATCAAAATTTTGCATACAAAATTTGTTTGATCACCACGAAAACTTGAAATAATTCAAAAACAATGTAAGTGTTTGTTTTTAAAATTTGTTTTTTTTTTGAAGACTTGCTTCACACACAATGTAAAGTAGAAAATTATTTATGTTTCAAGTATTAACACGTTTTGAGATTATAACGTTCTTATTTGAGGTTTGAGGTTTTGATTAAGTCCTAAGAAAACTAACAAGGTTTCTGAATTTTATCTAATTACAACCATTGTTAATTACAAATTAAAAAAAAATTCAAGTTACAACGATCAATTAAAACGGTGCAATTTATTTTGGAGACACCTCTTTGAAACTAAAAAAAAACTAAAAAAATTTTGCCTCGGTCGTTACGCGCTTTTTTGCCGCATTTGCTTTGCTCTTTTTTAATCTTACATTAGCCAAAGACCCTCACTCCTGAATTCTATGAAAATTCATCACAAATGGGAAATAATTTTAAGTTTGAGCTCATTGCATCAATTGTTTTCCAAATGGGGTTGGGATAAACATTTCGAAGAGCTCAACTAGTAAAAGACAATTGATCTGAATAAAAAAACGATGCATACATACGAGCGCGGATTTGGGATTCTTCCGAAGAGTGTGGGATTCAACGAAAAAAAAATTATACAACAGTTAGTCTGCATTTGTTTGCGGCAAGTCTGTCTATGACATCATGAACATTTATTTCCATTTCCTTGTGGATGTACACCAAAGCCAAACTCGGTAAGCAATATTTATTGATTCATTATAGATCAAAAATGGTTTTCTAGCGGCAGTTTCTAACTTGAGAAGAAGCGTTCAGCAGTGCAACTTGTTACGGGAAGGCTCGCTCCAATTTGGAGCAGTGCAAACGCGAATTGCTCTGTCGGTTTGTGACCAATTTTAGGATCATCAGTAAAAACTTTGGTAAAAAGCTGCACCATATCTTTCTCCAGTTTTGGAACTCGCTCCCAAAAACGCCATCCTTCAGAACGCTCTGATACAGATTGACCCAGTCGTCAATATCCTCACCAGTTGTATCTTTCACCAAAATCCAGAAAGTAGGGAGCTTGCACACATCAGAGAAAGAGGCGGCAGCCGCTAAGAGTCCTTCCTTCAATTCGAACAGTACGAAGTGGAATTATGGCAATGCTGGAAAAGGAGACAAAAATCGTTCAATTGTTCAACGGCTTTGGGGAGTGCCTACAGTTAGCTTCGTGCCCATCAATGAAATGAGAAACACCGATCAACTGATTCGTGCGAGGTACTCACTGCAGTCTAAATTAAGACTTTCGCTGAAAAGCATCCGAATGCTTAACTGAGCTACGCAGGAGGGTGACAACACGTGAAAAAAAATTCTAGTCCGATTGGTGGTACTTTCAATATATTGAGTTGGGTTGAGTCAATGGGCAGTTTAATGCAATTCTAAGACCGCTGGATGCTGCTCCTTGATGATTGCTTGTACGCCTGCTCGAAGACCAGACATTGTGGCTGCCCCATTGTAGCTCTATATAAATAACCAAGCAGGTGTCTCATAGTATACTAGGTACCAAACTCGAGTCTGAAAGAGTACAAATTGAACACTCAAAGTTGGACTCATTTTCATGCCTAGATATTTCCCCTCCCTCTAAGTTTCAGAAAAAGCAAAGGAATTTGTATAGTCGTATCTTTATATGGTGTGGTCTACCAGTTGGCTTACTGTCCTCAGTTGTATAGATAAAACAAGGTATCTTGAACAAGTCTTGTTACTGTTTAATAAGCATAAATGATAGACAAATGGTTAAAGCCTGAAGCTAGATAGCAAGTATGGAGATATTATTCAAGCGGATAACACCTTCCCGGATGCTCTCAAAGTTTTCAGTTGAAGGTTTTTTTTCTCAGTTTTTCTATCTCAGTTTACAATTCGGGTTGTGATCCCCGATTCCCTCTCTCTCTATCTCTCTATCTCTCTTCTCTCTCTCTCTCTCTCTTCTTTTAGTTTTTTTGTATTCTTCGTTTCCTTTCTTGTCTCCCACTCTGTTGTTGTTGCTATCCCCCACGCGGTCACTTGTTGGTCCTGTTGTTCGCGTATCGTTGCTCCCCGACGCGTCACCGGACAGTTCGGGTACCTGTTGTGAGGTATTTGTTGCTTGCGCCTCCATGTGGAAGTTTAGTTTTGTCAAGAAATCCAGGCATGCTCTTATTTGATTAGCATCCTTCCGCACGCTCTTTTTATTGCGTCTCAGTTTCTTTCTGTGACCAATTGTATTGAGGGGCGCAGATTCAATCCTTGGCGCGTCGCCACTGTGATGAATCTATGGCGGGTGTAGTTTTCTGCTGTACAATGCTGTGTATTCGTCTGTCATGATGCTGGTACTGTTCGTCATTGTTGTCGTGGACAAATATCTATTGCTAGAACCATTGGTCATCTTCGGCCAGTTTTGGGTCATACTTGGATACCTTTATCATTAGTTTGATAGGCGTTAGGTACATTTTTGGTTCTTTTTGAACGCCATCGTGTCTTTTTGCCAGCGATTTGGTTTCTGTCTAGGTTTCTTTGCGAACCGTTTCTTCCCCTTTTTCTCGACCTTCGTGTGTTTCTGTTGTAGTATTTTGAAGTTCTATTCCGATGGTGAAACCACCTTACTCGTAATTGTCCCGCTTAGTTTTGTCCCTTTCTTTGGTTCTAAATCGAAAAAAAAAATTCCATCGTTCTGACTTTTGCCATTTCTATTTGCCCTCTGAATGGGTTATCCTGTTTTCGAATTCTCCCTAGGTACTTCTGGTCTTGAAATGGTTGGCCAGACCGACGATATTTCGAGCATTCGTAGCCGGTTGTCGGTTGTGTTTTTCTGGCTTTCTTTTGTTCTCTTTGTCCACTATGTCCCTCGCGACTTCTCTGACTACCTGCACTACCCTCCTCTGGTTCTAGCACCCTCTGGGGCTTCAATTATCGCTCTTTCTGGAGTTTTGATTTCTCCCGGTTTCATTTTGCTAATATCCAATGTGTTTTTTTTTCCATTTTTTTCTATTAATGCGAGGCACAGAATTTTTTGTTATGGTTGTTTTATCTGGGAAATCTCGAAGGTAACTTGTTTTAAGGTCAGCGGAATTTTGTCGAGTTTCTTTAAAATTTGAGTTTACCCTTTGATCAGTTTTGTTTTTTAATTTGACGTGTTTGGGCCGTACCACTTTGTCTGCGTGTTTCTATAGGCTTGTCAATCCTTTCACTCGGACTTTATTTTATATTGGTTAAATCGTTTAGCACTATGTTGGCCAGAAATTATAGCTCTGAATTGGAAGCGGTTATTTCTGCAACGACAAATACTTGGTTCCAAATGCTAAATGGCATCGCCGAATTGACGAGATTTTGCGATATGTAATCAATCAAACCCATTTTTGAGCGGATTTTTGTCGAGTTTCTGTAAAACTTGAGTTTACACTTTGATCAGTTTTGTATTTTAATTTGACGTGTTGGGGCCGTACCACTTTGTCTGCGTGTTTCTATAGGCTTGTCAATCCTTTCACTCGGAGCTTATTTTTTATTGGTTAAATCGTTAAGCACTATGTTGGCCAGAAATTCTAGCTATGAATTGACAGCGGTTTTTTTGCAACGACGAACACTTGGTTCCAAATGCTAAATGGCATCGCCGAGTTGACGGGATTTTGTGATATGTAACCAATCAATTCCATTTTTGAGCCCGCCAATTGTTTATGTCAAAATTAAAAGGCAAATGCGGTCATTACATCTAATTAATTGCGATTGGACTGCTTTCGATTTCGTTAATGCACTCAGCGCACTCAGAGGTGATTGATGATCAGTGATGATCGTAATTGACTTGCCATAAAGATAATAATTAAAATGTTCTACCGCCCAAGCTTTCTCTAGTAACGCGAGCTCATTAGTAGAGTATTTTTTTCGCAATTGTTTGAGAATTCTGATGCATATGAAACTGGAACCCAACCTTCTAAAGAAAAATGTTGCAACTCTGCTGCTAGTCCGATTGTACATGCCTCCCTCACATTCTTCTTCTAAGCTTTGATCAAAGCGCTTGTTGTCGACAATTTTTTTCACAAATTTTTTGAGTTTTTAAATTTTTTTTACCAGGATCATCAATCCGTTTGAACAATTTTTGTGTGTTTTTAGGAGTCATCTGATTAGTCCATGTCTGCTGCTAGATTTGGAAAGTACTTGGTTAAATAGAGTGAAACTTTAAGGCTGCTTAAATAGTATGAAGGGATTTAATTTTTCGATCGCTTGTCTTTTTTAATTAAGGGTCTTGTGCTTTTTTCTTAAGTTTGAACTCCCACTCTTCTGTTTTATTAGACACAAAGTTACATTTGGTCCAGGATATAGCGAGGTTTTCTGTAATAAGTTTATCTCGTACAGTTTTTGGTGCTGGTTGTGCTTAACGGAACTAAGTATCTGCTTATATTTGACAATTCTTGTGAAGAATTTTTGAATTCCAAACAATTTGAAAATTTTGCCACTGCTGGGAGACACAGGGGTCTGATTTCATTTTACATCAAACGCCATTTGTTTCATCAAAGCAATTTGGCAGAGATGTAGAATTACAAAATACACTTATAATCAGGGATGTCGAATACTCGGATTTTTTGATATTCGTTATTCGCCGCGGCCCAACTATTCGATATTCGACTTCGGCCGAATAGTGCCCTTACTATTCGGATTCGGCTTCGGCCAAATGTTACTACTCGAACAACTATTCGGATATTTGGTTATTTTCCCAAAAAACTTAGCATAAAAGTTTGATACTACAAATTCTATAAAAAGTATTGAACATAGCATTTTTCAAGTAGAATTGGCTGGGACTTGCGTAATAATGTAAAAATCGCGGGAGTGAGTAAATGTTAAAAATCAGTCACAACTCACAACCCAGTTTTTCGAGCTAAATCGACTGAGATCGCTAAAATCTTCCTTCCGTTTTTCTACCACCTCGATATTCCACAAGAAACTTTTCATGCCATATCGCCACTCCTTTTTCTTTTCTATACTCGCACTCGGCAGCGACATCAGACTCTTCTACATTAGCCATCTTAAAAAAAAACAGAAAAATATTGTGAAACAAAACAGTAAACCAATATTCGGAATATTCGGGTTTTTTAGCAGTGGACCCTGGATTATTCGGTATTCGGCAAAAAAAAAAATATTCGGATTCGATATTCGGATTTCAAAATTTTAATATTCGGATTCGGCTTCGAAATGCCGAATACTCGGTATTCGGGTCGAATACTCGGATTCGAATCGATATCCCTGCTTATAATCTTGTTCAACTCACCGACAGATGTTTTACAAATCAATACAATAAGTCAACAACTAGGTCTAGGATCTCAATTGAAAGTATGGTATCAGGATGCAACATCAGTTTCTTATGGTCTTTTACTTAATGATTTAACCCCAAAAACAGTTGATTCACTAAGGTTTTGCTCTAATAGTGGCTCAGTTCAGACACAATTTGACTAGCCAGGTGGAATAGTGTCAAAAATTTTAGACGCTGAGTACACAATACGTCTCAATTCATTCAATATTTCAAACAATTTCCCTAGAACCTTGGGAATGAAGACGTAGTAAAATACCGAAAAAAAATTCAGAACTAACGCAAAAAAGAACTCCTCTACACAAAATAATAATTATTTCAAGTTCAACTGAAGGATTACAATTGATATCTCTCATCATCCCTTTTGTCATTAAATGATTGACATAGGATGGAACAATTTGTTTTAGTTCCGTACTCAGTTGATCAATCACAAAGTACACTTCAAAGAAAAAAAAAATTGGAACAAAAACAAGAAAAAGAGGAGATTGCACAAAAAAATTTTGATTCTTTTTACAGTGCTGTAAATGCGAGGTATGAAACTAGTTACAATTAGCACCTCTATGATTTATTTTTGAATTTTGCTAGAATTAAACTCAGCCAATCCGAAAAAATTTTATTGGATAACCGAGATACAAAAGAATCTATCGTAGAATTTGTGTGTGCCCTAAAGCAAAAAAAACACCAATTTTCCAGATAATCGATTGACTATTTTGGAAGCAACTCAACTACCACCTAAACTTGTTATTAACAAGAACGCCGAAACAAAAGACAGAGGAACTTGGTTACTTTTCAAAATATGAAAAGGTAAGACTAAACTGATTGTACTCTAGGGGTTGAGCTGCGTAGGGTTTAACTCGAAACTTTATCAAAAAAGAAAGTACAACAAATCTTTTAAAGCAAGACATCGTATACAATATTTGGTCCACCAATCAGGCGTTTCCGAAGACTTCAAGCTTTTTCCAAATATACCAATGAAATCTGGTGTATGGACTTGGCTTTTGTAGACAAGTTAGCTAGTCAAAACAATGGAGTCAAGTATTTTTTATTTGCTGTTTATATTTTTTTAAAGTTCAAACAACGAAAACAAAGTAAGCGAAAGACACTTTACAAGCTTTTAAGAAAAAAATTTCTCAAAAAAAACACTCCTGAAACTCTTTGGATTGATTAGTTACCAGAAAAGTTTGAAAATATTTTATATTTTTCGCCACCCAAAATTTTATTTATAGTGCACCTGGGTTATCCTTGCCGATTACCTGTGAGTTGTTGATTGATATTGATGATATTCAGTCACCGGATAAGTTTAAAAATATATATCAAAGATATACCTCTTTCTGGAGATTGAATGCAAATTGTAATTATATTTTTACTTTTATGATTTTTCTACATGTTTTTTGACGCGAAGCGTTTTTCTACATGTATTTCACGCGTGCCCAAACAAAGCTATGAAAATTGCCTGTACAAAAATCTAAACTTGCAGACGCTTTCTTAGCAAAACTAAACTGACACGCCTGATGGCTCCAAAAATAGTCATTTGAAGTCTACAGCAGTTTTGTTGACGCTAATTTTGAAATCACATTTTCAATAATCAGCTGACTGGAAAAAAAATATTTTAAAACTGCAGTGCCCTTTGCCTGGTTTTGCCGTTGAGATTGTGCAATTTTTTGTGGTCAAATTTTACAGCAAGAAAAAATTCTTTGTTTGATGTTTTTGCGGCCAGATTTGTCGGTTCAAAATTATTGAAATCATACCCTCATTTTGTGAGATATTTCTCCTTTTTTACCAAATAACGGGCGGAAAAGCTTGCAGGGTACAACATTCAATACCACTCAGCCTTTGAATTTTTTTGTAGACGAAGAAATTCGTTACTTGGTACCAAATGGGAGATAGTTGTCCTTATGCTCTGTTTCGAGTTTTGTGGAATTTGTTGACAAAAAATTTAAATTCCGAAATTGTGGAAATTTTTTTGTTCCCTGTTTTAATCAAAAAATCACTTAGGCTATTTCTGATCAATCAAACTTTTTTCAAATAGAAAAGTTCTCTTCACATTTTATTTTACGTTTTTTGGCTTCGATTGGCTGAGTGTAAAACTCAGTACTTCAACTTAAATGGCGACTCTTTAAATGCCAGTTATATGCGTGGTTTTGCGAACCAACCTAGAGGATTTCCGGTGAGATAAAATTATTAGTTATGTCTTTGTTGAAAAAAAACCGTTTCATTTTTTTAACGTAAAACTAGGCACCTCAAGTAATCATCAGGTTGAGTCGAAAAAATTTTAGCAACACCATCTAGGCTGAGAGACCAGCAAGCTTGAAAATGGTTAAGGTATTTCTCGACGTTGAAGGAAATAGGCTGACAGTTTTTTGTTTTTTGCCTAATTTTGAGCCATTAAAGCGAGCAAACAGGTTTCGTTTTCCGGTTGCCAGAGTAAATTTTTTTAATGAAAATTGTGAAAAAACCCGCCGCAAGATCATTAGAAAAACATAGGAAATATTTGTTGCAATTTTTAATTTTTTTTTTGTTCCAAAATTTTGACGTGGCGTGCTTTCAACTTATTACCACGCACAAAAAAAAAGATAAATACAATGTTGTCAAAAATCGCTACTGATATCTATGGAGTTGTATGACAAGCATTTTTCCATTTTATGGAATTTATAATTATTATTTGCTGACGATACAAAAATTATTGGAAATTGGTTTGACCTTGCTTCGATTCAAACGGATTTAAGCAAGGCAATCACCTGGGCAGCATAAAACAGAATTGACTTCAGTTTTGAGAAATTTGAACAAATAAGATTTCAAAAATCAAACGAGCGTTACCCTTCAAGTGATTTTTTATCTATTAATGGAGAACAAATAGTTTTGAAAGACACCGTGAAAGACCTTGATGTTTGGTGCATTTTCAAAATGTCATGGGTATATCACATCACCAAAAGACTCAGAAAAGCAAACATGCAATTTAATTTTTTTATGCATCTCCAGTTTGGTTTGCAACTAAAAACCAATATAAGCGAAAAGAAAAATTTCAACGACGATGCTTAAAATGGGGTTACAAATAACATGAAATGAATGATGAGGATAATGTTTTGTACTTGAATAAAAGCAAACTGATGCCAATTTCACTGACGTACTCAGTAACGATTTAATTTTGCTTTTTAAGATTCGTATTAACGAGTTGCCATAAACATTTAAATACTCGCTTTATCCAGATTCATGGTTTTAAATTTTATTTTACTAACTTTGTTATTAATGACTAAGAGCAACTAATCCCCTGTCTTGCGGGTATAGTTCAATGTTCTTATTATTACTATAATTATTATTCAAAATTTTTAAAATTCTCTTGAACAAATTCACTGCGGTTGGAATATCGGTGATTTTTTTTCTGCCAATGATACTATGTCCGTGCTTATTTTTGCCGTTTAGATGGCAAATCATGTTATGGCTAAATAATTAAAAGGGCGCAAAAAACCCAATTTTATGACAAATTTTGATCATATCCCGCATGATTTTTTGCAAAAGTATGCTGCCGCGACAAAAAATGAGAATCATCTAAATCCATAAACTAATCTTTGAAAGAAAAACATATTTATTTCATCAATTTTGCTAAAACGTTGGCTTCGAATTTTCAAAAATTATCTTCTTGCTTTGACATAAAAGTCAGTGTTTCGTCATAAATATATAAAAAAAAATTTTTCGTGAAATGTAAGTCGTACAATTTTTGTATATGGAAACTGTATGAATAAATTTTTTTAGTGGCGACAAAAAAAATTATTTCCGAATTGATTGTGAAAATGTTTTTAAAACTTAATTGTCAATGTTTCAACCGCAAAACAAGTTTTTTTGCAGACAAAAAAAATAAATTATTTTTATGTACATAACGTAGTCCTGGATACAAAAAAAGCTGGCTTTTTTGTTTTACTGGTTAAATTTTTTTACAAAACATTTAAAACGCCCATTTCTTTTTGATAGCGTGATTACGTATGCCATGATCAATGCTCGAATAATTGAAATTTCAAAATTTCAAAGTTTCCATCCTTGAAAAAATTTGCGGAAATCGCAAAGCATGATACTTCCTCTGTATCATTTGATTAAGACAACGCTAAAACCATTCAGTTTGTCTTCTATGCATTGCAAATGCAAGACCGCGCAAATTTTGTTGACTCTGGTTTCGAGTAAACCAAGGTCTTTGTGGCTGTGTTTGTTTACAAGCACAATCCAAAAATTAAAAATTAAAAGAAATTTTGGTTTATTCAAATAAAAATCAAATTTTTTGCGTATCAAAAAGTTCTAGTCATACAAATTCCTTGCATGAAAAATCACAAACTTCATGAAACTTTTCATGCATTTTTTGTTTTTTCATGAAGTTGCTTGAAAATTGAATGAACAGCACTTTTCCATATGTAAAAAATGTATGATTATCATTTTTGGTGAGCCCGGGTTGTTAACTAAACCGCTTAAAACCTCCGTAATTTAAAAAAACGTCCATCAAAACAGTCAATCTAAAATTTACGGTCACTCTGAATGCAAAATCCTTCTGATTTTACATATTCCGTAATTTTTTTTCTAAACTTGGAACAAAAAAAATACTGGCATTAAGAAAAGGACCTTAGAAATACTGACATGGGTTTTTTAAAATAATATATTAGATTTGATATTTTGCTTAAAACTTAAAAAACACAATAACAAAATCAGAATCTTTGGTTTGATTTTTTTGTTTTTTTTAGTGTATCAAAACTTTATATAAAACTTTTTTCTAAGCACCTTAAAGGTTATTATGTATTTTAAAGTTTTGGTTTTTGTTAATAAAAATTTTGCTCTCCTTCCAATTTAAGTACAAAATGATATATATTCTGTTTATTAACAGGGTTTTAGATCGATTGAAGCTCCTCAACTTAATTCGAAGATAATTCATTTAGGCCAAAAAGTTCACCGCATTTCCTGCGTGCTTTAAAAAAAATTGCAGTTTTTATGCAAGAATTTTATCATATATTGGCGAAAGAAATCCAAAAGTCCCAACGCCAAAAGTCCCAACGGTTGTTTCATTCATGTGCTAACCCTATTGACTTATGCCTTGAACCTGTTTGACCTAAATTTAGAACCCAAAAAGAACTCGCGGCCCTGCAGGACTCAACAAGCTCCACCCGGGTTCTACGTCATAGAAACCTTACAGAGTCAAAACAAACAGTGTTTTGGAAACATTACAATCAGATAAAACACAAGATCAGAAAGATCAAAGAGAGCAATCTTATAGAGGAATTAGCTGGCAATTCACAAAATAAACAGATTGGCTTCCCAGAGGGTTTCAAATCAATTAAATTATAATCGAGAGGAAACAAACAAACAATTGAACAAATGATGCGGAAATTAAAACAAAACTGATAATTTCTAAAAATTGTTTTGGTTGATAAACATTTTGGTTGTTTTTGCATTGTTTAGAAGTCAGAACTTAAAATTAAAACAGTTTTTGTTAAAGATTCCTTTTTACTTAGTTTTTTAACGCAGGGTTGGATTCTGTTTACATTTAAATACTATTTAAAGTCTGCTACAGTTATGTATGAAAAAAGTTCTGATTTAAACGTCCATAACATAAAACAAATTATCATTTTGAGATGCTAACATCAATTATTTGAACATAGCACAACTTCTTTAAAATAATTTTGTCTGCCAAATAGTTTACGTTTGGCCGCATACAAGTCGCACCCGGATATAGACGCGAATTGCATAGTCGCGCCAAAAGTTTGAGCTGGAAAGTCTAGACAGCCACAACCAGATAAAGTGCAAAACGATATCTTAACTGCTGAATAAAAATTTTGAGTAATTTTCATGCCTTAGTTCGGTTTAAACTGTTTTCTGAGCCAGATTTTGTTGCCCCTTGATTGTTATAAGAGCGCAATTTTCCAACATTAATATCTTTAAAAGACCATCGCAACAATTTTTAAACTAACATTACGCAACAAAATTGATTGCAATGGAAATCTATTTAACACTTGAGCTCAACTGCACTCAGTAAAAAGAAAAAAAATCGATTATATTATAATTATAATCGTACTGTTAGCAAAATTGTAATTAATTATAAGGGCCAATTTTCAGTTTTTAAGCGATTTATAATCCATTATAATGATAGCAACTTTAGTAACGTTTTATAAAATTAAAACCAACTAAAACTGGTCATATTTTTTTCGAAAATATCTCAAAATCTCTTATAATCTATTAAAATAGACTAATACCTTTTTTTTCTATCAAAACATTGTCTCACAAAAAAATCAATTATAACAGATTATAATTTAGCTATTCTGCATGAAAACACAGTAAAATCAATTTTAATTTAAGTTTCACTTACACGTTTAATTTTTCTTGTAGGCTGGTCTAGAATTTTCTCGAGAGGGGGCGGACTTTCAGAAAATTTTTGAAAACTTTGTTTTCCTATTTTTTTTAAATCGTCCAAATTGATTTTCCGCGCTCTCTCAAAACACCAAAAAGACGATGTTTCCGTCAAAATTTTTGCGCCGCTCGCAAAATTTAGAAAAAAAACATGCCAAAAAGAGGCGTTTTTAGGCATTTTTTGGAAAACTTTTTTAGTTTAGATATGATATTTTGATTAGGTCTTAGGAAAAATTTAAAAATTCCTTGTTTTTTCATTTTTGTTTTCCAAAATTTGATCAAAATTTTGCATACAAAATTTGTTTGATCACCACAAAAAACTTGAAATACTTCAAAGACATTGTAATTGTTTGTTTTTCAAACTTGTTTTTTTTGAAGACTTGCTTCACACAATGTAAAGTAGAAAATTATTTATGTTCCAAGTATTAACATGTTTTGAGATTATAACGTTCTTATTTGAGGTTTGAGGTTTTGATTAAGTCCCAAGAAAACTAACAAGGTTTCTGAATTTTATCTAATTACAACCGTTGTTATTTACAAAATGAAAAAAATTCAAATTTTTTAACGATCAATTAAAACGGCGAAATTTATTTTGGAGACACCTCTTTGAAACTAAAAAATTTCGCCTCGGTCGTTACGCGCTTTTTTTTGCCGCATTTGCTACGCTCGTTTTTAATCCTACATTAGCCAAAGACCCTCACTCCTGAATGTTATGAAAAATCATCACAAGTGGAAAATAATTTTAAGTTTGAGCTCATTGCATCAATACTTTTCCAAATGGGATTGATTTAAACATTTCAAAGAGCTCAAATAGAAAAAGAAAATTGATCTGAAAAAAAACGATGCACACATACGAGTGCGGATTTGGGATTCTTCCGAGGAGCGTGGGATTCAACGAAAAAAATTATACAACAGTTAGTCTGCATTTGTTTGCGGCAAGTCTGTCTATGACATCATGAACATTTATTTCCATTTCCTTGTGGATGTACACCAAAGCCAAACTCGGTAAGCGATATTGATTCATTATAGATCAAAAAAGGTTTTCTAGCGGTTTCTAACTTAAGAAGAAGCGTTCAGCAGTGCAAATTGTTACGGGAAGGCTCGCTCCAATTTGGAGCAGTGCAAACGCGAATTGCTCTGTCGGTTTGTGACCAATTTTAGGATCATCAGTAAAAACGTTGGTAAGAAGCTGTACCATATCTTTTTCCAGTTTTGGAACTTGCTCCCAAAAACGCCATCCATCAGATTGCTCTGATACAGATCGACCAAGACGTCAATATCCTCACCAGTTGTATCTTTCACCAAAATCCAGAAAGTAGGGAGCTTGCATACATCAGAGAAAGAGGCGGCAGCCGCTAAGAGTCGTTCCTTCAATTTGAACAGTACGAAGTGGATTTATGGCAGGCGGAAAGCCTAACGGAAGTAATCGTACGCTGATGTAATTGTAGTAGTTGTAGGGGACCGGCCTCTGTGGCCCTCTCGTTGTACGTCGCCAATTTTGACAGCATCAGCAATAATTCTTTGATACTAACCACTACCTTCACGAACCCGCCATTGCTGGAAAAGAAGACAAAAATCGTTCAATTGTTCAACGGCTTTGGGGAGTGCTACAGTTAGCTTCGTGCCCATCAATGAAATGAGAAACACCGATCAACTGATTCGTGCGATGTACGCACTGCAGTCTAAAGCAAAACTTTCGCTGAAAAGCATCCGAATGCTTAACTGAGCTACGCAGGAGGGTGACAACACGTGAAAAAAAATTCTATTCGGATAGGTGGTACTTTCAATATATTGAGTTAGGATGAGTCAATGGGCAGTTTAAGGCAATTATGTGACTGCTGGATGCTGCTCCTTGATGATTGCTTGTACGCCTGCTCGAAGACCAGACATTGTGGCTGCCCCATTGTAGTTTTATATAAATAACCAAGCAGGTGTCTTATAGTATACTAGGAACCAAACTCGAGTCTGAAAGAGTACAAATTGAACACTCAAAGTTGGACTCATTTTCACGCCCAGATATTTCCCTTCCCTCTAAGTTTCAGAAAAAGCAAAGGAATTTGTATAGTCGTATCTTTATATGGTGTGGTCTACCAGTTGGCTTACTGTCCTCATTTGTATAGATAAAACAAGGTACCTTGAACTAGGTATGTTACTGTTTAACAAGCATAAATGATAGACAAATGGTTGAAGCTAGATTGCAAATATGGAGATATTATCCAAGCGGATAACACCTTCCCGGATGCTCTCAACATTTTCAGTTGAAGGTTTTTTTTCTCAGTTTTTCTATCTCAGTTTACAATTCGGGTTGTGATCCCCGATTCCCTCTCTCTCTCTATCTCTCTCTCTCTTCTTTTAGTTTTTTTTGTATTCTTCGTTTCCTTTCTTGTCTCCCACTCTGTTGTTCTTGCTATCCCCCACGCGGTCACTTGTTGGTCTTGTTATTCGGGTATCGTTGCTCCCCGACGCGTCACCGGACCTTTCGGGTACCTGTTGTGAGGTATTTGTTGCTTGCAGGCATGCTCTTATTTGATTAGCATCCATCCGCACGCTCTTTTTATTGCGTCTCAGTTTTTTTCTGTGACCAAATGTATTGAGGGGCGCAGATTCAATCCTTGGCGCGTCGGCACTGTGATGAATCTATGGCGGGTGTAGTTTTCTGCTGTACAATGCTGTGTATTCGTCTGTCATGATGCTGGTACTGTTCGTCATTGTTGGCGTGGACAAATATCTATTGCTAGAACCATTGGTCATCTTCGGCCAGTTGTGGGTCATACTTGGATACCTTTATCATTAGTTTGATAGGTGTTAGGTACATTTTTGGTTCTTTTTGAACGCCATCGTGTCTTTTTGCCAGCGATTTGGTTTCTGTCTAGGTTTCTTTGCGAACCGTTTCTTCCCCTTTTTCTCGACCTTCGTGTGTTTCTGTTGTAGTATTTTGAAGTTCTATTCCGATGGTGAAACCACCTTACTCGTAATTGTCCCGCTTAGTTTTGTTCCTTTCTTTGGTTCTAAATCGAAAAAAAAACTTCCATCGTTCTGACTTTTGCCATTTCTATTTGCCCTCTGAATGGGTTATCCTGTTTTCGAATTCTCCCTAGGTACTTCTGGTCTTGAAATGGTTGGCCAGACCGACGATATTTCAAGCATTCGTAGCCGGTTGTCGGTTGTGTTTTTCTGGCTTTCTTTTGTTCTCTTTGTCCACTATGTCCCTCGCGACTTCTCTGACTACCTGCACTACCCTCCTCTGGTTCTAGCACCCTCTGGGGCTTCAATTACCGCTCTTTCTGGAACTTTGATTTTTCCCGGTTTCATTTTGCTAATATCCATTGTGTGTTTTTTTTTCTATTTATGCGAGGCACAGTATCTTTTGTTATGGTTGTTTAATCTGTGAAATCTCGAAAGTAACTTGTTTTAAGGTCAGCGGAAATTTGTCGAGTTTCTGTAAAAATTGAGTTTACCCTTTGATCAATTTTGTATTTCAATTTGACGTGTTTGGGCCGTACCACTTTGTCTGCGTGTTTCTATCGGCTTGTCAATCCTTTCACTCGGACTTTATTTTTTATTGGTTAAATTGTTTAGCACTAATTTGGCCAGAAATTCTAGCTTTGAATTGGAAGCAGTTATTTCTGCAACGACGAATACGTGGTTCAAATGCTAAATGGCATCTTCGAATGGACGGGATTTTGTGATATCTAATCAATCAAACCCATTTTTGAGCCCGCCAATTGTTTATGTCAAAATTAAATGGCAAATGCGATCATTACATCTAATTAATAGCGATTAGACTGATTTCGATTTCTTTAATGCGCTCAGCGCACTCAGAGGTGATTGATGATCAGTGATGATCGTAATTGACTTGGCCATAAAGATAATAATTAAAATCTTCTACCTTGCTGTGCTACCTTGCTGTGCAAGCTTGCTAGTCAGATTGTTCATGCCTCACAATCTTCTTCTAAGCTTTGATCAAAGCGCTTGTTGTCGGCAGTTTTTTTCACAAATTTTTTGAGTTTTTATTTTTTTTACCAGGATTATCAATCCGTTTGAAAAAATTTTGTGTGTTTTTAGGAGTCATCTGATTAGTCCATGTCTGCTAACTAGATTTGGAAAGTACTTGGCTAAATTAAGTGCTGAAGCCAATGAAATTTTAAGGCTGCTGCTTAAATAGTATGAAGGGATTTAATTTTTCGATCGCTTCTATCTTTTTTAATTAGGGATCTT
>NC_087068.1:32622688-32625188 GCF_963678635.1 Symsagittifera roscoffensis
ATTCAAATTTCATATTAACAGATCAACAAAAAAATCACACTAGAGAAATAAAATAAGCAATTAATGTATACTAAATGATTACAATTTTAACGGTTTAGAAATTCAGCAATCATTTTTCCGGTACTACAATTTATTATCTAAGAATACATTCAAATTTTATAAGCATTTCAGTAGATCTAAAAATACATTTAATTTTTATAAGCATCTCAGTAGATCTATCTAAATATAAAAATCATGTATATATAAAAAAAACTGAAAAGTTTTTCACAAATTTATCGGTTTTGTGGAAATTCCATCACAAGCTGCTCACAATACAAATAAGTAATAAAATTTTTAGTTTGTTAAAAAACTGTGATGTATTATCCAGTTTGATTATAGTACAGATACTCTACATAGTAGATTTTTCGAGATTTTCCTAAGGAGTCTGGAGCCATAGCTAGGTTGAGTTGTAACTACTCTCCTAACTATTGTTATATTACTGAAGATATAAACATATCTAAACACAATAACCAAAACATATTTACTCACACGTATCAGACACAGCGTCGCCTAAGCCCAATTTTTTCTCAGCAAATAACCAAAGCCCGCAACTTTATATCAGGTTGAATTGTAGAGGATTTCAATTTGGAAATTTTTTGAATTTGTGTAACTTTATCTTTATCAAATCAGAAATTTATGTTGCACACATGGAAACAAACAACTACAAAACAGATTAGCCGCTGAAGACCAGATATACATGGCTCAATTTTGTTTAAAGCCAAACTTTTATCTACAATAGTTATTAGGATCAAAGTTTAGACAAAGAACGATCCTGAACTGTGCCTGAACAGTAGATATAAAGGCTATTTTATTTATAATTCATGGTATTTAACACAGAAGCACTCTATATCAGGTTGAAATGTAAAGGACTTTACTTTGGCATTTTTTTTGAATTTTTGCAACTGTTATCTTTATCAAATCAGAAATTTATGTTGCATACATAGAAACAAACAACTACAAAACAGATTAGCCGCTGAAGACTAGATATACATGGCTCAATTTTGTTTAAAGCCAAACTTTTATCTACAATAGTTATTAGGATCAGAGTTTAGACAAAGAACGATACCGAACTGTGCTGAACAGTAGATATAAAGGCTATTTTATTTATAATTCATGGTATTTAACACAGAAGCAATGCGCCTGCAAACAAGCATTTGATTCACTTAGTTTTTTATCTTATCCCGTTTAAGTCAAGTATTTTTGCTCCGTTTTTTCATGCCAGTGAATTTTAAATTTCTTGTAAAACTTTGATTGATTTCCTTATGAACGCATGATTTTTTATATAAAACTTGTCGCGGAGATTTTCTAGTCATCAAAAGACAACAATTGAAACCAAACAATCATGATTGGATCAGTATAGATCATACAGTTGTTCCAATTAAATTACTAAATCATTTAAAATTTGGTTTGAAAACGTATCAGAGAAGAATTATATTTTACTAACGGAAATTATTTTCTGATTCAGCGGGTACAGCCAAACTAATGGTAATCGAAAGGTGTGGATTTACTCTTCTCTCTGTGACAATTGCTGTTCAAGTGGTTTTGTGAGTGCGTTCCTCCATCAGATAATCAAATTTGGATCTCTCTCGGGAAATTGAGATGCTAGAGTCGGCCTGGTGAATTGAGTCAACAATTCCGCCTCCTTTTACCTCATTTGCAGATTACTTCGACTTCTGTTACTTCGCCTCCAGTAAGTCTTTGATGCAGTGAGCAGACACCCGAAAACAGATGAGGAGAAACCTCAACTGCACCCAAAGAGAAAAGATTGACCAAAATGGAACAATCTCTGCTACACTTGGAGCCTATGTGAAAGACTTTTAAGTCTCTTTTGCGTTTTGGGCTGCTTCGTTGTGACAGTTGAGTTGCAGTTTTTATCTGGTTTCATACTTTTTGTGATTATTGGAAACTTCAAACAGCAAAAAATTTCGAATCTTGATAAAAAAAAACAAAAAGCAATAGAATGAACAAAATTAGTCTGTACTAAGTTATCCACAATTTGCTACTTATGAGTCATCTATGGCTAGTTCAAAAACAGACTGAACACAGAAACCAAAATTTACTTATTCTAGAAAAAATGCTTATTTTGAAAAACGGCTCAAATTTTTTGCCTCGCAAAGAAGACGTTTTACGGTCTTGATGCTCTTGTACAAAATGAATAACTAGTTCAGAGGAGCATACATGCAGTATGTATTACATCCGTCGCATATAATTTGATTCAGTGATTTTTTCTAGAATTACTTGACAAATCCCGAATCAAAATTCGAATGATTCGAGTTATCGTTATAACTTAATTTTGTTACACTCTAACAGATAAACTTACATGATATAAACTTCTGTACATGAACATATACACAAAAAATACAAGTAAAATTTATGCTCAAACACACACACATGTGTTTTTAAATGCATAATTTCTGGTGCTGTACTTTACATCCTTCTAGACAACTCAGTTACAGAAACG
>NC_087068.1:32630188-32777804 GCF_963678635.1 Symsagittifera roscoffensis
TTACATAGGGATCATTAGGTATAAAAATATTTTACATAGGGATCATTAGGTATAAATATTTTACATAGGGATCATTAGGTATAAATGTTTTACATAGGGATCATTAGGTATAAATTTTTACATAGGGATCATTAGGTATAATTATTTTACATAGGGATCATTAGGTATAAATATTTTACATAGGGATCATTAGGTATAAATATTTTACATAGGGATCATTAGTTATAAATATTTACATAGGGATCATTAGCTATAAAAATTATACATAGGGATCATTAGGTATAAATTTTTTTACATAGGGATCATTAGGTATAAACATTTTACATAGGGATCATTAGGTATAAATATTTTACATAGGGATCATTAGGTATAAATGTTTTACATAGGGATCATTAGGTATAAATATTTACATAGGGATCATTAGCTATAAAAATTATACATAGGGATCATTAGGTATAAATTTTTTTACATAGGGATCATTAGGTATAAATATTTTACATAGGGATCATTAGGTATAAAAATATTTTACATAGGGATCATTAGGTATAAGTATTTTACATAGGGATCATTAGGTATAAATATTTTATAAGGGATCATTAGCTATAAAAATTATACATAGGGATCATTAGGTATAAATTTTTTTACATAGGGATGGATCATTAGGTATAAATATTTTACATAGGGATCATTAGTTATGAATATTTTACATAGGGATCATTAGGTATAAGTATTTTACATAGGGATCATTAGGTATAAATATTTTATAAGGGATCATTAAGTAAAGAAATTTGAAAAAAAAAAATTGAAAAAAAAATTGAATTAAAAAATTTTGAAAAAAAAAATTTGAAAAAAAAAAATTGAAAAAAAAATTTGAAAAAAAAATTTGAAAAAAAAAAAATTTGAAAAAAAAATTTTGAAAAAAAAAATTTGAAAAAAAAATTTTTTTCAAATTTTTGGATGAAAAAAAATTTTTTGGAAAAATTTTTACATAGGGATCATTAGGTATAAAAATTTTACATAGGGATCATTAGGTATAAATATTTTACATAGGGATCATTAGGTATAAATATTTACATAGGGATCATTAGGTATAATCTATACCCAATGATCCCTGTAGGGATCACCCCCCCCGATCCCAGTGTCGTATATCTATACTACTGCTAATTGAAGCCCCAGAGGGTGCTAGAACCAGAGGAGGGTAGTGCAGGTAGTCAGAGAAGTCGCGAGGGACATAGTGGACCAAGAGAACAAAAGAAAGCCAGAAAAATACAACCGACAACCGATTACGAATGCTCAAAATACCGTCGGTCTGGCCAACCATTTCAAGACCAGAAATACCTAGGGAGAATTCGAAACCAGGATAACCCATTCAGAGGACAAATCGAAATGGCAAAAATCAGAACGATGGAAGTAAGAGAGTGGACACAAGGCGAAAGGAACCAATAAATAGGCACCCGAAACATAAAGCGGTTCAAGCAAACCAAAACTTAAAAAATTTCTTTTCGATTCAGAACCAAAGAAAGGCACAGAACTAAGCGGGACAATTATGAGTAAGGTGGTTTCACCATTGGAATAGAACTTCAAAATACTACAACACAAACATACGAAGGTCGAGAAAAAGGGGAAGAAACGGTTTGCAAAGAAACCTAGACAGAAGCCAAATCGCTAGCAATAAGACACGATGACGTTCAAAAAGAACCAAAATTGGACCTAACGCCTATCGAGCCATTGATAAATGTATCCAAGTATGACCCACAACTGGCCGAAGATGACCAACTGGTTCTTGCAATAGATAATTGTCCACGCCAACAATGACGAACAGTACCAGCACCATGACAGACGAATATACAGCATTGTACAGCAGAAAACTACACCCGCCATAGATTCATCACAGTGGCGACACGCAAAGGATTGAATCTGCGGCCCTGAAAACATTTGGTCACAGAAAGAAACTGACACGCAATAAAAAGAGCGTGCGGAAGGATGCCGATCAAATAAGGATGCGGAAGGATGCCGATCTTGACAAAACTAAATTTCCACATGGAGTCTCAAGCAACAAATACCTCACAACAGGTACCCGAACTGTCCGGTGACGCGTCGGGGAGCAACGATACGCGAACAACAGGACCAACAAGTGACCGCGTGGGGGATAGCAAAAACAACAGAGGGGGAGACAAGAAACAAAAAACGGTAAACAACAGAAGGAAAAACAGAAAGATACACCATCAGAAAAGAAGGAGGAAAATAAACATCAGACCTCGAGAGAGAAGCCAGAGGAAACGAAGAAAACAAAAAAAAACTAAAAGAGAGAGAGAGAGAGAGAGAGAGAGAGAGGGAATCGGGGATCAGAACCCGAATTGTAAACTGGATAGAACAATTGAGAAAAAAACCTTTAACTGAAATTTTTGAGAGCATCCGTGAAGATGTTATCCGCTTGGTTAATATCTCCATATTTGCAATCTAGCTTCAAATGTTAACCATTTGTCTATCATTATGCTTATTAAACAGTAACATACCTTGTTCAAGATACCTTGTTTTATCTATACAACTGAGGACAGTAAGCCAACTGGTAGACCACACCATATAAAGATACGACTATACAAATTCCTTTGCTTTTTCTGAAGCTTAGAGGGAGGGGAAATAAATAGGCGTGAACATGAGCCCAACTTTGAGTGTTCAATTTGTACTCTTTCAGACTCGAGTTAGGTACCTAGTATACTATGAGACACCTGCTTGGTTTATAAAGAGCCACAATGTCTGGTCTTCGAGCAGGCGTACAAGCAATCATCAAGGAGCAGCATCCAGCGGTCACAGAAATGCATTAAACTGCCCATTGACTCAACCTATTTCAATGTATTGAAAGACCCCCAATCGGACTAGAATTTTTTTTCACGTGTTGTCACCCCCCTGCGTAGCTCAGTTAAGCAATCGGATGCTTTTCAGCTAAAGTTTTGCTTTAGACTGCAGTGCGTACCTCGCACGAATCAATCGATTGGTGTTTCTCATTTCATTGATAAGCACGAAGCTAACTGTAGCACTCCCCAAAGCCGTTGAACAATTGAACGATTTTTACTCTTCTTTTCCAGCAATGGCGGGACCGTGAAGGTAGTGGTTACTATCAAAGAATTATTGCTGATGCTGTCGAAATTGGCGACGTACAACGAGAGGGCCACAGAGGCCGGTCTCCTACAACTACTACAATTACATCAGCGTACGATTACTTCCGTTAGGCTTTCCGCCTGCCATAAATCCACTTCGTACTGCTCGAATTAAAGGAATGACTCTTAGCGGCTGCCGCCTCTTTCTCTGATGTGTGCAAGCTCCCTACTTTCTGGATTTTGGTGAAAGATACAACTGGCGAGGATATTGACGACTTGGTCGATCTGTAACAGAGCGTTGTGACGGATGGAGTTTTTGGGAGCGAGTTCCAAAACTGGAGAAAGATATGGTGCAGCTTTTTACCAAAGTTTTTAATGACAAACCGACAGAGCAATTCGCGTTTGCACTGCTCCAAATTGGAGCGAGCCTTCCCGTAACAAGTTGCACTGCTGAACGCTTCTTCTCAAGTTAGAAACTGCCGCTAGAAAACCATCTTTGATCTATAATGAATCAATAAATATTGCTTACCGAGTTTGGCTTTGGTGTACATCCACAAGAAAATGGAAATAAATGTTCATGATGTCATAGACAGACTTGCCGCAAACAAATGCAGACTAACTGTTGTATAATTTTTTTTTCGTTGAATCCCACGCTCCTGGGAAGAATCCCAAATCCGCGCTCGTATGTATGCATCGTTTTTTTATTCAGATCAATTTTCTTTTACTAGTTGAGCTCTTCGAAATGTTTATCCCAACCCCATTTGGAAAACAATTGACGCAATGAGCTCAAACTTAAAATTATTTCCCACTTGTGATGATTTTTCATAAAATTCAGGAGTGAGGGTCTTTGGCTAATGTAAGATTAAAAAAGAGCGAAGCAAATGCGGCAAAAAAAGCGCGTAACGACCGAGGCCAAAATTTTTTAGTTTTTTTAGTTTCAAAGAGGTGTCTCCAAAATAAATTGCACCGTTTTAATTGATCGTTGTAACTTGAATTTTTTTTTTTCAATTTGTAATTAACAATGGTTGTAATAAGATATAATTCAGAAACCTTGTTAGTTTTCTTAGGACTTAATCAAAACCTCAAATAAGAAAGTTATAATCTCAAAACGTGATAATATTTGCAACATAAATAATTTTCTATTTTACATTGTGTGTGAAGCAAGTCTTAAAAAAAACAAACTTTAAAAACAAACAATTACAATGTCTTTGAATTATTTCAAGTTTTTTGGGGTGATCAAACAATCTTTGTATGCAAAATTTTGATCAAGTTTTAGAAATAAAAATGAAAAAAAAAAAGGATTTTGTAAGTTTTTCCTAAGACCTAATCAAAATGTCATATCTAAACTAAAAATTTAAAAACTCAAAGTGTAGTCAATGTTTCCAAGGCCTTTCCTTAATAGCGGCCTTTCTTTTTGTTCTAAATTTTGAAGAAATCGACGGAATATATAAGCTTTGACCAAATTCTATTCTATTGCCACTTTTAACTTAGTTTTTATAAAATTAATTTTTCACTGACTTTTTTATGCTTGCTGAACACTATCAAAGTCCTGCCCGCACTCAGTAAAAAGAGAAAAAGTTTATAATGGTCTCCATAAATTTCAAAACGAACTTACTATAACTGATTAAAAATGGATTATTATATGATTATTTTTCGAGGCATTAAAAATCAGTATAATCGATTATAATCAATTATAATCGCTAAATTTTTTAAAACTTGTCGGATATAAAAAATGAAACGTTTTTTTGTTCAACAAAGACACAACCAATAATTTAATCTCACCGGAAATCCTCTAGGTTGGTTCGCAAAACCACGCATATAACTGGCATTTAAAGAGTCGCCATTTAAGTTGAAATACTGAGTTTCACACTTAGCCAATCGAAGCCAAAAAACGTAATAAAAAATGTGAATAGAATTTTCTATGGTTTGGCCTATTTGAAAAAAGTTTGATTGATCAGAAATAGCTGAAATGATTTTTTGACTAAAAACAGGGAACGAAAAAATTTCCACAATTTCGAAATTTAAATTTTTTGTCTACAAATTCCACAAAACTCAAAAAATAGCAAAAAGACAACTATCTCCCATTTGGTACCAAGTAACGAATAAAGTTTTCTGAACGTCCGCCCCCCCCCCCCCCCCCTCGAGAAAATCGTAGACCAGCCTACAAGACAAAATACACGTATAAGTCAAACTTAAATTAATAATGTTTTTACTGTGTTTTCATGCAGAACAGCTAATTTATAATCTATTATAATTGACTCTTTTGTGAGACAATGTTTTGATAGAAAAAAGGATTATATTCTATCATAATAGGTTATAAGAGATTTTGAGATATTTTTGAAAAAATTATGACCAATTATAATTGGTTTGAATTTTATAAAACGTAAAAAAAGATGTTATCATTATAATGGATTAAAAATCGCTTAAAAATTTAAAGTTGGCACTGATATTAATTACAATTTTGCTAACAGTACGATTATAATTATAATATAATAGATTTTTTTTCTTTTTACTGAGTGCAGTTGAGCTCAAGTGTTAAATAGACTTTCATTGCAATCAATTTTGTTGCGTGATGTTAGTTTAAAAGTTGTTGCTATGGTCTTTTTGATATATTAATGTGGGAAAATTTGCGCTCTTATAACAATCAAGGGGCAACAAAATCTGGCTGAGAAAACGGTTTAAACCGAACTAAGGCATAAAAATTGCTCAAAATACTTATTCAGAAGTTAAGATATCGTTTTTCATTTTATCTGGTTGTGGTTGTCTAGACTTTCCAGATTCAAACTTTTGGCGCGACTATGCAATTCGCGTCTAAATCCGGGTGCGACTTGTATGCGGCCAAACGTAAACTATTTGGCAGACAATTTTTTTTAAAAAACGTTGTGCTATGTTCAAATAATTGATGTTAGCATCTCAAAAAGATAATTTGTTTTATGTTATAGACGTTTAAATCAGAACTTTTTCCATACATAATTGTAGCAGACTTTAAATGGTGTTTAAATCTAAATAGAATCCAACCCTGCGTTAAAACTAAGTAAAAAGGAATTTTTAACAGAAGCAGTTTTAATTTTAAGTTCAGACTTCTAAACAATGCAAAAACAACCAAAATATTTATCAATCAAAACAATTTTTTGAAATTATTCAGTTTTTTTTAATTTCCGCATCATTTGTTCAATTGTTTGTTTGTTTCCTCCCGATTATAATTTAACTGATTTGAAACCCTCTGGGAAGCCAATCTGTTTATTTTGTGAATTGCCAGCTAATTCCTCTATAAGATTGCTCTCTTTGATCTTTCTGATCTTGTGTTTTATTTGATTGTAATGTTTCCAAAACACTGTTTGTTTTGACATTGTAAGGTTTCTATAACGTAGAACCCGGGTGGAGATTGTTGAGTCCTGCAGGGCCGCGAGTTGTTTTTTGGGTTCTAAATTTAGGTCAAACAGGTTCGATGCATAAGTCAATAGGGTCAACACATGAATGAAACAACCGTTGGGACTTTTGGCGTTGGGACTTTTGGATTTTTTTCGCCAAAATATGATAAAATTGTTGCATGAAAATTGCAATTTTTTTTAAAGCACGTAGGAAATGCGGCAAACTTTTTGGCCTAAATGAATTATCATCGAATTATGTTGAGGAGCTTCAATCGATCTAAAACCCTGTTAATAACTGGAATATATCATTTTGTACTTTAATTGGGAGGAGAGCAAAACTTTTATTAAAAAAAAACAAAAACTTAAAAAAAAATCTTTAAAATACATAATAACCTTTAAGGTGCTTAGAAAAAATTTTTATGTAAAACAACTTTGATAAATTAAAAAAATAAAAAAGCAAACCAATTATTCTGATTTTGTTATTGTTTTTTTAAGTTTTAAGCAAAGTATCAAATCTTAAATATTATTTTAAAAAATCCATGTTTTTGTCAGTAACTCTAAGGCCTTTTCCTAGTGCCAGTAATTTTTTTTGTTCCAAATTTAGAAAAAAAAATTACAGAATATGTAAACTCAGAAGAATTTTGAATTCAGAGTGACCGTCAATTTTAGATTAACTGTTTTGATGGACGCTTTTTTATGCTACGGAGGTTTTAAGCGGTTTAGTTAACAACCCGGGTTCACCAAAAATGATAATCATACATTTTTTACATATGGAAAAAAGTTGTTCAATCAATTTTCAAGCAACTTCATAAGAACAAAAAGCATGAAAGGTTTCATGAAGTTAGTGATTTTTCATGCAAGGAATTTGTATGACTAGAACTTTACTTTTTGATTCGCAAAAAACTTGATTTTTATTTAGTTAAACCAAAATTTTTTTTATTTTTAATTTTTGTATTGTGCCTGTACCAAGCACCGCCACAAAAACCTTGGCTTACTCGAAACCAGAGTCAACAAAATTTGCGCGGTCTTGCATTTGCAATGCATAGAAGACAAACTGAATTGTTTTAGCGTTGTCTTACACAAAAGATACAGAGGAAGTATCAGGCTTTGAGATTTCCGTAAACTTTTTCAAGGATGGAAACTGTGAAATTTTTAAATTTCAGTTATTGATCATGGCATACGTAAAAATGCTATAAAAAAGAAATGGGCGTTTTAAATGTTTTGTAAAAAATTCAACCAGTAAAACAAAAAAAGCCAGCTTTTATGTATCCAGGACTACGTTATGTACATAAAAATAATTTATTTTTTTGTCTGCAAAAAAAATTTGTTTTGCGGTTGAAACATTGACAAATAAACTTTGTAGACATTTTCAGAAGCAATTCAAAAATAATTTTTTTTGTCGCCATCAAAAAAATTTATTCATACAGTTTCCATATACAAAAATTGTACGACCTACATTTCACGAAAAAGTTTTTTTATATATATTTATGACGATACATTGACTTTTATGTCGAAGCAAGAAGATAACTTTTTGAAAATTCGAAGCCACCGTTTTAGCAAAATTGATGAAATAGTTATGTTTTCTTTTTCAAAGATTAGTTTATGGGTTTGTATGATTCGCATTTTTGTTGCGGCAGTATAAATTGCAAAAACTCATGCGGGATATGATCAAAATTTGTCATAAAAGTGGGTTTTTTGCGCCGTTTTATTTATTTTGTCATAACATGATTTGCCATCTAAACGGCAAAAATAAACGCGGACATAGTATCATTGAAAGAAAAAAAAATCGCCAATTTTCCAACCGCAGTGAGTTTGTTCAAGAAAGTTTTAAAAATTTTAAATAATAATTATAGTAATAATAATAACCTTGAATTAAACCCGCAAGACGGGGATTAGTTGCTCTTAGTCATTGATAACAAAGTTAGTAAAAAAAAACTTAAAACCCATGAATCTGGATAAATCGAGGATTTAAATGTATGTACTTTGTCAACCAATAACAGGTTCAAGTTCTTTCTAAAGATTTTAGGTTCCTAAAAAGGATCATAGCCAGGCAAATTGTTCGATCTCGCGAAGGAATTTGACATTTCTGCGACACGTTAAAAGAAATTTTCACGAAGTTTGCTCCGTGTTATCATTGGCATTCTCAAAAACGTTTTGTTTCCCGTTCGATTTGACTCAGGGCCCTTGTCGTTTGTCCAAAAATCAAAGAACTTTATGGGCAACATGTTTTTAGGAATCTTAAACAGCAAAATTAAATCGTTTTTGAGTAACGTCAGTGAAATTGGCAGCAGTTTGCTTTTGTTCAAGTACAAAACATAATCCTCATCTTTCATTGCATGTTTCTTGTAACCCCATTTTAAGCATCAACGTTGAAATTTTTCTTTTCGCTTATATTGGTTTTTAGTTGCAAACCAAACTGAAGATGCATAAAAAAATTAAATTGTATGTTTGCTTTTTTGAGCTTTTCGGTGATGTGATATACCCATGACATTTTGAAACTGTACCAACACCGAGGTCTTTCACCGTGTCTTTCAAAACTATTTGTTCTCCATTAATAGATAAAAGATCACTTGAAGGGTAACGCTTGTTTGATTTTGGAAATCTTATTTGTTCAAATTTCTCAAAATTGAAGTCAATTCTGTTTTCTGCTGCTCAGGTGGTTGCATTGTTTAAATCCGTTTGAATCGAAGAAAGTTCAAATCAATTTCCAATAATTTTTGTATCGTCAGCAAATAATAATACAATGCATAAAAGGGAAAAATGCTTGTCATACAACTCCATAGATATCAGTGTATTTGGCGTATTTAATTTTTTTTTGTGCGTGATAATAAGTTGAAAGCACGCCCCGTCAAAAAATTCGGGGGGTTTTTTCATGATTTTCATTTAAAAACTTTATTCTGGCAACCGGAAAATGAAACCTGTTTGCTCGCTTTAATCGCTCAAAATTAGGCAAAAAACAAAAACTGTCGGCCTGTTCTTTCAACGCCGATAATTACCTTAACCATTTTCACGCTTGCTGTTCTCTCAGCCTAGATGATGTTGCTAAGGTTTTTTTTCGACTCAATCTGATGATTACTTGAGATGCCTAGTTTTACGTTAAAAAAACGAAACGTTTTTTTTTTCAACAAAGACATAACCAATAATTTTATCTCACCGGAAATCCTCTAGGTTGGTTCGCAAAACCACGCATATAACTGGCATTTAAAGAGTCGCCATTTAAGTTGAAGTACTGAGTTTTACACTTAGCCAATCGAAGCCAAAAAACGTAAAATAAAATGTGAAGAGAAAATTTCTATTTGAAAAAAGTTTGACTGATCAGAAATAGCCTAAGTGATTTTTTGATTAAAACAGGGAACAAAAAAATTTCCACAATTTCGGAATTTAAATTTTTTGTCCACAAATTCCACAAAACTCGAAACAGAGCAAAAGGACAACTATCTCCCATTTGGTACCAAGTAACGAATTTCTTCGTCTACAAAAAAATTCAAAGGCTGAGTGGTATTGAATGTTGTACCTTGCAAGCTTTTCCCCCCGTTATTTGGCAAAAGAGGAGAAATATCTCACAAAATGAGGGTATGATTTCGAAAATTTTGAACCGACAAATCTGGCCGCAAAATCATCAAACAAAGAGTTTTTTCTTGCTGTAAAATTTGACCACGAAAAACTGCACATTATCAACGGCAAAACCAGACAAAAAGCATTGCAGTCTTAAAATAAAATTTTTTCCAGTCAGCTGATTATTGAAAATCTGATTTCAAAATTAGCGTCAACAAAACTGCTGTAGACTTCAAACGACTATTTTTGGAGCCATCAGGCGTGTTAGTTTAGTTTTGCTAAGAAAGCGTCTGAAAGTTTAGATTTTTGTGCAGACGACTTTCATAGCTTTGTTTGGGCACGCGTGAAATACATGTAAAAAAATAGTTCGCGTGAAAACACATGTAGAAAAATCATAAAACTAAAAATAACATAACAATTTGCATTTAATATCCAGAAAGAGGTATATCTTTGATAACTTTTTTTTTAACTTATCCCGTGACTGAATATCATCAATATCAATCAACAACTCACAGGTAGTCGGCAAGGATAACCCAGGTGCAGTATAAAATAAATTTTGGTTGGCGAAAAATATAAAATATTTTCAAACTTTTCTGGTAACAAAAGCAAGATGAAAAAAATCTAAATAAGATTTCAAAATCAGTATTTATGCAAAAGAATTACATGCTTATAAAGTTTTGAAATTGATGGCTCAAGTTATACGAGAAATGTTTATCTGAGAATACGAAAAATTATAAAATGAAGAAGAAGTAAAAGAAAAAAATTTAAAATGAAATTTTAATAAGACTACGAAGTGTAGGGAGTCTAAGAAGAGTAAACTAAGGCTGATAAAAACATACGCCAAGAGTTCTGTATGTTTGTGACAATGGAAATCTAATGAGTGAAACGCAAGGAAGATGAAACGCTAATTAGTTCGAGTTAAAAGTTTAGAAAAGATCAATTTGAGTTGTTTCTCATTTTTTGTACCGAGATGAAAATGTTTCCTAATAGAATTTCCACTTGTCTCGTTAGAGTCTTCTTAAGGATGCAGTTCAAGGTTGGCTGAAAATGTGAAAGCGTGAACACGTGAAATGAAACGTTGTTTGCATATAAAACGTTTTCTAAGACCTTAAAAATTACAATTTCGAAAAATTTCCTCAAAGTTATGGCTATTCAGTTAGTTTTTTTTTTTAAAATGAACTATGAGCCAGAAAAACTAATTTAAAAATTATATATTTCTTCGCGCTCCCTGATGATAGTTTGCTCCACCTGTAGTATAAATTTGCTGCTGTCTTCTGTAAAGTCCGCCAGTTAATTTTGCTTAAAATGGTTTTTTGATCAGAAAAACAACCGGTTGAAGTAAAATTATCTTGAACATTCAACTTAATTATTCATTTTGATAAAAAATTATGATTAACATCCAAGTTTGATTCAACGCAAAACTACGGAACAAATTGGTCAGTCCGATGCGCAACGCAGGCTGTTCCTTGACTGATAAGAGTTTAATCATCACTCTATATCAGATTCGTTTTTTGAGATTGGAAATATATTGTAATTCTTACATTTCTTTGTCCATATAAAAGTTGAGGGGAACCGCGTTGTTAGGGCATTTCCAAAATTGAGAAAATTTATAGATTTTAAAAAAATTCATTAAATTTTCTTTTATTTTTTTTATTTAACAGCAAGTGAATTATGTAAGAAGCTTCAAAAATGAGAGGTAGCACAATACTGTAGCAATTACTGTATTAAAAGCTGTTAACAAGGTTGTTGCAAGGTCGGCCTCTCATAAATGTTGTCCAATTTGGTTTAATATCTCTGAGTTCCAAGTCAAGAGCAATTGTACTTTGATATTATACCACAAACAAACACCTTTGATCGTTCTTGAAAGCTTACATTATTCGGGAATTAGAAACACATCCTATCTTACAACGCTAACTAATTTCATCGTAGTGGTACTTAGACACACTTAAAATAGTGGTAAGGCGTTCACTTTGCGACCGTCAAATCGTTTAATCGATCGCTTGTCACGGTAATGATAGTGTCTGAGGACGAGCTCCCACTTGGCCTCCAGCTTCAGGTCTGCCACAGTCTGACTGATTCACGGTACATCAGAGCTAGCACGTGAAAGTCTTAGATGTACAAAATTCGACCACAAGACACTAGAAAGAGCGTCGTTCAACAAAAGAACTCAGTCTGAAATGTGGAGAAAAAAAAGAGCGAAACGGACTGAGCCTAGACAGACTGCAAGACTTTTAATCGACTCACTGGGAATCCCGGAAATGACAATTGTTATTATTATGATTTTAATTATTACGTTTTTTTGAATTGTATACGAATTTCGCGAGAAACATGAAAAAAGTTTTGTCCCGAAATCTGCAACAAAGTGGTTTAATATTTTATCTTTTTATACCATTTTCCATAAAAAGACAAAACATATGTGCTCGGATTGTTTTCTCTCCAGACGAATTTCGATTTTTTAATTAGCTAGCCACTTTTGAACGGATTTTTTTAACGCGAGATATTTTGTGCTGTTAACGCGCATGCGTCTATTTAGTCCTCTTATAATTCTAGTAAAACTTTATAAATCTTATTCAATCCGGTTATAAATCTTAGAAATTGAGTTAATGCAAGTGGTAATTTGTTTTATTATTACGTTACAAGACGCTAATTACATTCTTTTGTACTTGGCATAGCGTTGGGGGAAAAATTGTCAAAAACTCCAACAAAAAATATCATTTTAATTGAAATTTATTTTTGAAAACTTTCTCAAGTTTTCGATGGGTCTTTTTAAAAATTGTTTCAGAGACGTTGAAGGGCAGTCGAAACGTTCAAGGTTTTTTGTTTATACGAGCAGTCTTGTTTTTGTTAATGAATCGAGAGACCAATGGTTAAAACGTAGTACAGCTCAAAATGATAAGCTCAGTTACTTGGAGTTTTGATCATTTTCGTATTTTTTGCTTTTTTTGTCGGAACAATTAATCGATGAGTTAACTAGCTCTCGGAACTGTCCTGTTGCACAAAAAGGCTATCAATATTGCTCCTAATAACACGTCTTTTACCCTGGTCCTTTCCCCAAGCTTCCACTAAAATTATTCGAGAGCATCGAATCCCACCCTCAGCCCGGGTAGCGAGCAAGGGTCGAATCAAGAGTCGAACAAGGTCATTGAGTCGAACAGCGTCGAATCAAGAGTCGAACACGGTCGAATCATGAGTCGAACAGGGTTGAATCATGAGTCGAACGGGGTCGAATCATGGGTCGAACCGGGTCGAATTATGAGCCAACCAGGGTCGATAGAGTCAAACAGGGTCGAATCATCAGTTGAACAGGGTCGAGTCATGGGTTGAAAAGGGTCGAATCTTGAGTCGAACAGGGTCAAATTGTGGGTCGAATTGGGTCAAATTATGAGTCGACCAGGGTCGAAAGAGTCGAAGAGGGTCGAAGCATGCGTCGAACACGGTCGAATCATGAGTCACACAAAGTCGCAACATGGGTCGCACCAAGTCGCAACATGCTAATTTGGGCCGCGCAAAGTCGCAACATGGGTCGCGCAGACCCATTCTCAGTCGCAATGTTCGCAACATACCTTTTTTGGGTCGCACAAAGTAGCAACATATCTTGTTTGGGTTGCACAAATTCGCAGAAAGTTTCTTCGGTCGCGCAAAGTCGCAACAAATCCGTTTTGAGTCGCAATGGTTGAAACATACCCAATTTGAGTCGCAATGGTCGCAACATAAGTCCGCGATCTCGAATCGGGTCCCCACCAAAATTAAACTTATTTTCTGCTACGATAAATACCATATGATTTACTCTGGTCCTTTCCCCAAGCTTCCATTAAAATTATTCGAGAGCATCGAATCCCACCATCTTTCTTTGCTCGCTACCCGGGCTGAGGTTTTCGACTCACGCTTCTACCGACACGGTCGAACGTAGTCCGATTTTCGTCGCAAATTAAGACGGTCGAACAAACACTATAGTCGAACAAAATCGAATCATGAGTCGTGCAGGGTCGAATGATGAGTCGAACAGGGTCGATATAGTCAAACAAGGTCGAATCATGAGTCGAACACGGTCGAATCATGGGTCGAACACCGTCGAATCATTAGTCGAACACGGTGGAATCATGAGTCGAACAGGGTTGAATCGTGAGTCGAACAGGGTCGAATCATTGGTCGAACAGGGTCGAATCATGAGTCGAACAGGGTCGAATCAAGAGTCGAACAGGGTCGAATCAAGAGTAGAACAGGGTCATAGAGTCGAACAGCGTCGAATCATGAGTCGAACACGGTCGAATCATGGGTCGAACACCGTCGAATCATTAGTCGAACACGGTGGAATCATGAGTCGAACAGGGTTGAATCGTGAGTCGAACAGGGTCGATATAGTCAAACAAGGTCGAATCATGAGTCGAACACGGTCGAATCATGGGTCGAACACCGTCGAATCATTAGTCGAACACGGTGGAATCATGAGTCGAACAGGGTTGAATCGTGAGTCGAACAGGGTCGAATCATTGGTCGAACAGGGTCGAATCATGAGTCGAACAGGGTCGAATCAAGAGTCGAACAGGGTCGAATCAAGAGTAGAACAGGGTCGAATCATGGGTCGAATAGGGTGGAATCAAGAGTCGAACAGGGTCATAGAGTCGAACAGCGTCGAATCATGAGTCGAACACGATCGAATCATTAGTCGAACACGGTCGAATCGTGGGTCGAAGAGGGTCGAATCATGAGTCGAACAGGGTCGAGTCGAATCAAGAGCCGAACAGAGTTCATAGAGTCGAACAGCGTCGAATCATGAGTCGAACACGATTGAATCATAAGTCGAACAGGGTTGAATCTTGAGTCGAACAGGGTCGAATCATGGGTCGAACCGAGTCGAATCATGAGCCGAGCAGTGTCAATAGACTCGAACAGGGTCGAATCATGAGTCGAACAGGGTCGAGTCATGGGTCGAACCGGGTCGATTCATGAGCCAACCAGGGTCAATAGAGTCGAACAGCGTCGAATCATGAGTCGAACACGGTCGAATCATGAGTCGAACAGGGTTGAATCATGAGTCGAACAGGGTCGAAAGAGTCGAAGAGGGTCGAACCATGAGTCGAACAGGGTCGAGTCGTGGGTCGAACCGGGTCGAATCATGAGCCAACCAGGGTCGATAGAGTCGAACAGCGTCGAATCATGAGCTGAACAGGGTCGAATCAAGAGTCGAACAGGGTCATAGAGATGAACAGCGTCGAATCATGAGTCGAACACGGTCGAATTATGAGTCGAACAGGGTTGAACCTTGAGTCGAACAGGGTTCGATTCATGGGTCGAACCGGGTCGAATCATGAGCCGACCAGGGTCGATAGAGTCGAACAGGGTCGAATCATGAGTCGAACAGGGTCGATTCAAGGGTCGAACCGGGTCGAATCATGAGCCAATCAGGGTCGATAGAGTCGAACAGCGTCGAATCATGAGTCGAACACGGGCGAATCATGAGTCGAACAGGGTTGAATCATGAGTCGAACAGGGTCGAATCATGGGTCGAACCGGGTCGAATCATGAGCCAACCAGGGTCGAAAGAGTCGAAGAGGTTCGAACCATGAGTCGAACAGGGTCGAGTCATGGGTCGAACCGGGTCCAATCATGAGCCAACCAGGGTCGATAGAGTCGAACAGCGTCGAATCATGAGTTGAACAGGGTCGAATCATGGGTTGAAAAGGGTCGAATCTCGAGTCAAACAGGGTCGATTTGTGGGTCGAACCGGGTCGAATCATGAGTCGACCAGGGTCGAAAGAGTCGAAGAGGGTCGAACCATGAGTCGAACACGGTCGAATCATGAGTCACACAAAGTCGCAACATGGGTCGCACCGAGTCGCAACGTAGCTAATTTGGGTCGCGCAAAGTCGCAACATGGGTCGCGCAGACCCATTTTCAGTCGCAATGTTCGCAACATACCTCTTTTTGGGTCGCACAAAGTAGCAACATATCTTGTTTGGGTTGCACAAAGTCGCAGAAAGTTTCTTCGGTCGCGCAAAGTCGCAACAAATCCATTTTGAGTCGCAATGGTTGAAACATACCCAATTTGAGTCGCAATGGTCGCAACATAAGTCGGCGATCTCGAATCGGGTCCCCACCAAAATTAAACCTATTAATTGCTATAATAAAAACCATATGATAAACTCAATTGGATCCTTAACGCCGCACGAGCAAAGCTAAATCCCGGTAGGAGCGAAAAATTTCCGTTAAAGTTGAACAAAGTCGAACAATTTTCTGTGAAATCGAACAAAGTCAAACAAATTCGAACAGTCCCAGTATAGACAAACAAAGTCGAGCAAAGTCGAACAAAGTCGAACAATGTCCGGTAAAGTCGAACAAAGTCGAAAACTGACATCGTTCGACTCAAAAAGTTGAAATCGGACATCGTTCGACTGAAAAAGTCAAAAACGGATATTGCTCGACCGTTTCGGTCGAATTATGAGTCGAGCATCTCAGCCCATGTAAAAGAGGTAAAATGAAAAGAATAAACAAAATTATGAAAAATTGATAATCGGAAGAGTCGATTGGAATCTTTTCCAGGAGCACCTGACCATCCCTCATTAGAAAAGTAACTAGATCATTAGGTCAAGTCTTCTGTCGCTTCTGTCAGCAACACTGCTTATCCGAGCATTCCCCTCATCAGGAAGAAGAGTAGCAAACCTTGGTATAACACGGAAGTGTGCCAACATGAAAACCAACCTGAACAAAAATCCCGACGCCTCCACGCCAACTCTCTGGACGAAGACACGTCCTCTAGATACACTGGAGCGAAAACCCACCAGAAGTGGACCATCGAGTAATGGAGATAGAGAAAATTCTACTTGATGGAGTAGTCCGAGAAGGTATACATCAACGACCTGGGGTTGGTGCAGTTTGCAACGTTTGAACGCAAAAAGCGGAAAGAGCTTTACGAAACCCCCATCAATCATGGTCACCAGGAATTGTGCTGCTGTCAGCAGGATCGGTAAAGAAGCCGATGTAGCTCTAACGGCCGGTGTGTGAGAGAGAGCACTGACTCGTAGTATAACTTCGCTGAAAACTAGCTTTGCGGAGTAACAGCTAGAAAATCCTACAGATGCTGAAAAACAGTGTAGCATAGAAAGGCGATATAATCTATTTTTACTGACGAACCTACCACTTGAGCAAAATGGAATCTTCTGGAGATTTTCGACAAGGTTTGAGATTCGAGAAAACGTACAGTAAATGGGTGACGGTTTTAATATTCCGAATCAAACTAGAGGAAAAAATGGCTCTCCCCACATGTCAAACTTTTGTTTTCTCAGTTGTCTTACGCGTTGTTATGGCTGAATGTGTGATTCTAAAGAGCAGAAAAAACTGGCATTCAAATTTTGAAAACCTACGTCGGAGTTTTATGAATTTTGAGCTACTTGCTATTAAGATTGTTTTATTAGTCAACCAGCCCGGAGTCCTAACTCGGATGTTCTAGATATATCGCAGCATATATCTTGCGTTCTAGATAACAAGAATGTTCTAGATAACAAGATCGCAGCATATATCCAGCGCCCATTAAGCTATGACTTACTCGCAGCAGCCCATCTTGCAAATTGCAGCGCACTTGCGATTTATACCATCACCATCACTGCCGAAGCGCCACGATGCCACACTATAACTGCAGTTCACTAACCAAAAGAAGGTTGATTGTGGCAAGCTGTAAACCAAAACGAAGATCATCCAAGCTCTAGCAGGTGCGGACTGGGGAAAATAATGATCAGTCCTCCGACACTCGTACAATGCATTAACCAAGTTAGGAAGCTCACGTGCTGCAGTAGTGCGGTACCTATTCAGTTTAGAAACTAACCCGATGTTGCGGTTGATTTACTAGAATATTTCAGCTCAGTGCGAAATATTCTCTATTACAAATTCTCGAATTCCCCCGCTTAACCGCGAGACACTGGAATGCTCAACAGTTAGAACAGATTATATATAAAGTTTCTTCAGATTCCCCTGCTTAAGCGCCATTTGTCCCCAAGAACTACAAAATTTCGAGATTGAAAAGTCAAAAAATTGAACAAGCGAGCATTGCGGGACAGAAAAAGAAAATACTGAACACTTTTAGTTGGTCTGCTCAGGGCGAGAAACAATAAACTACCAAAGAAGTCTCCAACTTGACTAGTAGATGGAACCCCTAGATTATCCCGAAGGTTGCTTGATAGAGTGGAATTTCCTAGCGCCTTTTCTCAAAAAAACGTACAGACACAAACAGAGCAGCAACCAATTTATCCCACCGTAGCACATGCAAAAACCAATTATAAAAATAACTACGAATTGCGACAACTAGAAAAAAAAACTAGAATATCTAAAAAAAACTTATATTTTTGAATCATACGACCTGACATTGATGTTTCCGTGTTTTGCAGGAGGACATTATTTACCCACATTCCAGAAAGCGTTATTAAATTGTGAAGCTCTTTTTTTTGCGACTCAAGGCCGTTGTTTAGCGTATACAGTTTTCCACTATTGCAGCCAAAATATGATGACTGTAATAGAATTGAAGCTAGAGTTCATATGATAGCTCGTCACACGTCACCAGACACTACCATTGCCAAGCCAGGGGACCAATATGCCTCCTGCCAGAGGCTAAATGCCTCCTGCATCTACATCTTCATATGTATCTATAATGTGCGTTGACCTGCGCAGCTTAGATATCACTGCAAAACGCCGCCCTGAACTTTACGAATGCCCTTTAACGTCTGTGAAAGAGTGATCAATTTTTTTTAATGATCAAAATTAGAATGAATAGCATGCCGAATATTAATTTGGAAAAGTTTCTAAGCCGGATCGCATCGCCGCTTATGCGTTGGTAGCACGAAATATATCGCGCGTTAATCATCCCGACACGGCCAAATTGGCAATTTTTTAAACCCCATAATATACAAAAATTGATCCCAGGTGAAATATTTGTTTGATTTTAAGCTCAGAACAGCAATAGTTTTCAGATGGTAAAAGACAGTTCCATCAAAAATGGCTAATTATTAAATAGAAATCAGATGTTATGATGTTATGTCTTCAGATGTGGTACGGCTGTGTTAATTATGTTGTGCGGTTTTATTTAGAGTGTCACTTAGTGCTCAAGGTCGGGACAGGTCTCCCGTGCAAACCACACTAATTGTGTGAGCCGATTCACTCTTTTGACTCCTGCTGAAAGATTACAGTATTTCAAAATATTTACTTATGATTATTTATTTTGGAATCCCTAATTCTATTCACAACTGTGACTTTTAGTTTTAGTCAATTAGTTTCGCATATAGATCGGTTGCTATCTCACATGAAGCAGTCAGCAGTTTCGACCCACGACGAACATAGTGAATTTTAGGGGTACCTGTGTTTTGGTTCAAGCCAACTCCAGATCCACCGTTTGCTTGGGAAATCTGGATTGGCCATTTCTTCTTAGCAATTAACTATAGGGGACATTACGATCATAAAAATCTTTTAACTGACACAGCGGAGGTATTTGATGACCTTCCCCCAGACCACAAAAGATTCCAGAGTCGGAAAACGAAACTGAAACGAAGAGCAGGGTCGACAGAGACCAAGCAGAAGTCAGAAAAGTAAATAAAATTAATGCAGAAAAGAGAAAGAAAGGTCCAAAATTAGGGCAATCCCATTTATTCTTTTCATAAAGAAAGAAACATTTACTCCGAAGCTTCCCCCTCATTTTTCTATCCGATATCAATTTCAAGTACATTTTTGTCCAGAGTGTAGGCCTAATCAAAAAAGATACAAACCTTATAGTAGAACGCATGCACCTCTACAACGCTAACCAAGCAGACCGCGAAGGATTGGAATCAATTTTCCTATGACTCTCAGGTCAAGCCGTTTAGTGTGACTGGACAAAAGCAATCGAAAAAAGGTAGTTCGAGATATATTTATTGCGAAAATGACCTTCAAACATATCCAAAGAGAACTCTGTATTCGTTCCGGAAGCACCTTGACGAAACCCTCAATTCTTCACTATTACAAAATACCGGGTATGCGACGGCTTTTACTTCAAAGAACAGTTGGGAAACAATCGTATCTTAAATTAATCTAAATAAACACCAACCCTTCAACCCTACAGTCAGGGTTAAACAGGAACTCACACTATCAGTTCAGAAAAAGAACAAACAAAACAGAATAAACCAAGCTCAAAACCAGAACTCTTTTGATGGAAAATCGAACAGATCAACGTTTCTGTGGGAACCATTATTGCCCAATCTCAATTCATCTTTCCCATCATTTTTTAAAGCAACTGTAGTTACAGAAAGTCCAGCACCCTTTATCAATATAAACACAGATCCTTTTTATACGGACTCGTGAAAATATACAACATGAACCCTAATTTTTTTACTTCCTATTGACATATCCTATAGATGTTGTAACATAACCCAATATAAATTTTCAGAACTCTAATCACTGATATTCAGACATATCATCGTTAGGATAAAAAGTCAAATCTGTCAAATTCCTAATATCAGAGAACAGAACGAGATGTTTTTTAGGCACAGATCTCTAAGGTGCAAAAGGGGTAAAAAAATACCCAATCTAAAATTCGACCACTAATTCCAATTTAGGAGAAAGGTCGGATAGTACCAATACCCCTTCATCAAAAAGTAGGAGTGGAAATTTAACTGCTTTTCAAAAAAGGCCAAATCATCAAAGTGAATAAATGCACAAGCGAATATTTTGTAGCACCCGTACTTGCCACGGCAAAGAAGTATGGTTGAGTAAAAGTAGCAATGGACGCCAAACCAAAGAACGCTCAAATTGTTAAAGACCAATCGCAAATGCGCCACATTAAATTAATATCAGATATCACCATGATGTATTCCAATCAGATGTGACGCTAGCCTCAGCGGACTTGGGGCAGCCTTAGAGCAACAGCTTACAGATGACACATTGGTATCTTTCGCGTCTAAACTCCTCATTATTCAAGAGAAGAAATACAGTAACAATGAGCTTGAACTCCTAGCCATAGTTCGGTCTTGTGAAAAAATTTCAGAAATTTTCTTTTTGATAACAGTTTTTAGAGACATTTTGATCGTAAAGTCGTAATTAAAAACTAATAGAGGCAGAAAATCATATCAGCAAGATTGAACAGATGGTTAGAGAAGAAAAGATTGACCAGATGGTTAGATAAGAAATACCTTTTAATTTCGAAATACCACACATATCGGGATCTGAATTAGGAATTGTGGATTATTTTTCATGTTATCTCAATTTCGAGGCACCAGAATGCACGAGTTTTGACAAATTATTTGTAATCGAATCAATCGTAAATTTCTTTTCAGCCTGTGATACGTTCGATAAATTACACCGTGAAAAAGTTTCCAAAAATAGAACAGAATATCTTCAAATATCAGTTTCTAAGTCTAATTTGATAGTTAAGGTGTTACTTAGGCCCATAGCCTCAAATTCAAAAGCAAAAAACTTTTAACCATTCAAATTCATTACAAAAATCGAAACGCACAAAAAATAATTTAAGCACAACCTGTAGAGGGCAACCAATAATGTGCAATTATTCCCGTCAATTCACTGGTATCAAATATATGCAGACGCCCACAATTTCAACCAATTTAGATTCCACCAATTTAATTTATGCACAGCCGATAGAGGGCGACCAATTCTGAGCAACAGATGCAAGTATGCAAAAAATTCCCGCAATTCCTCTCAGTCAATCAGAAGCCAGTACCAGTGCAACCTAATTCCCATCCGATCTACTGATCATTTCTGGCAAATCCTTGCCGCTGTCAACTATTGATAAATTTCAGCTAATCAAATCAATCCAATCAAATTCTAATCAGTATATCCATTTCCGATATTTCTTTCTGGTCTAATGAGCCGAGAGAATCTTACACAAACCATAGGTCCGAACGCCTTCTCAAAAAGAAGCGCCCTTTCCGGTGGACTTCGTTGCGAGAGCAAGAAAGATAAGAAGAGCAGGTGTCAGACGAAGTAAGAGACCACACCAAAAAGACAAAGAACTCTTTAAATTCAGAGACGCCCAACCAAATATAAATTTTTCAGAAAACAAAAAGTAGCTCCCAGGGTTGACAGGTACACTTGAAATGGATACTTTGTCAGAAATGAGGCCCCAATCTAACAACTAATGAAACATGTCATCTTTTGTAGGGACCACGAGGGATTGTCGAGAATAGGCACCTATATAAGGTCTTTTTTGAATTAAGCAACCATAGCAGACGGCTGTATCGTCATCGACGATCGCATTGCTATTCCAACGTCTCTTCAAATAGCAGTCCTGACACGACTACATATATCGCACCCTTGCCAGGAAGCAATGGTGGATGTGGCACAATTTATCTAGTAGCCAATGTAAAAAGGGGAACGGCAGGATGTGCAAAGAAAGCAAGCAATGCACAATTTTTAGTTAGAACTTGAAACAAATTAACAAGTTTAAATCATTGAAACCCCTTCCACTATTGAATGAAGTAAATCAAGAAACTTAAGTCGACTATGCGGGACCGCTATTGGATGGCTCAAGGTCTCAAAACTACCTTCTGGTCGCTATCGACATTGACCGTTATTCTAAACACTCCTGAGTTTTGTTGACTAGAACAAGCAGAGCCAAAAATATTTTAACACTTTTAAAAGATTACATATCTATCCATACTATCCCGAAAGCAATCAGAGCATGAAGGATTGGAATCAATTTTTCTATGACTTTTACCTCAAGCCGTTTTGTTTGACTGGACATTAGCAATCCAAAAAGAGGCAGTTCGATATATATATTTATTGCGAAAATGACGTTTAAAGATGATATATGAAAAATTAATTTATGAATAAATAATTTCCAATACTCAATTCAATTAACAACCGTGACATTTAGTTTTAATCAATTAGTTTAGCAGACGGGCAGGTCATTATCTCACATCAGAAATGAAACAAGTCGGAATAAATATCACATGTACGACGCCAAAAGCTTTCAAAAAATTTGTTTTAACACAAAGTAACTTCATGTGACCCAATGCGGTGTAATCTTTGATCTTGTATTTTTAGAATTTTTTATCTAGAAAAAATGAGATGTCTTTCAGGAAATTAAGTGAACGCGGCCTTTTTTCTAGTTTTTGTGCGATTATGTTTTGAACATTTTGATTCAATGTGCCAAATCAAAAAACAATTTACTACTTAGACATGCAATCGAAGTAGTATCACTTACCAAATTTGAAATAAATTGCAGTATTGAACAGAAACGTTTTTCAAAACAGAGCAATTTTTTTTCTTAAAGTTGTGTAGTAGTGTTTTGAACATATGCTTAGTTATTCTTGGTTTCTATGAAGCAAAAAACAACATCAGCCAGCATATCATGCCGATACCAGACGTTTAGCTTCTTATTGAGAGTTGCTCAAATTTATCTGTACGACTGCCATAGAAAAACATAGCCAATCGAAGATTGGAAAAGAGTAATGAATGCAATGTACAGAAAAAACTGAAAAAACACTGATTTTCTTGAAAAATTCTCAACTTTCGAATTTCAAAGAAAAAAGTAAACGCCTTTTAGCCCTTTGAATTTTTAGAAAAAATTATGATTGGCATTTTTTTGATAACTTGAACCCAACTAGATAAAGATGGATCAATAGGTAAAGTTTTTATTCAGCAGGAAATCTAAAAATTAAATTCCACTTTCGAAACTAGAAATCTTTCTCGTTTTTTGCGCCATTTTCACGCTCGTTTTTGGAGAGTGCTATTTACGTGACTTTCAGCAGATAGATTTCAATTGAACTCGATTAGTGCATATACACCTCAGTGCTTTCATGAATGCATCAACATGTATGAATGCACATCTGCAGTTTTTATGAAAAAAAAAACAAAAAAAAATCAGCAAGACCTAAATAAGAGTCTTCACTACGTTCGTTACTCTTAATAGTAAAACAAACTAGTCGCAAAACTGCAGATTTTTTTTCTGAATAATAACTAAGGAAGCCGGTTGCGGTGCAAAAATCATTGCACATTTTTATCACGATGATTTTAGATAAGAGAAAAAAAGAAACTTTTAAAAATAAATATGTTAAAAAACTTGAAAAACTTTCCTTTCATACCTTTTTCTCGTTCTATGTCTATACTTAATTCTTAGTTTTTTTTATATCTAGAAAAGGCAAATGAGATAAATAAAAACTGCATGAATGCTAAATTAATGTTGAATTTGTAGCAAAAATAAGTTTAGAGGCTAGCCTCAGCCTGAAAAGCGAAAACATTCAGACCAGTTTTTCTCAACAATGAGATAAAGTTTTATATTTCCTTAAAATGTAAATTACTAGGGCTTTAATGTAATATTACACTTGATCTCTTACGAGTTTTTTGATGGAATCAAAATTGGCTTAAAAAAAGATCCTACGCGATAGTGCCTTCCCACTCTAGGCCTATGGTTGGAACAATAATCTGCGAAGCAAGACAGCCTTTGTCACACAGTATTCGTGCAAAAGAATTTCAAAAAGGAAACATTCAGGCTCGTTTCAATCAATTCATTTTGCAAGAGAAATTCAAAATTTAATTGGATGCAGCAGGAGTAGATTTGTTTTTTTTTTTTTGGGGGGGGGGGGTCGAATTCCCTCTCCGCTCGGGAATTCGACCTCCTCGCCAACCAAAGGTATTGATTTATGACATCCATTTGCCCGACCAACTCGAAAAATTTTCTAAAGGCGCCTTCGATGCCAATATAGACTAGTTTAGAAGGGGATTTTTGTCAAGGATACAATCTTTTCTGTTTTAAAAGACCTCAAAACATCAACTCGGTCGACCTAAAAAAAAAAGGACGGCAATTTTCTTATTAAATCTGCTCCACCCACTCTCGAGAAAAACAAAGTTCCGCCCCTGGGTTGCAGAATTTTAGAACATGATTTGAGATTCATCAAAATACAAAATGTTTCAATGGGGGTAATCAGCCACGAGGTGGGCAACTTTGGACCAAAATCCACTATGTTTCGACTTTCGCAATAAATTATATATCTCCGTTTCAACTAGTTTTTGGTATGTTTCATATCTTTCGGCAAATTTCTGTGTGTTTCAACGATCTCGGCTACGTTTTGTTTATGTTTTTAATTGTCTGGACTAAATTTTGGTGTGATACTTGCAAAGGAATTCTTCAGCAGATAAAGGGGTCAAAGGCTCTATCAACCACTCATGTTGCAGGGAACTTTTTGACTGGAAACTGAATCGGCTCTTTTCCACTTTCCTCTTTCAAATTTAATTTCGAAAAGCTTATTTAAGGTTGTCATAATGCAATGAAATTTGACATGGTGAACAAACTGACAATTTTGAACAGATTTGTTCTTCATACTTCACATCGTAACGACACGCATTTAGCCATAATAACACGTTAAACAAACATAGAAATTAATTTTTTGAGAATAAGAGGTGGGGGGGGGGGGGGGGGAGTGGACAAAAGCTCTTGCGCAATTTCGGGGTCTTTTTTTTGTAAACAATAGAGAATTTTTTAAAATTTTATGATGGGCAGAAAGAATTGTAGTTTTTTTGTCTTTTCCCATTACCAAGTGTCTGTACTCCAATAATCTTTGTAGAGTTTTTCAAATTAATTTTTTGTTGAGATTTTTTCTTGTGAAGTAAAGATGCTTTTGTTTCAAGCTCTGATCTCCTTGACTGGAGTCAGAATTTTTTCTACTAAAAAATTGCATTATTGAAATTGCGCATCCGTGGCACTTTTAAATTTATGATTAGAATTTATGAGTTTTTTCTTGTTTTGATTTGTTTTCATTGCCAAGCGTCTTTGCATAAAACTTCTCCAAAAAACCCAGTTATACATTAAGCTAGTTTTGTTTTAAAAAACTTAAAACTTCGAAAATGGGAAACCATTTTGACTGAAAATAAAGCGAAAAGCATTGCCCAGTGCCACTACTTGAACTTTAAACGCTTACATGGAATTCGACGAAAGGTTAAGGTTGCATCATCCCTTATGTTGCAATACAAAAATGGCGTGAGCGTTCGGATGATCCGACTTTAAATTGCGACACGCGAACAATCATGACGACGCATTTAAGTTGCGACAGAACGGAAAATGAATCACAAAATATGTATGCACGCGAGAGGAGGTGCGAAAGGATATAACAAAAGTAAAATGGTGTGTGAACAAAAGTTCATGGTAAGTTCATAGAGGCAATCTCTATTTACCAAGTGGGCCAAAATCAATGTAAGCTAATGGATGACAGCCATAATTGGCCTGAAATATATATAAGAGATGATTGGTTCAAGGGGAACTCAAAGATCTAAGGTGCTTATCTCGCAGGCTAAATAAACACGCCAAATAGCGAGAACGAGGTTTTCTGTCCAGTTTTCAATCAGACAGCCTAAGTTTAAGTTGATCTTCTTGTATCTGGAAATAAAAACAAATTATTGGGCCAAAGAATTAAACTTCTTGGTAAATCATATTGTAACTTGGTAAGTTTGTAAAATCAAATTTTTAACTTTTTAAAATTGTGGCTTCGTCTGGATGATAGAGGATCTCATTTTTGTTACATACTTTTTCAGACCGAGCTCTCGTGGCGCTGAGCAAAAGTTCCTTGCACACAAGAACATTAAGCATAATTGCTCTAATTAAGGAATCAGTGAAAAATGATCAATGAGTTGAAGAAAAAAAAATTGTCCTTTTTCCTTGTAGATACGCGAGTAGCAATTTTTGATGATAAGGCGGTCGCCCCAACACCATCTCCTCAGGATTTTGAACTAGGTTCGCTCACAGCCCAAAAGTTCTGCCTTTAGAACTATTTCAGGACATCCATTTTAAGTCATAAAAAGATCAAAAGTGGAAGCATGTTTTTCCAAAAATAGTTGCATTAATTTTTTTTCATGACAATGAAGTTTTTTTTTGTTTAAGGAGAGCTTTTTAAAAATGTTCAAAATGTTTTTTTTTCAACAATCGCCACTCGCGGGGGTAAGTAGATTTGTCCATAGGCTCTTTTCTACCTCCGACTGTCAATTTTAATTTTGAAAACTATTTGAACATTGTCATAAGGCAAGGAAACTTGGCATGGCTAAAAAAATAACAAAACTGAACATATTTGTACTTCAAATTTGTTCACATCGTAACATCACGCATTTAGCCGTAATAAAACGTAGAACAACTACAAAATTAGGAAAATTGAAAGGCGGGGTAAATGTGGAAACGAGCCTGAATGTTTCCTTGAAGCAATGAGTCCTGATTAAATTGGTTTGCGATAAATTATTGCTTACAACGAAAATCGAGAAAATTTCTCTTGTATCACAGACATTTTTTAAAGAAAAATCAGGATAAGTTTTAGGGAAAAGTACACAAGCAACAAGTTCAGCCTGACTATCTGTCCAAAAATAGACCTCAATTTTCAACCACTGAAGTTTTCAAAATATAGGAGTTAGAGCCATATACAAAATCTTACTTTTTTCGTATAATACTGTGTGAGATTCTGTAGCTTACGCTTCCTGGTATATCTCATTGCGTAGATTAAAAACCATTTTCATGCCATTTAAGCAACTGGTTTGCTTATCTCAGCACATATTTGTTTTTGAGCGCAAAAATTACAGCAAAATATAAAAAAATCGTTCAATCTATGGGAAACTGCTTGTCATACGATTCTTTTATTGGAAAAAAATGCTACTCATACTATTTTCATACAACTACTTTCTTCTAAAAAATAGAATGGAATTGTATGACAATCATTTTTACATTGAACAAAGTTGTCTGACTAACCTTTTTTTTATCAACCCGAGAATATATACATGATTTGAAATGTTTCCACAATGATATAAAATTAAAAACTATTTGCCTATTTTTTTGGTTGAAATCTTTGGTGTTGCCTTTATTTTTTGGTGTTGCCTTTATTTTTTTGGTTGAAATCTATTTTTATTTTCACATAAAAATCAGATGCCTCAAAGTGCTAGGATAAAAATTAGGATCACAGCTCCTCAATTTATTTTCTTATATATTATGTGCAATAATCAAACAAATATGTACATATCACTTTTCATTGCTTTACTGTATCACTGGTGTTCTATGCAAATCAATTGATGTTCAATTTCCCCCAAACATCAATTGATGGTAAGGATTATATAAGAAAATTAAATAAACATAGCATCTGTCTTGTTCCGTCCATAGAAAATGGGGAGGAACTTTGTATTCGGGTGTGTTTTAGTTTTTTCTTCTTTTTGTTTTCCACGCAAAATCCGGTACCAAAATTATCGCAGTGGGTTGAGTGATATATCATATTAAAGCCCTTACAGTTTTGATTCGAAGCAAAATGAAAAATTTTGAAAATTTTTTCCCAGTGTCGAGAAAAACCGGTTGAAATTTTTCATTATTTGTCTTATTTCGAGCAAATAAAGCGATTGCGATTGAGCAGTCTTATGATGGCCTAAAACCTTGTAATAGCCTAATTTAAAACGTGAAAATTTGGACAACGTTAATTTTTTTTGAGTATTTTAACGCTTTTTGGAATCATAACTTTCAAAATTTCAAAAAAAAAAATTTCATAAATTTTTTTCCAGTGATTTTTTTAACAAAAATTGTTTTTCATTTTGCTTATTTTAGTATGGCTGTCTAATATAATTAATCACCGTTGTTTGTACCCCAGTTTTTATACCTAATATGCCTAATCCACCACGCCGAAAAAAAAACGACGATAGTTTGAAAAAACATATTTTTTTTTAAAAAACTGTGCTCGGAACATTCTGGAAAGTTCAGAATGTCCCGGACTTTCCTTTCTTCCTCATTTTTTATTTTTTTTTATACCAAGATATATTATATATTCTAGTCATTTGATTTTTTAAAAAACCTTAATCCTGCAAACAGTTAATTCCAGCAAAAGTTCGATAGCATCATAAATTTTCGAAAAAAAAAATGATAACCGGTTACTGTGCAAGTAGCACAAAATGCTCCGACCATAGTCTTAAAAATAATTTTTAAAAAATTTTTTCCAGAGTTAAGGCGTTTTTGACAGTCGGAATAAAATGGCAAATTTGAAAACAATTTTTGTAGAAGCATGGCTAGAAAACCAAAAAAAACGTAAATACTTTTCATAAACTAACTTTACTCGAGTAAAAAAAAATTTTATGGCCTAAATTAAGCATAAATAAGCTATTGTAAGCCTGCTCGCTCACCTTATTTGCTCAAAATTAGACTTAAAATCATAAATTTGAAACGGGTTTTTCTTGACACTGAGAAAAAAAACTTTTGAAGCACGACTGAAAGCGTTTTATTGTAATAAATCACTCAACCCATTCCGATGATTATTTATGTTACCTGATTTTGAGTGGAAACACCCGAATTCAAATTTCAATGGCCAGAAGAATAATCGTCATTTTCATTTATTTTATATTTTCTCTGCGCTAGATGTATCTTTTAATTTTTGCCTGTCTGTGTTGAAATTCTAAACAACCCCAAAAAAACTTGGGTTAAAACTGGGTCGATTTGTTCGTGCGTTTTCCGAGCAGCTCAATTTTCATAGACTTAAAAAGTAGGACCGTTTCTTTTGAACAGAAACAGGAGTTTGTAATTGGGTGTTTGCCAGTTTGGACAATTTGCTGCTCATACTCAATGCAAGAGTATAAGAAAAGTCATTCTTTGCTTATTTGTGCAGAAATTTTTTGTTTCAAAAACTTAATGATAGACGTTTTTAGAAACCATGAAGAAGAGCGAAGCAGCTAAATTTATGTCTGTATCATCTATCTATCTGTCTGATTCCTGACTTCTGTTTTAGCGGGGAAAACTTCGACCATCTTTCTGCATCATTCTGTTTGGACTGACTGAACTAAGCGACGACTTTTCACTGACTTCGAAAACCAAAAAAAATCAGGAAAATGAGTGAAATTGAGATCAACTGTGCAGTGTTGCGAGCACCGTCCAAGTCTTGCGTGTCAGGCGTGACCCAGAGACCGATCGACGAGCCAGTGAGTACACGTTTTTTTTTACTGTTCTACTCGAAAAGGCCCTCCCCCTCCCCTCTGTCGATTTTTTAAAATCAATTGTTTGTTTTCAAGGACATATGAACTTCATATATAGCCTTTTAGACCCCGACTCACACCCCCCTTAAAACTAATGCCTGTCTGATGGAGGGAACTAAGAAGATATAGAAGAGCCTTAAAATTAGTGATCACATTATGATCATTATTGAATACTTTTCGAGTGAGCCGCCAGTATCTCGAACTGATTGTTATTTCTGGGAAGCTGGAGAAACTAAAACTTTGCCTCGGAAGATGGTGTTGGCATTCCACCAGAAGTAGAGGCGCATTTAACCCTGATGTGCCTAATAATTACCCTAAAGGATAAATAATGAGAATTGATAAGAAACCATTTTAGTGCATTTTGCAATATACAGCATAACAACAGAATATATCCTCAGTCAATTGTAAAGGAAACTCAGCCCTCCATTTGCAATTTCCACCCAATTTTTGAAGGGCTCTTCGCTGACTGCTGAGTTGACAAGGGTCCATTAGGACAGGGCGGGCGCAAAGCACAGCAGCAGACAAATATACCCGAGTCCGCATATTGAATTTGTTCCCATTTCCCTTGCTTGTTTCAAATACCGTTATTCCCATTTTCTACCGGGGATAGTGCAATACTTAAGCTGCATTTACGCTATTCAAGTATATTATGTACCAAGGTATATCTTATATGCACAGCAAATATATCAAACAGGAAGAATTTTTTGTGGTTTTGCAAGTTGGTTATGATTGGGAAATATGCATAATTGCAAGTTAGTTCTTTTGTTGCTCAAAATAGATTGAAGATCAAATTTTCTATTAATAAGTGCCGTGAATTTTTTATTAAAATATTGTGTATTTCTCTTGTCGTTAGCACCGTTAATAATAAAGGAAAAAATAAAAACTACTGGCTCAATTTTCCATATTCAGAAGTTATCGTATATTCCATTCTGTTTTTATCTTTTTTTTGGTTGCAGTTTATTTCAATTGCACATTGCTTACTATTACAAGTAGTTCAAGGAATAATTATAATGAAATGGGTGAAGAAGATTTCATGAGCAACGGGTGAACTACAGGGACAATATTAAAAAATATCATATTTATTATTGTTTGATTTCCTCCAGCAAAAGAAGGATGCGAATATAGTGATTTCATTTTTTTATTGGCCTTTTTCGTATTTTAAGATTCCCAATTGGTTTCTGGGGAATTGAAGACAGCTTTATTTATTACCTGTCACCAACTGATACATATATATGCTCTTTATCAAGTGGATTTTCAACCAAATCCTCTGCTTTACCAATTAGCTTCAAATCTAAATTCGTCTAAGCCTTTTAGATTTTTCTCGAAGTTAGAAACGCCGTCTTCAGGTCATATTTGATCTAAAAGAAGTTCCTAATTTTCTCCACTTTGGTGAGATAATTACAATCTTCAGTGGTTTTCTGCGTTTTTTTACTCTAGACTCAGTTTTAATACAATATGGACGCGTCGCCATGTGAGACCAGCTCACACCAACAGTATAAGTTCAAAATGCAGTCAGAGACTTTTCACAGCTACTATCAATTTAGTAAATATTTGTACACATGACAATCTACTGCAAATTTCAAAATATCTGTGACCATTCGTTAATTGAAAATCTGGTGTTTGGTTAAAATCACTCTTAGTTATCCCTAGTTTAACCAATTGTTCGATTTCAGATCCAATTCCTTAAAATAAACTTCCCTTAGTCGTAAGTTATGGCTCAACATAATGAGTGTTTCTTTGAAGGGTCTCATTCCATTAATATTGCGTTGATGAGAAATGTGTCTGCTAGAGTAGGCCATGGACTAACCCTCAAGAACATCGCAGAACCGGTATGTATTTAGAAGCACTGTTTGTCGAAAGTTTCTTTGTATAGCTAGAACATCCGCTAAAATATATCGAAAATCTCAAACTCTCAAAATAGAAAGAACAGATTTTTCTCTAACTGATTAAAAAGGTGGTATTTTTTTTACAAGTTGGACTGTACAATTAAATTATAAGATGGCTGTTGCGACTCCTTCGACAGGAAGGACAATATGTTCTTGTTTGTTATCTTATCAGCTAATTTGTTGTGTTGTGACTGCAGGTGAAAATAGAGGGGGCGATGGCTGAGCACGAGTACACGAAGGAAGTGGTGAAGAAAGTAGGCCTCAAACTGTACGAAGTGGAGGCGGACGAGGAGTACCCCGACTGTGTCTTCATCGAGGACCCCGTATTCTTCCTGGGTGCATAAAAATAACACATACATAACTACATAAACCAATCAATTTAATGAAACCATTAGATCATTTTCTACTCATCATTTAAAAAACGATAAATATGAGCTGACTGCTTAGAAATAATGCATTTTCGAAATTTTTGAAAGCAAAATGTTGAAGCTTTGCAAAGGTTTTGGGGGAATTTTTTTTAATCGAAAAGCTACCTTATGGAAATTTACAGGAAAATACATGGTTGTTTGAGTTCAATTAAGTCTTAGTTTCTACGTGAGTCTACTATAAAATATTCGACCAACCCTGATGTTAGATCCTAAGCAAAAACATGTGTTGGGTCATATTCTAGACGGAGTGGCCTTTTTCCCTCAGGCGGGACACCCCTCCAGGCGAGGAGAGAAGGGGGCTGTGCTGGAGTTTGTGAAGAAACACTTCCCCACCCTCAAGTGTGTGGAGATGACGGGGGAGGGGTACATGGATGGGGGAGATATCTGCTTCCTCGGAGGGGAAAGTAAGATATCACTGCCACTATTCAACACGAGTCCAACTGTATGTTCAACTGTCAAAAATTAAAAACCGTCAAAAGTTTGAAACGTTACAACCAAATCTACAACTTTGAATCGTCAAATAGACAAAACAGAACTTGAAGAAAGCCAAGTTGTAGCCACGTTTTCAAAGAAAGCCGCGTTTTCAAATAAAAATTTGAAAACGTGACGACTGATGGAGAGCCAAGATCAAACCTCTGATATAGATTAAATAATGTAGATTGATCGCTATTATATTGTCTTTCTTTCAAATCAAGTTACCCATATCTTTTGCTAGAGAAGGAGATTCTGTGTGGAGTGTCGACGCGAACGAACGAGGAGGGAGTGAGGCAACTGCAGGCTGCATACCCCGACTACACCGTCACCCCCATCCCCATTCCCACAGTGGAAGAGGGGGGACTGCTGCACTTGATTACCCACTGCTCCAGATACGCTTCCGGACCATATCTGGCCATTGGCAAATCAGAGGCTAGTCAGAGGGTGAAAAAGTGAGTTTTTTTGTCATAGTTATTGCCACATGTATGAAAATTTTTAGGACTCCACTTGTAGAAACACTTGTCTGAATCCTGTCTGTACAAAACAGTCCCATACAAAGCAGTCCGGAAAAGTATGAAATTGCACGAAAAAACAGTCCAATACAAAACAGTCCGAAAAATTGTCCCAAGTAATAATTGTTTTAAAAAGCCAGCCAGGCCGAGAATTGTCCTTTGTTCAGCAAACATAAAGAAAAAGTAACCGCCGCATTCGCGCCAACGTGTTGCGAGCTTGCCAACAGAGGGTAGGACTTAATACGAAATTCAGAGCCGGTTATCACCGCAAAGAGGCGACGCGCGCGCAGCGCGCCCACCGGCGACCTTAAACAACCGGACTGTTTTGTATTGGACTGTTTTTTTCTACATTGGCTAGTAATAACTGAGCACAGATTGTTACGTTCATTGAGGATAAAATATAAAGGGATGCAGTAGCAAAACTTGGAGGGCGCTGCGCGCGCGTTTTTTCGATCAAACAGATTTTTTGAGTTTTCAGAAAAAGCTTTCTTTTGAGCTTTTTTTTTCTGGTCAAAGTTGTGGTTCTTAAAAGGGCCTTTATAGGGGAAAAAAACAATTAAGTCGACCTATAAAAAGGCTGGCATATGAAGTGTTTTTTTGTTCTGAAGGAACATCGAAGAGCGTGCTATAAGCAAGGTGGAGTTCTTCGAGGTGCCGGATGACTGGGCTGCGAACTGCATCTACGTGAATGGGTACGTGCTGCACTGTAGCCAGGAAGAGTACCCTGAGTCTTTCAAGGCATATCAGGAGAAGTTCGGAGACAAGGCCATTCCTCTCAAGAACAAGGAGTTCGACAAGATAGACGGATCCCTCACCTGCCGAGTCAGACTCCTCAAGTACCCACTCTGAGATAAAAGATCAAACACCAGATCACACACCAAATATTGACCAATTCAAGAGACGAGAACTCACGAACAAAGACCAAAGCTACGACTGATAAGACACGACAACTGAACTTTGATTAATGCGATTGGTTTAATTAGCAACTAATTTCAATATATTTTGTTTTTCAATCTTTTTTTTTATCAAATTTTGAGTGATACCAAACTTGCCGTGTTAAGCCTCCACTTAACTGCTAAAACTCGAGTCTCGGTTGAAACCACTCTGAATTCCTCTTTGAGAGCGTTTAGAACTTTGACTCAATTTTAATAAACTTTGACAATCCTCGAAACTCAACGAAGAAAAGTAATTCAAGTTATTTTTTGAACCTTAATAAATTGGGGTGGACTGATCTAATTCAATTGATATAAGTTTTCCTCTTCAATTTCCTATCAAGTAAAGGAATTCAATACTTAATAGAGTTTTGTAGTTTGATCTTCAATTCGAGATATTTGCGCAGAAAGTGTTTTTTTTGCTCGTATAAAAACACGCAGCAAATTGAAGTTTTTGCAATTTTCGACCATATAACCAAATTTTGACTATAAGAAGCTTTCAGAGATAATATTCACATATTTTTACAGATCCAAAAATCAAAAAACAAATGAAAATAAGACATGAAGAGTTCATACATTTTTGGATCTTCTAACAAGGATAGCTGGATACTGCTAGCCTTACCGAGCAAGTATTTGTTAAAAAACGGCTCAAAAACAAAAAAATATTCTAAAAGCAAATTGAAAAACTTTCAATACTTTTTCTAAATTTTTGCAGTATTTTTTTCCCACTTTTGAAATTTTTGATTCCTAAAATGGCCCTAAAAGTTTCCAGAAAACACTTTTACTCGAGTAAAATTAAGTAACGACCAAACTCAAGCTAAGCCATCAAAAGCCTGCAAGCTCAACTTATTAGCTCGAAATTTGACCAAAAATCAAAAATTTCAAACCGGTTTTTCTCGACGCTGAGAATTTTTTTTGAGTTATTCAAATAGCGACTAAAAGGGTTTTAATATGATATATCACTCGACCCATTCGATAATTATTTTGGTACCTGATTTTGCGTGGAAAAAATACAAGCCTTAATACTAAGTTCCGCTACATTTTTATATGGTCAGAATAATTAGCAACATATTAGCAACAAATTAGCAACATAATAATTAGCAACGGAATAATTAGCGCTGGAAGAAGATTGCAGTTTGCATTGCATAGGAAAAACTTTAAGAGAACTTTAAGCTTTTTAATTATATTTATTGGTTAAATCATTACACTTGCTGCTAGTACGCAAGACAAATCAAATCTGAATAAAATTTATAAAATCAACATGAGATGTGTTTAACAGAATCACTGATTTATTTCAACTTCAGTGAAACTTTCAACAAGACACATATTTTGAGCAAGCTCAATTCAAAGTTTTTTTTATGTGTAATTTATCAACTCTGATTTGAAACAACTCCATTTTTTCTCTTACAGAGTTACAAGGTTGCAAAAGAATGGAATAGATAGAATTCATCACAAAGATCAAACAAATTATTTCAGAAAAATTTTTACTTGCAAAGTTTAAACAAAAACATGACTCAAGGGTCACCTAAAATTTCTAATTCGAATTGATAGTCGCTTCAAAACAGCAGATTGCTCTTTTTGAATATTTATATCTGCTCCACCTACTATTTATACAGCTTTTGAAAAATTTATTGATCAAAGTCTTAATATTTTGAAAAAATTCTGACTTTAAAGCTGGAACCTAATTCAAATAGTTATTTGTAAATTCGCGTTTGCCGTGTTGTCGGCGTTCTATGCAATCTTTTCTTTTAAAAATTGTATGTCAGATAGCTGCTGAGTGGAAACTGCTTTGGAGCTAAAGGCTTGCAGTTATACTTAAAATTTCGAATTGAGGCACCTATTTGATCCTTTTTAGTGTCAGCAATTTGAAAAACTTTCAAATATTTTTTCTAATTTTTTGCAGAATTTTTTTCCCCACTTTTGAAATTTTTGATTCCTAAAAAGGCCCTAAAAATTTCCGGACTGTTTTGTATTGGATTGTTTTCTTCTACATTGGCTAGTAATAACTGAGCACAGATTGTTACGTTCATTGAGGATAAAATATAAAAGGATGCAGTAGCAAAACTTGGAGGGCGCTGCGCGCGCGTTTTTTCGATCAAACAGATTTTTTGAGTTTTCAGAAAAAGCTTTCTTTTGAGCTTTTTTTTTCTGGTCAAAGTTGTGGTTCTTAAAAGGGCCTTTATAGGGGAAAAAAACAATTTAGTCGACCTATAAAAAGGCTGGCATATGAAGTGTTTTTTTGTTCTGAAGGAACATCGAAGAGCGTGCTATAAGCAAGGTGGAGTTCTTCGAGGTGCCGGATGACTGGGCTGCGAACTGCATCTACGTGAATGGGTACGTGCTGCACTGTAGCCAGGAAGAGTACCCTGAGTCTTTCAAGGCATATCAGGAGAAGTTCGGAGACAAGGCCATTCCTCTCAAGAACAAGGAGTTCGACAAGATAGACGGATCCCTCACCTGCCGAGTCAGACTCCTCAAGTACCCACTCTGAGATAAAAGATCAAACACCAGATCACACACCAAATATTGACCAATTCAAGAGACGAGAACTCACGAATAAAGACCAAAGCTACGACTGATAAGACACGACAACTGAATTTTGATTAATGCGATTGGTTTAATTAGCAACTAATTTCAATATATTTTGTTTTTCAATCTTTTTTAATCAAATTTTGAGTGATACCAAACTTGCCGTGTTAAGCCTCCACTTAACTGCTAAGACTCGAGTCTCGGTTGAAACCACTATGAATTCCTCTTTGAGAGCGTTGAGAACTTTGACTCAATTTTAATAAACTTTGACAATCCTCGAAACTCAACAAAGAAAAGTAATTCAAGTTATTTTTTGAACCTTAATAAATTGGGGTTGACTGATCTATTTCAATTGATATAAGTTTTCCTCTTCAATTTCCTATCAAGTAAAGGAATTCAATACTTAATAGAGTTTTGTAGTTTGATCTTCAATTCGAGATATTTGCGCAGAAAGTGTTTTTTTTTGCTCGTATAAAAACACGCAGCAAATTGAAGTTTTTGCAATTTTCGACCATATAACCAAATTTTGACTATAAGAAGCTTTCAGAGATAATATTCACATATTTTTACAGGTCCAAAATTCAAAAAACAAATGAAAATAAGACATGAAGAGTTCATACATTTTTGGATCTTCTAACAAGGATAGCTGGATACTGCTGCCTTACCGAGCAAGTATTTGTTAAAAAACGGCTCAAAAATGAAAAAAGATTTTAAAAGCAATTTGAAAAACTTTCAATACTTTTTCTAAATTTTTGCAGCTTTTTTTTTAACCACTTTTGAAGTTTTTGATTCCTAAAATGGCCCTAAAAGTTTCCAGAAAACACTTTTACTCGAGTAAAATTAAGTAACGACCAAACTCAAGCTAAGCCATCAAAAGCCTGCAAGCTCAACTTATTAGCTCGAAATTTGACCAAAAATCAAAAATTTCAAACCGGTTTTTTTCGACGCTGAGAATTTTTTTTGAGTTATTCAAATAACGACTAAAAGGGTTTTAATATGATATATCACTCGACCCATTCGATAATTATTTTGGTACCTGATTTTGCGTGGAAAAAAAACAAGCCTTAATACTAAGTTCCGCTACATTTTTATATGGTCAGAATAATTAGCAACATATTAGCAACAAATTAGCAACATAATAATTAGCAACGGAATAATTAGCGCTGGAAGAAGATTGCAGTTTGCATTGCACAGGAAAAACTTTAAGAAAATTTTAAGCTTTTTAATTACATATATCGATTAAATCATTACAATTGCTGACATTACGCAAGAGGAATCAAATATGAATAAAATTTTATAAATCAACATGAGATGTGTGTGATTTGTTTAACAGAATCACTGATTTATTTCAACTTCAGTGAAACTTTCAACAAGACACATATTTTGAGCAAGCTCAAATCAAAGTTTTTGTTATGTGTAATTTATCAACTCTGATTTGAAACAACTGCATTTTTTCTCTTACAGAGTTACAAGGTTGCAAAAGAATGGAATAGATAGAATTCATTAAAAGGATCAAACAAATTATTTCAGAAATTTTTTTACTTATTTCAGGAAAACCCTTGTAGACAGTACTTTTAGGTTGGTTGTTAAAGAAGAATGAGTCTTATCTTTCAAGAAACTTAAATGAGACGAGTCATCTAGCTAGAACGAATTGCAATGAAAATTTTTTTCGAAAAATCGTCCATAAAAATTTCAATCATCAAATAAAAAATTACAATACTTGGTTTTTTTTAAAATGGCCCAAATATTTGCAGAAAACTTTAGAAAAAAAAGTTCTGAGAAAAAGAGTGTACGGGTCTTTGCATGAAAAATAATAATTGTTGGAAAAGACATTAGGGTAAAAAAACTGAAACAAGAATTTTTTTAAAATGAGTCCAAGTTTCTCAGAAAATTCGGGAAACTTATATTTTTATTGTAGGAAGCCTATTAGAGTTTAATGGAATCTTTTGTCCAACACTTTTGCGGTAACTTTGCTGAGCCAAGTAGATAACACTCAGATAATTTTCAAAGCACATGTTATGAACCGACGCAAAAAATTTCACAGCATTCTTGATTTCTGCAAAAAATTTTAGCTGTTATACTTAAAGATTAAACTATGCAAACTTGATCGCTCTCCTATCTATTTCAGCCAAGAATCAAAATAAAAACTCAGTCACGAAGAGTTCTATGATCAGTTCCCTTATATTCATTGATCTGCTGCTTTTGCATGCAACAGGTTCATACATTTTTGATAAAAACTTCTCAGTGCCAATTAAACCATTAACAATGACCACCGTCTAACAAGCAACAAATTTTGAGCATGCTATAGACGAACTTAAGAGTTTTCATAGTAATCTTGATTTATGCGAAAAAATTAGGCTGTTTTTTAAAGACTATACTTCATCGTTTTTTTTAATCGTTGGTCTATCTTTTTAAAAATTGACAAAAATTTTGTGCTCTTGTCTGCGCTCTTGTCAGATTGGTAAAAAATGAAAAAAAACTAAGCAGTTTTGAATTAATGATGCGAAAATTGATAGTGTGGTAGATAAGCCCAAAAAAGGGTTTAAATTTTCTTTAACGTGTACGGTGGGAAAAATTGGCTCAGACATCATGTAAAACTGATTGAAGAAATTTTGTTCATTTTTCAATTGTCACGGCGCTGGAAGAAGATTGCAATTTACATTGCATAGGGAAAATTTTAAAAGAACTTTAAGCTTTTTAATTACATCTATTGATTAAATCATTACACTTGCTGACATTACGCAAGAGGAATCAAATCTGAATAAAATTTATTAAATCAACATGAGAGGTGTGTGATGTGTTTAACAGAATCACTGATTTATTTCAACTTCAGTGAATTTGTCATCGAGAGACATATTTTGAGCAAGCTCACTTCAAAGTTTTTGTTATGTGTAATTTATCAACTCTGACTTAATACAACTTCGTTTTTTCTCTTACAGAGTTACAAGGTTGCAAAAGAATGGAACAGATAGAATTCGTTAAAAAGATCAAACAAATTATTTCAGACAAATTTTTACCTGCGAAGTTTAAACAAAAACATGACTCAAGGGTCACCTAAAATTTCTAATTCGCATTGATAGTTGCATCAAAACAGCAGATATCTTCTCCACCTACTATTTTTGAATATTTTTATCTGCTCCACCTACTGCTCCACCTACTATATCTGTTCCACCTTTATATCTGCTCCACCAAACCTATATTTTGAAAAAAATCTGACCTTAAAGCTGGAACCTATTTAAAATAGTTCTTTGTAAATTCGCGTTTGCCGTGTTGTCGGCGTTCTATGCAATCCTTTCTTTAACAATTGTTTGTCAGATAGCTGCTGAATGAAAACTGTTTTGAAGCTAAGGGCTTGCATTTATACTCGAAAACTTAATTTTGAAAAAACGCAATCATGTTGATTTGCTCTTTTGATAATTTAAATGCAGTTTTAATAACTCGGTTTTAATTTCAACCATAATTTACTGACTCGAAGTCAGAATTATAGTAACCCCAAATTGTTGGTAATATCGATGACTTTGAGCAATTTAATCGCAATAGCTTTTTGGTAAAAAATTTTTTTTGTCAGAAACATTAGCATTTTTGGTTAAAAAATTTTTTGTAAACAGTTCTTACATATGGAAATTAGTGAGAAACTAAAATCTGACGTAGAAATGAGTAGTTTTAAGGGTTAAGTATTGTCGTTTAGATTCGTGGTACAATCAAAACATTCACACTTGAATTGAAGTAACTATTTGGTCTTTTTTAGTGTCAGCAAAACTCAATTGTTGTTTTTAGCACCTACCTGATTTAAGCTTCAGGGTCAGAAAAAAAACAGCAAAAAACAGCTCGCTCTCCTATCTATTTCAGCCAAGAATCAAAATAAAAACTCAGTCACGAAGAGTTCTATGATCAGTTCCCTTATATTCATTGATCTGCTGCTTTTGCATGCAACAGGTTCATACATTTTTGATAAAAACTTCTCAGTGCCAATTAAACCATTAACAATGACCACCGTCTAACAAGCAACAAATTTTGAGCATGCTATAGACGAACTTAAGAGTTTTCATAGTAATCTTGATTTATGCGAAAAAATTAGGCTGTTTTTTAAAGACTATACTTCATCGTTTTTTTTAATCGTTGGTCTATTTTTTTAAAAATTGACAAAAATTTTGTGCTCTTGTCTGCGCTCTTGTCAGATTGGTAAAAAATGAAAAAAAACCAAGCAGTTTTGAATTAATGATGCGAAAATTGATAGTGTGGTAGATAAGCCCAAAAAAAGGGTTTAAATTTTCTTTAACGTGTACGGTGGGAAAAATCGGCTCAGACATCATGTAAAACTGATTGAAGAAATTTTGTTCATTTTTCAATTGTCACGGCGCTGGAAGAAGATTGCAATTTACATTGCATAGGGAAAATTTTAAAAGAACTTTAAGCTTTTTAATTACATCTATTGATTAAATCATTACACTTGCTGACATTACGCAAGAGGAATCAAATCTGAATAAAATTTATTAAATCAACATGAGATGTGTGTGATGTGTTTAACAGAATCACTGATTTATTTCAACTTCAGTGAATTTGTCATCAAGAGACATATTTTGAGCAAGCTCAGTTCAAAAATTTTGTTATGTGTAATTTATCAACTCTGACTTAATACAACTTCGTTTTTTCTCTTACAGAGTTACAAGGTTGCAAAAGAATGGAACAGATAGAATTCGTTAAAAAGATCAAACAAATTATTTCAGACAAATTTTTACCTGCGAAGTTTAAACAAAAACATGACTCAAGGGTCACCTAAAATTTCTAATTCGCATTGATAGTTGCATCAAAACAGCAGATATCTTCTCCACCTACTATTTTTGAATATTTTTATTTGCTCCACCTACTGCTCCACCTACTATATCTGTTCCACCTTTATATCTTGAAAAAAATCTGACCTTAAAGCTGGAACCTATTTAAAATAGTTCTTTGTAAATTCGCGTTTGCCGTGTTGTCGGCGTTCTATGCAATCCTTTCTTTAACAATTTTTTGTCAGATAGCTGCTGAATGAAAACTGTTTTGAAGCTAAGGGCTTGCATTTATACTCGAAAACTTAATTTTGAAAAAACGCAATCATGTTGATTTGCTCTTTTGATAATTTAAATGCAGTTTTAATAACTCGGTTTTAATTTCAACCATAATTTACTGACTCGAAGTCAGAATTATAGTAACCCCAAATTGTTGGTAATATCGATGACTTTGAGCAATTTAATCGCAATAGCTTTTTGGTAAAAAATTTTTTTTGTCAGAAACATTAGCATTTTTGGTTAAAAAATTTTTTGTAAACAGTTCTTACATATGGAAATTAGTGAGAAACTAAAATCTGACGTAGAAATGAGTAGTTTTAAGGGTTAAGTAATGTCGTTTAGATTCGTGGTACAATCAAAACATTCACACTTGAATTGAAGTAACTATTTGGTCTTTTTTAGTGTCAGCAAAACTCAATTGTTGTTTTTAGCACCTACCTGATTTAAGCTTCAGGGTCAGAAAAAAAACAGCAATAAAAATTGAAACTTCATTTTTTTGGGTTTTCCTAATTTAGCCTTACTCAGCCTAGAAATACAGAAACTAAAGATCTTTCACATGGTGATTTGAAATTATGAGGCGGATCAGGGGCGAATCTTCTATTTTCTCCAGGAAGGAGGCGAATTTTCAAAATGAAAAAACAAAACCATAATAAAACGTTTTTAAACCAATTATATACACAAAATTAAGCTCAGTAATTTATGAGTATTTTACGTTTGAGAGAGCATCTTAAATTTTTAACGGAAATCTGCCAAGGAATGCCTCAGAAAGCAGAACAGTTTTGAAGTATATTTCAACTCCTACAAATAACACAGTAGTTTCTGTTTGGAAATTTAGAGGTTTTGTTTAAAAAGTGGCCCGTGCCTCGGAAAAAGAACCTTACAGTTAGCCTATTAATCATAGTGTCAACGCTTAAATTTTATTAGAAAGCACCCGAACAACCCACAATATATTGCAAGAAAAATATGCTGATGGTCCAAACTGCTCTTTCAAAAGATTATTGATAAAATTCTAATAACTTTCAAAAGTGAAATTTAATTGTTCAAAGATAGTCTAATAAGCAAACTTGACGACTGATCATTTGTCAATGCGATTTGCCTCGAGCATAACTTTGTGAAAAAATCCGCCTAATAGCAAGCTTATTCAGATCTTTTTCGTTCAGAAAAAGTTTTATTGCTTTTCCAAATATATCACCACGTATTGTTTTGCTTGAAAGCTTCAAAGCTTCATGTCGAGGTAAGTTCCGTATCGAATATAGTTTACAATGATGAATTATGTTTTTTTTACTGAATTTTTTTCTACGAAACATTACCCCAACTAACCAACGACGTACATTTAACTTAGATTTTTTTGATTTTATGTGAAGCAGAACATCATTTTGATTTATTGGTTCAACGAAACTTTGACTGCTCTAGCTAATTGTTTGAAATTCAAGGTTTTTCTCAGTTGGTAGGAAATTCCGCAAAAATGACCTAATACTTTTGAATACCTCTATGTGCTTAACAAAGTTCAACTTGCAATCAAAGTACATTCCTAGGTAATTTAAATTTGAAATTTTTTTCTAAATAATCTTCAAGATTTTTGACATTTTCTTCTTTTGTTTCCTGATTTTGTGAAAATAACCAGTTTAGTTCTGTTAGCTTGTTTTCAATTAACCAATTATTACGCCATGCAGTTCAGCGCTCAGCGTGTCGTAGTCCAATTTGATTATTTTGGAGCTGTATAGTCCGTGTAAAGAATAATATGAAGGTGGTTGCAACACGTATCAAAAACGCTCATGTAAATAATGAAGACTAGGGGACAAACGATAGAACTTTGATATACTCCAAACTCAAAAATTTCTTTTTCCGCAACTAACTGCTCTTTAAACGTAAAGTTACTTCTTTGGTTAAAATAGGACTAAATTAAGTCATTCACACTCCCTCTAATTCCGGTTTTAATGGTAATACTTTTTTTCCAAAAACAAAAACAAAGGATTTTGGTGAAAAGCTTATTTCTGTTTTTAATTGAATTTTATGTTTAATTGAGACCCAATCGTTGCAAAGGAATGATTGAACCTCTCAAATTAATTTTTAGAAGTTATAGTTAAATTTATAATACATTTTTTTGTCAGTAATTTCCAAAAAAAACATTACAGAACTGCCGGCATTCGTTTTTCGATTTGCATTTGAGCGTATTTTGATAATACTCTTTGTTGTTATAAGAAAATTTGTTCGATTTCTTGGTTCATAAAATTTTTTTTTTAGACTTTTGATTTTTAAGCTTCAAGTGTTCACGGTAGAAATTGTTTCTTTCGTTCACGGATTTTTTCAATCAATAATTTACTACGTTTTTTATGGTTTTTAGTGTCTAATCGTTTCGAAAAAAAAATCAGGAAATTTTTTAATCCCTGAACTCAACGAAATTTTCACAGGTCGAGTTTCAGATTTTTAAAACCCTAGTTTTTGCTTGATTTTTGTATGCCAAGTTGTAAACAAGTACTAAAAAACCTTTAATTAAACTATTCCAAGCTCTACGTGGAATTGCATTTTCTTCCAGAGCATCAACTTTGAAATTAGTTTCACCTTTAACTGTAAAATGATCTCGTATTCTGGTTTTTAGTATTTCAACTGCACTGTTTTCATCATAATTGTTAAAAACCACTAATCAGTGTTTGACAAGTGTTTTGATATTATGAAGCAGCAGATATATGGACAAAATGAAGGTTGAATTTTCAAAACAGCTCTTGAATGATTGTTCTACGAGAGTTAGATCTGAAGCGGTCAAAACCTAAATCCCTGCATAGATTTTTTCAATCATTTCAGGATTGTTAATGTCTTTCAGATGATCTTGTATTTTGGTATTATTTTCAATGGTAGTACGTGGGATAACGTATGACTAGGTTATCCTTTGATTATTTACTTTGTTTTTTGATAGTTTTTAAGGTCTAATCTTTTTGGAAAAAAAAACGCTAAATTTTGCGATCTCTGAACTCAACGAATTTATCACAGGTCGAGTTGAGATTTTTAAAACCCTAGTTTTTGCTTGATTTTTGTATGCCAAGTTGTAAACAAGTACTAAAAAACCTTTAATTAAACTATTCCAAGCTCTACGTGGAATTGCATTTTCTTCCAGAGCATCAACTTTGAAATTAGTTTCACCTTTAACTGTAAAATGATCTCGTATTCTGGTTTTTAGTATTTCAACTGCACTGTTTTCATCATAATTGTTAAAAAACATCAATCAGTGGTTGACAAAAGTTTTTCACTAGGAAGCGGCAGATGATTGGACAAAATGAAGATTAATTTTGCAAAAATGCTCTTGAATTTTTGTTCTACGAGAGCTAGATCTGAAGCGGTCAAAAGTCAAATCCCTCCATAGATTTTTTAACTCATTTCAGGATTGTTAATTTCTCTCACTTGATCTCGTAGTTTGGTAATGTTTTCAAAGTTACACGTGGGATAATATATAAACAGGTCGTTATTGTATTGGACACAACCGATGACAATTTTTTTGTAATAATTTGTAACTCAATACAGTGAGGTTTTTGAGAATCGAAAAATTTATATCCGCTATTACATCAAGCCAGCACCACCTCCCTCCGACAACAATGTTCAATTGAGTGTTAGACTCCTTAATTTAGACTCCGGAATCTGAATTCTTTTTACGCCTTGTCTCTGTTTCGCAAACAACATCTGGACAAATTGTGTGATTTTCGAATAAATTTTAGCTCACTAATTTTTCTGATAAGTGCTCTGATGTTCTGAAGCGGAATTGCAAGCATCACAGCCAAAAATCACGTCAAGAAAAGAGACAAGAGGCACAAAACTAAGTTGAGAGCACTCAATCCAAACGCTATGTGTCACAAAACAGCCCAGAAACGTTATTTCATATTTGAATACATTACATATATCCCCTATTTAACCAAATACTTTTCAATTATCTCTCGAGTCACAGATTCTGCAGAAAAAAAATTCAAAAACAAACTAGATTTGCCAAAAGTGAACCACTTGAACTGCAATTATCGCGAGTATAATTAGATCAAACATACAACAAGAAACGTTGCAGTTCGCGCAGGAAATTTTTTGAGTTCAAGTTGTGCAGTCGCGGACTCCTCCTAGGTTCTTCTTTATGATCAGTAAACGAATAAGAAAACATAAAAACACAAATAATTAGTTCGAGCCAGTTTACTTAGCAACCACTCAATTTCCTGTGGTTGTTAGATAATTTTGCTTTGACGTAGATGTTTAGTTGCAACCTCATCTTCAGGCAATATTTCATTCAAAAACATCAATTAATGCTTTTTTGTATTTTCGAAGTTTTTCAAATATCTCCTTGCAGCATACAAAATATCCTTTTCTTTAAAATAAACAAGCTTTACTATTTTACTGGGATAAAAATCACCAAATTTTCCAGGTAATTCATGACAGGTTTTTTACCAGTCTGTACTTACGTTTTTTTGCCAAATTTTTCCTGAAAAAATTGACCATGTCATTCACCAGGTTTGCACGAGCTCGGTTATTATGCAACCATCTTTTCAGTACTTTTACAGTGCTATATCTCTATCAACCGTTTCTTCAAGCTGGGCAGAATGCACATCTTGAGCCAAACCCAGATCGTCTTGTTTTTTCTTTAGATACTCGATATCCCATTTCTGATCAACATTTTCAAGTTTATCACATTAATTTTCATAAAGTAGGTATTAAACAATCAAGTGATTAGGTGATCAAGTAAAATAGATTAAAAATTCACTATTTTCAAAGTTTGTTGACCTTTTTTTAGGTTGAACAAGCTGAGTTCCGAGCACTTCGAGATAACTATAAAGACCCCATTCTTACAAACTTCTATGCGCAGGCAAACTTCTGAAAACACTGGTCAAAAATGCTGTTTCTGGACACCTTCTGGACAGAAGAACTGTTTTTTTTAATTCAAAATTAGTACAAGTTGACTCCAAAGGAGAAAAATGTTAGGATGGTTGGCTGAAATTTATTGGCTTAAAAAACACCAGAGGTAACCTTTGTTTGGCGAGGTGGTCGAATCCCTGAGATGGAAATTTTTTTGAGCTTAGCATATCGCTAGATTTCCGGTGAAAAGCTAATAAAATTATATTATTGTAACAGACTTCGTTTTTGTAGAAAAAAAAACATTCTCCATCTACAGAGGTCATCCCGCTAGGTCATGAATGCCCCGAAACATTTTGGAACTAAGTTCAAAGATTCTATACAAGTATACAAGCACAAATCTTCACCTTCTTTTATTTAAGTAGAAAAGATATGTGCAAAATTATCATTTCAAGTTATTTCTGACTAATCCAACTCGTCTTAAGGACTTTGCGGAATCTCAAAAAACTCAACCCATTGATGGCAGGTGCAGATCTAGGATTGGAGTTAGAAAGAATTTCCAAAAATTTTGGCGAACTTTTGTTAAAGATAGAAACCAAATTGATACTTGGAGTTCAAACTTTGGAAAAAAAGGTCAAAAATGTCGTGTTTGGGGGCTTTTTGGAGATATTGACAAGGAGTACCAAAGGGGGACCGGGTCATGATATGTTTATTCCGTTTTTTGATCGTTACTTTGAAGGCGATTTGTTAAATGCTGGTAAAACTTGCATGAGATAACTTTTTAACAAGTGAGTTTTACCAAAACATGATTCAGTATATTCGAGCATATTTAATGTTCTGTTTTTCCTTATAAGCCTTGTTCGTAGTTGAGCCGGCCCAGCTGTTTCACAAAGTAATCGGAGCATAACTTTCCAGCTTTTTCAACCGGAAAAAGACATGAGCTTTTTGAATCATTTTGTTTCGGTAGCAGCTGCTATGGTCTTTATTTTTTCACTGTTCGTCGAGTTTTCGTTCAAGTTGGTGAAAACTAAAGATTACAAAATCAATTTATTATCCTGCTAACTTAGTTACTGCTTGCGCTTTTCAAGTTTGACTTTTAATAGTAGTTTATCAAAAATTAGACTGACTGTAGCTGAAAATGGGACTGCTCAAGCTCAATACAGTGGCAGGTAATTTTTTTCCACTTAAAGCATGCATTCGTCGGAATTCTTAATCAACATGATTGTACTCGCAAGTTTTTTTTGTTGGGGGGGAGTTATATTCAATGATTGAGCTTTTTAATTTTTTTGGCAAAATCTAGGTTTTTTGTCTCAGAGTTTTGGGGCTATAATAAAAGTATCACGTTTTTTCAACGAGGAATAAGTTTTATAAATACTGAAGTTTATTGATTTTTTTAGTTAGCGTGTTTCAATCTGCTTTAGTTTTCTGCCTGCTGATTTTTTTCATTGATCTTCAACAATGTTCCGGATCTGAAACGACAGCCGCATCCACCGAGTCAGTGATGATGCCTTCGAACAGCGTGAACAGCCGACACGCTCAGGCAGTCGGCTACGAGATAGAAGATGTGGCCGACGACACTGCCGACTACTGTCTCAAGATAAAAGAAGAGGCGAACAAAACGTACATTGAAGCCGACGATGCTAAAGCCGAATTCGGACTCTCCGACGATGTCTCGGAGCAAGAGGCGTCCGATTACTACAACTACGCGATGCGAGAAGCGGTAAAGATTATGGAACTCGCCGATGAGTGTGTTTCGGCAATGATGTATGCAGTGAGCAAAGACGGCAACCTCGTCGTCAAATCGGAGTCCTTGGCGATGACCGTCGATGACCCGAACGCCAACTTGACCGAAGTTAAGTTCACGATCGACGACATCCGAATGGACATCTCAGTGTACCAAATGAATATTACAATATGGGCTCACGAGTTCACAGAGCGTGCCGACAACATAGTGGCCGCTCTTCGGGACGCAATGCAGGAGATCTCGGAGGAGGAGGGGGCTTCGGCGGAGGCACTGGACGATGCTAAGGATACAAAGAATGAGATCAAATACTACACGGAAGGCATAATCGAATATGCAGAAGATATGAAAGACGACGGGGATGAATCATTCGAAGACATGAATGAAGACTTGGATGACCTCGCTGCTAATCTGAAAATGATCATGTAAACTAGCTGAATTATTTATATGCACTAACCATACCCAATTACTTAAATATCACCAAAGGTAATCAACATATTAGATACATAATCAATATATTACTTAATTATAATGAAATCGGGGATTTTACTATTCGATACTCTGGGGGTGTTATATTGAAATAAATGGTATATTTTCAGTTTTTTAACTGCACGCCCAATTAATGAGGAACCATAAATTATCTGTTTTATGTCACACCAAAAATATTCTGTAATTTCCTGACACAAAGAAAAACTTTTCACGTTTGAGCTAGACTTTTGGAGATGAACATTCTACAGAATTGAAAGAACAAATCAAGAAACAGCTAATCAATTGAAAAAGGCTGCAAGTAGCCAAAGCATCAAAACATTGATTTTTGATCATACGTTAGATTCAAAAAGAATCTCAAACTCTGTAATGCAAAACGGTTTTTTATTTGTTTTCGTCGTCTTCCAGGTAGGCCACAAATTACCTTGCCAAATTATTGCAAAAAATCCACGATTTGTTGCTTTTTACAGCTCCCCAATTTCAACTAACGCCCGTTAAAGTCGACAAAAAAACTTGCTCGTCTTGATTAACTAATTTTGATTGTCAACTTATGTTTCACTTATCTGTAAAAAATGTCTAAAAAAATTGTTTCTCCACAAATCAATTGCAATTGTTTGCAACCATTCTTTGAGAACATTCTCAATCAAGCATGGAAATAATTAAAGTAAATCCTAGGCAAAAACTGTAAATACATACTTATGCTTAGAAAAATTGTCTGAAAAGCCATATGTCTTCATTATTTGATTTCGTTTTTTCTTTTACTTGCGATTCTAACTTCAAAAAAAGCTGAAAAATCAAAGAAAAAATCTCAACTTTTCAATTTCATTTTTCTTCGCATATCAAACATAAAACTACCTGTTTTGAAAGCATATTATAGCCTGCATGGCACTACGTTAAATAAATGAAACAAAACACTGGTTTACTTCCAGATGCGAATAGGACAAGTCGTACAATTCCATACACATAGTTTTTGGAAAAAAAGCTGGTCAAACAAGTTACATATAATTTTTCAAAAATCACTGTATTCGTAAATAAAACTTTGTTTTGTTTTTGCGTAAATATCGTTGCAATGTCCCAAGAGGCTTGTTCATTGAAAAAAATTGCCATGAAGTTTCCATGCATCGGCAAAACATGAAACGAACCAAAAATTTAATTCATCAGCTGGAAAAAATAATACATTAGCTGGAAATTTAGCTGGCCTCACTTCTGTTTGGAACAATTCGGTGGGCGGGATAAATAGCCAAGAGTAAAAATTGCGCGTTGCATTTTCAGCATCAAATATAAAACGAGCAGTTTAGGTGGTACGTGTAGGGTGTGCATTTTCGGCGAGGCCCACGAACATCCAGGGATCAATCTCTTGAGAGAAAAATCTTTTGACAATTAGTCTGAATACAAAAACCACCCCTAGCATTTACATTCTTTGATTTTTAAATACTTGGATTAATTATCGGAAAAAGTTATACTGCTAGCAGCTCTGACCAATTTTCACAAAAAAGTTAAAGCTGTCCCAAATCATCCCCCCACGCCATAAATCATCCCACCACGCCATATAAAATTCAAATTGATAAACTTCGCTCCTTGTAACAAATCAATTTTGGCAAATAAGCTTCCTTCAACCAATTCGGAACGGATTTCTAATACGCGTTAATGGCGCGTAATATTTCCCGCGTTTAATTGTCTCAATATTGTCAAAATGGCAATCTTTAAACCCCCATAACTTTACGTAAGCAAATTTTTCAAATTTAAGCTCAGGACAACAATTTTGATTGATATAAAAAAACCCGTCAAAAGTGGCTAGTTAAAAAGTCGAAAATTGTCTGACGAAAAAAACAACCCCGCGAGCACAATTATTTCGTTACTTTCTTGGCCATTTGAAAGGTTAATTTGTGAACACTATGTTATAATAGCTTTTATAAGATATAAAATCTTCTTGTGTTATTTAATGGTACTTTAATATCAACAAATTGCGGTCTAATTTATAAAATTAAAATAAAAAAATGAAACAGCTTGCTCTCAAGTCTATAACTGTTTTGCGATGATTTTAAAGTGCTTCTTTAAAGTTAAGTTCAAAAACATCATGCTGGTTTTTATTTGGTACAAATTTGAATATGATATTGATGTTTTAGTTATTGATTCAAAACTTTGTTGCCGTCACAGTAAAAATGAACAAGGTCATTGGCTGTTCTTAAATTAAATCTATTAAAAAAACGGGGTTGTGCCATGAACAACAGTCCATGCCATAACCGTGTTATTTCTAAGATGTATTTTTACTTCCACAGCCAGCGATCTGGGCTAAAGGCTACAGTAGCAACAGCAAGTAATAACATCATTTACTGAAAGTCTAAAATCCGTTTCAGATGATTTCAAAAAAATTGTTTTGTTATGTTTTGTTCTTTCCTCCTGGGGGAAATTGCGTTCTCACAGAATGTCAACAAGTTACGTAGAATGGGAGATGAACCAGAGTAAGTTTATGATTTTAAATTTCGTACTAAATTTCGCAAAGCTATACCCAACACTTGGAAAGATCTTCGATATCACTTTTTTATTCCTTTTCTGATTTCTATTCTTACAAAGGTTTCTTTTCTGATAATTTGCAAATAAATTCTCACTTATCTGATTTTATGATATATTATCGAGAAAGGATTTTGTTAACTAATTCCTCCAGTTGCAAAAGGGGTCCAATTCCGTACAATTTAAAAAGTCGTATATGCTTAACTGTTCATTTTTTAGAGGGTGCAGTTCGTTCTAAGTTAGCATAGGGGGAAGGAAATAGTTACCAAGATGCTTGATAAAATTTCGAATATAGAAAATGCAGCTCAGCAATATCAAAGGGTAATTGGTTGCGTTGCACAAATTGACACCTAGAATAGATTTCAGCTTCTTTTTATCGAGACTTTTTTGTGGGTCCAATAGTGACACCTTCTTGCGGCAAAACAGACAAGTCCAAAAAGTCACCGCAAATGGCACTAAAACACCTTCCCGTGTTTAGGAGCGCGTAAAACGCGCTCAAACTGTGTTTTTGGTGGAGGAGCGTCAAAAACCGGCTGGTCTGCTCTGCCTATTTTTTTATCCTCCTTTTACGTGCCCGCAATCAAGCAAGTGTATGGTATCACATTTCTGGATGGATCCACCTAAAATGTAGTGGACTCGCAAATTTCAAACAACATCATAAAAACATTTACTACTAGTACGAATAAAAAAAAACCTGCCCCTACCAGTAAACGATATGCCTAAAAGGCCAAAAAACACGGCTAAAAGACGAGGACGAGCACCCGAAACTGTTGTATTTATTGTGTTTATGTGTGAAAACAAAATCCATGTCGCGGTTTTTTAAGAGACAAAAGCTTCTTAAAAACCGCACCCCCTCGCTAGGCTCAAATTCAGTATAGTCCTCGAGAGGTAGGTGGAGTACTTACGGCCATACACAAAACATCTCTCTATGAAGAGTTGCAAACAGAGGAGGACGGGACTTTAGACGCGCAGTGTCTTAAAAGAATGGCCAACACAAACTTTTACATTCCCCGTGCACTAGCTGCCCAAAAGATTATAAGGCTTCTAATTCTCAGCGTCTTGCTGAAGAAAACGCAATTTTCATACCAATTCTCTCTGGTATTCAAATATAGCGGAAGATAACTGAAGCGTCTATTTAGGCGCAGAAACTACCGACCCTTACTTCAACCTTTTGAGCGGAAGATAAATGAAGCAAACGCAATAACCGTTCGGCAATTCAAAATCTTCGTTGCCAGACTTACCCTGAGCATCAATAACCATTCTATTCTTTTAGAGTTTCAGACCATATTAAAAAGTCTCCCTCTTACGGAAGATACTGCTATTACCGCCGAAAAGAATTTAAACATTTTTTAACAAAGCAAACTGGACAAGCTCACTGCAAAAATTGAAAAGAAAGTCTCTAAAACTGTTTTTATGAAAAACGTTATTTTTGCAGCAAAACGGTTTTAAGGAGCGCAATTCTAAAGGCGGCCCGGCGCCATACGCTGGCAGGACACCATCGTTTGTACACTCCTGCCTGAACAGCCAAAACTACAAAAAAAAACTACATAGAAGCGCAATAAAATATGAATAGAGAACCTCTCAAACCCCCTTTTAAAAAACTAAAGAATTGATGAAAAAGCAGCAACAGAAAAAGAAAAGAACGGGCAGGAATACCTCCGGAAGTTTAATCACCACTGGTCGTCCAGTAAATTTGGAAAGTAAATTGCTCCTTAAATGGAACCAAAACCGTTGCAGGATTTCATTCAACCTCTTTTAATGGCAAAAACTTATCAGAGGTTAAGCAAATGGCAAAACGTTTTAACGCTCATTACGCGAAACTCAAAATCAAAAAAAAATAACAAACAACAGAGAAAAACCAACACGAAAAACAATCGCTTTTAGAAGAGGCAATTAGCTGCTATGAAACAAAAGAGGCAATCAAAGCAGTTAAACCACCAAAAGTGTTAGATCCACCGGCTTTGGGCCCGACAGGCTTTGCACGGTACACCTTAAACATCAGTCTCTGTTTTGTTTTGAAGACTGAACTGAAAATGTTTGAATATTTAGTTCATGCTTTTTTTACAAATAATCTCCCAAAACCTGAGAATCAACACTGAGAATCATCCACTCACTCCTCCACTTCTGAACTAGAAATACTTGACGATTTTATCAGCAACAGTCTTAACTGAAAACGCCTACCTGAAAAAAACTGTGGTGGTCACCTTAGATCTGTCCAAAGCATTGGACATGGTCTTCTTTTGCACATTGCAAGAACTTCTTCATGGCACCACTGTACCAGATGTTTCAACTAAATGGCTTGCAAACATTCTGAGGGCAGGCAAGCCAAAACGCAATTGTCTTCATGCAGGATCGTACGAGAAGACATTCTCCAGGGCTCTGTTCTCTCGTCCACTCTTTTCAATTTCTACGTGAATGCACCCCTCTCTCTTCCAGAACTCAAAGTTCAATCTTACGCCAATAATTTTAAACCTTTAGTCCTTTCACGCGACACAAAACAAAGCCTCTGACGCTTAAAGTAAGTATTCTAGCAAACTGCACAAGTTTTTTTTTACAAGCAGACAACTCGCGAATTTTCCTCTGAAAGCGCTCTGTATGTTTTTTATGTCGCATTGTAAAGAGTTTAACTCTGTTCCGCTTCTGTTTTTAATGTGCAAAATACAATGTGCGAAACGCTTTGTGCAAAAACTTCAGCCGGTTACAATGCGCAAAACACTTCTGCCGATCGTAAGGCATCCCAAGCACTGCAAATGCACAGCAAGCAAATCCATGCGCAAAATATTGGCCCTGAAGCAGGCAAAGCCATGCACAAGATACCGGCCTTTGACAAAGATGCGCCGCAAGATATCAGCGCATCTTTATCCAGTTTGGTCTCAAGCGGCGAGTGGTACGTCCATGGATATAAAGCAAATAGTACAAATTGCAAATCTGCAGATAGTGACTTGATGTATCAAGATGAGGCCAATTAACCACCAATATGCAGAGTGCAAACATCCTAGCCTTAAAACCTACCAAAATTTCCTTGCCTCACATTTCGTCTTCTCGACAGCCCCTCTACGAATTCGTGAACATCTTAAACTCATTAAAGAGGGATTTGTACAACTTTTTACTAGTAGCAAATGATTGTGACTCTTTCAACGAGTTTAACCACCTAAAAGCTTTCATAAGCAGCAATTTTCCAACTCTTGTAGAAAAATACACACAAATCGAGTGCAAAAGCAGTAGACATTCCCCGCCCCCCAAGTCTCCCTTAAGAACCCCAAATTTTTCAAAAACTTAACAGACCCTCCCATTCTCAAATGGGTCCAGCCTCGATCAAATAAGAATTGAAACTAGTTACAGTCCCTACTTAAAAACTTTTAATAAAAAACCAAAAAACCCTCCTAGCTGTCCCTTCAGCCCTCCTCCCCAAACTGCTTTACACTTATTAAATTGTTTCAAAATTAGTACAAAACTGACCTCAATAGATTGTGGCTTCGGCCGATGGAGGTCACAAAAATCCTTTAACTCGGAGACAGCATGCCACAGGCCCAAAACAACGGGTTATTAACAGCAACGAAAAAAAAACAGTTTTTTTTTTTGGTTTTGGTGGAAGAAAAACACTTAAAATTGAAGAAACGAGAGAAGTACTCTCAGGATTGCTTCTTAACCGTAAATTTTCTAATAACTTACTTGGCGAAAGATGCGCAAAAGGAACCTCAAGGGGATGGATGTGTTACACATGTTTTGCGAGGATTTTTGGCTAGCTTCTCAGCATTAGGAGGCCAAACTATGCGTTTCGTGAACTAAGTGCATTCCGCAAAAAGACGAAACAAGATTTGTTGCGGAATCTGTAACATTGTTACATTTCCTTCATCTTCTGCTTTTTTGGATTCTCAAACACAAAACTAAATCACTTTACCGCTCAAAATTGTTCCAAAAAACAACATTATTCGCTGACTACGGAACAGTGGTAGAATCCTCAAATAGGTGGTAACTTAACGGTATAGCAGAATTGAGCTGTTGCGGAATCCGCAAATGTAAGCGAAAGTTAAAAAATGTTAGTGAAAACCGCCAATTGTAAGCGGAATTCGCTTTTTGTTTGCGGATTCGCTAAGCATATGTATACCTTGAAATTACATTTTAAAATTAAATCAAATTTTGTGGGCCATCACCAAGTCTGTCCAACAGTTCAACCTCCTTTACTGCCATTAGTTTGAACTCATCAGTTTAATTTCAAATACTGAAACACTGAACACTTTTTCGATCTTATATACTGATAGAATGAACAAATGTCCAATCTGAACGACTGAAACAATGATCACTTTTTTGATTTCATTTTGTGAAAGAATGAATACCTTTTCAACATAAAAAACTGAAAAAATGAAAACAAACTGAGGTAAGATTTTTCATGGGTTAAAATGCTGAATTATTAATATTTTTCATTTAATTCAAAGTGTTATTCCCATTTTTAGCTAAATAAGGACTTAAGATTTGTTATTGATTTCCACTTACAGCACTTAAATCCTTGCTTTTAAATTCCTCATTTGCTAGATAACAATTCTAGCTTTAGCTCTTAATTGTTCAAGCAAGAACTGGTTCAGTTAAGTATTACAAACAAAACTACGATCCACTTAAATTTTTTTGATTCTGCCATCATTTGCGGAATCCGGAACAACTAGCTATTGCGGAATCTGGAACAACTCGATCGTTGCGGAATTCGCGACAAAACATAAAAGCCGTCAAATTTCACGTTACAATTAATTGTACGCGGAATTCATGGAAATAATGTGAATGGAATAAACTTACATTTTGGAACATAATCAAACAGTTGTCTCTAAAATCCAGGAACATACAGACACCAAATTGTGCGCCTATCCAGTGCACATTTTGGCCCGTGATTAGATAATCTCTTCCAATAGTCTGTTTTTTTTTCTTATTGTTTCCAGGACTTCCAAAGCATACCTGTAAAAATAACGCTGTATCTAAACGCGCGTCCCGAGATATCACTCTGAGTCATTGTTGTTCAATTTGACGTCAATCGAATCAGTTGCGCTCTTGAACTGGTCAAACCATTCAAGACAGTTCAGTGGGTAACTACACATTATGACGTTCTTCTAAGGCACTCAAATTTCTGGCTTAGAGCCGAATCTTAAATTTTGGAAGGCGTATTGCTTTTAGACAAGGTAAACGGGTTATAAAAACTGTTCGTTCAGAGAATTAATGAATGAATTGCGGATGTTGCTATAAATATTTGTTAAAATGAGGTAATGCGTTTGTTGATGGATAAAGATGAATTTTGACTGCGAAACAGGGCTGCTAATTGAGATAGGCAGTGTAAGCAGTTTTCAAATCGGGGAAGAGATTGACAAGGCCCGGTCTGATTCTTTAACCTTTTTTGGTTTTCTGGCCTCAACCTGGCCTTCAACTTTCACGTCTGATTTCTGCTTCAGCAATTTCGCTTTCGCGCTCACTTGAACTCATTCAAAAAAATTTTGCGCCATGCAAGAATGAAGTTTGATCTAACAAAATCAGTCGGTGAAACAGTCATTCCAGAAATTATGCCTGGCCCCGGATTTCGCAAAATTTAAATGCTCCGGATTCGGCAAATTTTGTTGCGGGTTCCACGAATTTGCCTGTCTTTGGAGCGATGTTGAGAGATGCAGTATTTTAGCTATTTGTTCCTGGAGACCAAAACAGCAATGAATATCAAATAAAATTAGCAATGTTGCGGCTTCCGCGACAAATCTGTTTTCGGCCTGTTGCGGAATCCGCTTACAATTCACAAAACACACAGTTTGGCCCGTAATGTTAATTATTATATCAATGGAAACATTTTAAACTCTCGTAGTGCTAAAAATAAAAAGAAAAAAACGAAAATTGTTTAAGATGCAGTCGCGTAGCAGACCGAAGAGGAGTCGCCGCAGCTAAGCGAACTGATAGTGAGATGGGCGACAGTATGGGAGGCTGCCTTATTGCCGACATAATAAATTGGATTAGAGGCTGGTGAAATGAATGCATAAATCAAAAATCTGGATTCGCTCTTTTTGCAACCTGGAATGAGCGACAAACAAAAAAGTTGAAAGCTGGCAGTATTTATATGTTTTTCTTTTACAATAGCAAACTTCATGTGAAAGAATTTTGAATGCTAGAACAAATGTAAAACAAAACTGCTCGTATCAGGGCGAAGCCCTCAATGTTCCGACTGAATTTTAAAGTTTATAGAACAGTAATAACCTATAAAAATTAAATGTAAAGTATTCAAAAATTTTTAAAAAAATTCAAAAATTTGAAATTTTAAATAAAAATCATACCCCACACGCCATATAAAGTACAAAAGGATAGATTTCGCTACTTGTAACAAATCAATTATAGCAAATAAGCTTCTTTCAACTAATTTGGAACGCTTGTTAAGACGGATTAATTCTCCGCTTACGCGTTAATAGCGCGAAATATATTGCGCATTAAATGTCCCAAATTGGCCAAAATGGCAATCTTCAAACCCCCATAACTTAACGAAAAAGGATCACAAGTGAAAAAATATCTTTTTTAGTTTAAGCTCAGGGCAACAATACCTTTTGAATGATATAAAAAACTCCGTCAAAAATGGCTAGTTAAAAAGTCGAAATTTGTCTGAAGAAAAAAAAACACCCCGAGCGAGCACAAATATTCTGTTACTTTCGTATCAAAAATCGGAACAATTAGGTCTTTTTAGATATGCTTCCTGTCTAAAAACTTAATCTATTCTGAGCTATTTTTGCGCCAAGGAGGCCAATAGAAGACTTTATGGTTAGACTACCAATAACCTGGTTTAACCTAAAAGACCCAAAAAAGTTCAGCTTTTAAAACTTTTTCGAATTTCAAACTCATACTGACCTTCGTTTAACTGGAGCGAGTAGTGCAAAAAATGCCTCAAGAAAGACAAGTCTGCTCGTATCAGGGCAAGGCCCTGAATGTTTCGATTGCTTTTAAGGTCTATGGGACAGTAATAAAATGAAAAGTTACATGTAAAAAATAAATTTATATTTCTTTAATTTAAGATTTTTGCAAAAATCATCCCCCCACACGCCATTTAAAGTACAAAGTGATAGATTTCGCTCCTAGTATTACATCAATTATGGCAATAAGCTTCGTTCAACCAATTTGAAACAAATTTTAAGACGGAATAAATCTCGCTTACTAGTTAATAGCGCGAAACATATCGTGCTTTAATTGTCCCACATTGGCCAAAATGGCAATCTTTAAACCCCCATAACTTACGAAAAAAGTTCACAGGTAACATATTGTTTCAAATTTAAGCTCAGAACAACAATATCTTTCGAATGATTTAGAAAAATTCCGTTAAAACTGGCTAGTTAAAAAGTCGAAATTTGTCTGAAGAAAAAAAACCCACCCGAGCACATATATTCTTCCATTACTTTCGTTACGAAAGTCGGAACAAATAACAACAGTAGCGTGTCAATTTTTTTAGAAAATTTTTTTCTTGTAGTTTTTAAAATTCATTGCTGCGGCTTTCCCAGAAATAGACGGATTATATTTGTGCTCGATGTGTAGTATCTGAGTTCAAATTGAAACAAGGGTAGCCGATTACTGTGCAAGTAGCACAGAATGTTCCGACAATGGTCTTAAAAAACTACAAGAAAAGGCTTTTTTTAAACTAATTTAACTTCCTTAAAGTTAAGTTTTCAGCGCTTAAGCTGTTGTATTCTTGATCGCTTCCTTTTCAATGGCCGGAACAAAAAACCGAATTTGATAACTTTTGCGCAATATTACTCGTAACGCTGAATTTGTGCTCAGCGGCTATTGAATCTATCCCAAAAACTGCTGCATATTGAGTTGAGCTGAGGATTTATATATAAGAAAATTTATACGATAGGCTAGATCTCAAGTTCAATGTAATCAAATTTCTCATTATTGTTCCGTTTTTCCCGTTTTTAGACCAATTATACAAAAATAGTCCCACGTAATAATTGTTTTAACAAGCCGGTAGCCGAGAATTGTCCTTTGTTCAGCAAACATAAAGCTTGCCAACAGAGGGTAGAAAATTTGATACAAAATTTAGAGCCGGTTATCGCTTTTGATGAGCGTTACGTTACCCGTACGCGATGCGCGCCAAAATGAAACCACAATTTTGATCTACTAAAAGAGCAAGCTGAGCAACGGATACAATGAACGAATACAATGACTGTGTTGAACTAAACGACTAAAATAAACACTGATTTGAAACCGAAAAGTAATTACCCGAGTTGACCTCCATACACCGAAAATGTTTATCATACAATTCCATACAACAAAAACTATTATCATACAATTCCATTTATCAAGTCTACGGAGAAAATGATTATCATACAATTTTATACATTTTCAAAAAACAATCGACAAAAAGTATAAATAATTTCTGCAGCTGTTTGAGCACTGTTGAACAGAAGACTGCTGATGGAAAAAACTGGCTTGAATTTTTTTTTGAAAAACATGCTTACCATACAATTTCCATATAGGAAAATTGTATGGCAAGCATTTTCGCCATAAAGAGTTATTTTTTCGGAATTTTTTGAATACTGGTTGTTTGAAACTTCATATGAGTTGATACTAATTTCTCAACAAATCAGAGCAAACTGCCGTTGAACATGAAAAAAAGCAATCTGGAAAAACTTCATGACCTTGTATAAAAATACCGTTCTTGACTTTTGCAAAGAGTGTTTAATTGACCCAATTGAAAGTTTGACCTAACAAAATACAATTTCTACTCTTTCTAGATCTTTCTAGATAGTTTTTGATCTTTCTAGAGTTAACGTGAAGGCTAATTAGATCATTAACAACCCAACACTGGTTTTAGGTTCTTGAAATTTTCTCGTTTTCTTAGACATTCAACAAATGAAACATAAATCGAGTACTCGGCTGCTCGGCTAGAAGCACATGTAGCTGCGCCGTTTTTACGTTACTCTTTTCGGTCAATTGAAATGAGTGTAGGTCCGGAGTGGCCTTTTCACGGAGTAATTTTGGATACGGTCCGCCGTCTGTTCATCACGTTATCTTGTTTTCGGCCGGATAGACTCGTGCAACTTTTTCGTCTAATACCAATCCCAATCTCGACCTTTGCCAACCTTTCTTTTAGGACGACCAAATTGGTCCCTGTATTGGCCAATTTCTTTGCGCAGCAAACAAAATTTTGAAAAAAAAAACAGATCAAAAAAGGCGTTTTTAGGCACTTTTTGAAAGCTTTGACCAAAAAAATTGCGTTGTTTCGGCGGGCGCCCCTCCCTCAAATTTAGTGTATATTGGCACCAAAGACCCCTTTAGACAATTTTTAGGGTCTGTAACATAAAATGGATATTTCAAAGTAGTTTAAAGGGCGGAAAACAAGCTTACCATACAGTTTCTATATATGAAAGTTGTATGACAAGCCTTTTCGCCATGAGGAAAAATTTTTCCGGAAGCTTTTTGAAAACCGGTTGTTGGAAACTTCAAATGAGTTGGTAGCAGTTTCTGAACAAAGGAGAGCAAATTGCCAAATTGCCATTGAATATCAAAAAACAATTTGGAAAACTATTAGTTTTTATGGCCTTGTATAAAAATACCGTTCTTGACTTTTTCAAAGAGTAAATTAATTGACCCAATTGAAAATTTGAATTAACATGACGCAATTTTTAATCAAAATTTTGATCTTTCTAGATTTAACGTGAAGGTCAATTAGATCAATAACAACCCAACACTGGTTTTGGGTTCTTGAAATTTCTTGATTTCTTAGACATTCAACAAGTGAAGCAGAAAATTAAGAAGCTGAGGTTGCAATTTCTAAAACAAACTTTTTTTTCTCAGCTTTTCTTTTCTGTTCACAGATTACACGGCTTATTAGTTTTTTTTGTCATACAAGTTAAAATCAAAGCAAAGTGTTTTCAATTGGCAAAAGATAGATGAAGCAAAACCAGCTTTTTTTCAACGCTTATTTTTTGAAGGTTTTGTGTGGAGAAACAAAGATCTTACAGCTTCAATTTTTTTTGTCCAATGACTGCACAACGCCACCAAAGTCAATGTCAAAAAGTTCAAGAGCGGATCTAGGATTTTCTCGACAACTTTGACTTTTTTTAGGCCGACCAAATTGATTTTTCGATCTCTCCGAAAGCACTGTTTTTCCCCATTTTGGGTTAAATTTTCAGCGACAGTCAAAAAAGCCGTTTTTGGGCACTTTTTAAAAAATTTTGACAAAAAAATCGCGTTTTTTGGCGCGCGCTCCCTCTCAAAGTTAGTATATATTGGCGCCAAAGGCATCTTTAGAAAATTTTAGGGTCGGTCGGCTAAAAATGGATTTCTTAAAAAGTATCTAAGGGGGACCCTTTGGGTCAGCAGGGGGTCGAATCCCTGATAAGGGGTAAGCGTCCGACTCCCCGCCCCCCCTTAATCCGCCCCTGATGGGCTTCAATGTAATTTGTGTCGCATTTGAAAAAAGAATTCCGAAAACCGTTTGTCACACAATTTCCATTTATGGCAAAAATGTTTGTCATACAATTTTAATTTATTGGAAAATGTTTATTATAGAGATTTCATACAATTTTCGGTACGTATGGAACTGTATGGAATTGTATGACAAAGAATTTCCCACTTATGAGAATTGTATCACAAGCATTTTTGGTCAACCCGGGTAAGTTATTCATCTTGGATTGCGTTCATCTTGAAGTTAAAATTAAAGCAAAGTGTTTTCAATTGGCAAAAGTTAGATGAAGCAATACCAGCTTTTTTTCAACGCTTATTTTTTGAAGGTTTTGTATGGAGGAACAAAGATCTTACAGCTTCAATTTCTTTGTCCAATGACTGCACAACGCCTTCAAAGGCAATGTGAAAATGTTTTTTCTATGTTTCCTTTTTCAGTTCCACTTAGTGCTTTCAATCACTGTTCTATATTTCTGGGAATGTTGGGTCAATTGTATTGGGCCAGTTGAGAGAGTAGGTCTGGGTATACGGAGTAGCGACAGTCCAGACCCCATGCAAAGTCGAGGTGGTTGAACTGGTCGTACTGTCTGCTGAAGACTACATGGCCCAACTCCTTCTCTAACCACGCCACGTCCAGAGGGTCAGCCAGGGCATCCTATAAATGATTCAGTAAAAATATCACATCTGAGGCCCTGAGAGGCATTGCAATGACTTTCTAATGCATTTTTCCAAACCGGCTTAATAACCTGATTACAAAATGAAATTAAAAAGGGAGAAGGAAGGGTAGATAATGGTTAAATTAATGAGAATTTTGCGCAGAATATCATTTATGAAATCAGGAAAGTGCCAAAATCATCTTCGAACTTTTTTTCAATAACTATTTCGTACACAAAGGCCCCTTAGAGTGAAGGAGTGTGTAGTGTTTACTTCACTTGACCTGTTTTCCGTGGAAGAGGGCGGTGGGGATGGTGACGTTCCAGGCATTGTAGACGGGGGGAGTGGGGGTGCCGTAGTGTTTGTTGTTCTTGTGTCTGCTTCCCCAGTCGTATGCCTGGAAAACTCCACTGTCTACTTGCTGTGCATAGTGGTTCACCTAGCAAATAAATTGAAAACTAGTTTCAGGCTGAGAAAAACAATTTTGTCATGTTTGTTATTTATAGTCCTAGTTTAAGCATAACTGGATCTATTTAGCTGTTTCCCCCCCCCCCCCCGGGATGACCAAAAATACTAGTCATACAATTTCCATATATGGAAAAATGCTAGTCATACACTTTCCATGCAATTCCATACGTACAGAAAATTGCATGAAAGGTCTATGATCAGGTCTATGAAATTTTTGAAAAAACAGGTCAAAAAAGCCGTTTTTAGGTCAAAATGATTTTTTAAATTTTAATTTCTCAAAACTTTTTGATTGTGTTCGTAACCGAACCGAATGACATAAACCTTGATTATTCAAACGTAGTAACCAACGGTTTGGCCGTCTCGCATTAAAAATCCATTGGAAACAGCCTGATATGGTATAACGAAAGTAATGAACTTTTAAGTTTTGGCAATAATTTTCAAAGATGATTATTTCTAAAATTTGATTTTTTAATTTACCAGACATTGATCAAGGCATACAAAAACATTTCATACAGTAGAAAGAGGAGTTTTAAGCGTTTTTGAAAAAAGTTATGAAGAGAAAAGGAAAAAAAATCCAATATTAGTATATCCAGGACTACGTTATACACACAAAAAATTAAATTTTGCATGCAAAATTTTTTTTTGCAAAAATTGTTTGTTTGAATACGAAAATCAATTTGCGGTTGGAAAAAAAACACGAAAAATTTTTGGGGGCAATTTCAAAAATTCTTAGAAAAATTTTTGTCGTCGCCATCAAAAAAATGCTAATCATACAATTTCCATATATGGAAATTGTATGACTAGTGTTTTTTTTCAGAAAACAAAAATTAAAAAAGTCAGTTTTCAGCAGCCCAAAAACGCTTAAATGTTTTGCCAGCAGTTGAATTGATTATTCAAAGCTTTTTTTCAAAAAAAAGTTTAAAAAAAATTCTTAGCATTTTTTTTCATACAATTTTTTTTCCTTTTTTTAATGAAGAGATACCAATTTCGATACCAAAACAACTATAAAATACCTTTGAAACTCGATTAAACTCATTTTGCAAAAATGTATGAAATTTGTATGACTAGCATTTTTCCATAGACTACGTGTATGAAATTGTATGATTAGCATTTTCGGTCTATGGAGGTCAACCCGGGCCTATTGCAGCCGGTGATCTTAGGTTAAAAAATATGCGCGATTAGGGGGCCAAACTGTGCATTTTGTGAATTGTAAGCGGATTCCGCAACAAGGACGCTCCTTTTGTTGTTTTTTGTTGTTTCATTTTTTTGATTGTTCGGTCAATGTTTTAACATGTTTACAGACTAGTCTCTGGAATCCAGGAACTTTGAGACACAAAATTGTGCGCCTATCAAGTGCAAATCTTGGCCTCGTAAGGACGTCCTTGACCTTTGAATTAGTCTTTGATACTTGTTGAATTACTCCTTCATACATGCGTGGATGTTATTTATAAGAGGAGTATGAGTCATTTAGAAGGATGAGTTTCAGAGATCTATATTAATGTTCCGCATGTAGGTCTGTAGTACTGATCTGAAGATTAAGTCCGCAAGAGGAGTCTGGGCTGCAGATTTTCAACTACACACTCAAATAACTGAAATTTGGGAAAAGGGGACCTTAACTTACATTTAGCGTGCTGGTTCCACTGGGTGTGTGACTGAAGTAGACATCCAGTCTGGAAGTGTTCAGCTGGCGTGTGTCCTCCTGTCCAGCCACCAAGTAGTACACCTGACAAAGAAAGTAGCAACCGATAATCATGTCAGAGCACCAATTAGAGACTTCTTTCACCATTTCTTTTGACCATATCTCTTGATAAAAGAATTAACAGTTAGAGCCCTCATCGTTACTTTCATCTGATTTGGGCATCCGTTACTACAATATTGATGACGAGTCATTTATTTGCTGCCAATTTAATTACTCAGTCGGCGGTGTATCTTTCTGTTTTTCAATATACAGATTTTTGTGCGTTAATTGCATTGGTCTTCATTTCTACAGAGCAGGTGGATTTACACAGACTTCAGTGAAAGGATATAAAAATTACGCAAAAAATCAGTCTAATGAAAAACAGAACAAAACTGCCAGTATATAAGGACAAAACCTCAAATGTTCAGACTGTGCCTTAACGAAAATAGTTTTTATAAGTTTCCATCATATTGTGTTGCAAGAAAAGAAATGATCTGCAGAGGAGCTCATTAGAGATGCGCGATTGCCACGGTTCGAGAAGGTGAATATGCATACCTCAGTGCAGGCGGGCTTGAAGAGGATGTCGACGTTGCTGCATATCTGTGCCTCTGCCAAATTCATCAGTTTGGTGGGTGGGAAGAACAGTCCGTATCCCAGCAGACGATACACCCACTGCAACTTCTCAACCAACCCGGTGAAGTATCTAAACCGCAAACACCTTTTCATGTCAGAGACAGATTCGAAAGATCTCTAGTACAGTGCCGATTTGAATTATCCGAACAAAACTAATAAAACTCGAAGTTTATAAAGCGGTTTTCTCAAATTGAGTTGAATCTAGACAACAAACGAAGTCTTGCTTGGAATGAGGAAGAATATGGTGCAGGTGGTTTTGCAAAATTGGGAACCAAAATTTTATCACAAAGGCGATCATTTTTGGCTGTTTTTAGTCCAAAAAGTAGTGCAAAACGATTGCGCTTTTTCAGAGACGTCATTTTTTTGAATGACTTGAATTATCAGAAATAGGCCATGCAAGTTGAGCCACACATAAAATTACTATAAGGCAAACGCGACACGTTGATGAACTTTTTAGTTAATTTCAGCTTGAAGTTCAAAAATATTTCAAAAATTTGAGCTTGTCCATCAATTTTCTCAAACCTATAAAGAATTGAAAGAACATGGACAGTCACAGTTAGTTGAAAAGACCAGATGATCATGTTTAAAAACTTTTTACAAGCAAAAACTAGTTTTTCAGAAAAAAATGTAAGTGTCAAGGTCGCCTAAAAAAATCAATTTTGAATGCAACTTTTTTCTTTTTTTTTCTCAATCAGCTGATTGTTCTATTTGAAGTATTGTCTGAACCAATTTTTTTTTAAATAAAAAATTCAACCTTGCTTATGGCTCTAAAAAGTGAATGGAAAATTGTTAACCGAACTTGAACGAAAACAACTTTGAAATTGTGGCCTTGAAATTGTTCAAAATCATGGACGTTTTAGAAATGCTCCATTGTTGTTTTTGCTGACTGTTTCAAACGAAAACTTAGTGGTGAGATAGTACGAAACAGTTACCAAACCAGTAATCTGGCAATTGTTTGAGTACCTGACTTCGAGAAGGAAAAAATTCGAGAGAAAATGGAAACCCACCCGAAACCTAAGTTCCTTGCCATTTGGTTTTTATTTCAAACATCCTGGGAGCAGTGGTGAAGTGGTTACGTCTCCGGCTCTCAATCGATAGGTCGGATGTTTGAGGCCCACCATGATCTGTGCTCGTTGCTTGAGGGTGAGGCAACATTACCCAGCCCAGAAAAATAACCAAAAAAAATTGCATGTAGTTCTTAAGCAGGGGCACAACGGCGGTTCGCCGTAATGAGCTGTACAGCTCGTATGTTGGTCCTATCCCTCGTGGATAAATGATATTAAAAAACATCCTTGATAATTACTATCAGATAATATCATGAATTTTCCACTCTCTACTAAAATAAAACCTACGCTAATTCAAAAGCTATTAGAAACAACTAGCAATTTTTGTTTACTAATTCTCGTAAAAACACAACGTTCTGCACTGCTCTTGAACTCACAGCTAAAAAAAAGAAAAAAAAACATTGATTTAAACAGAGGCAAACGAAATTTGACATAACTTGAAAAAAAAAATTGGAGACAACATTTCCAGTACAAATTCAAACAAAAAAATCCGAGTATAGTTAGGTAGCACAAATATCATCATAGTGATATTTGTAACAAATTTCAAAAAAAATTAAGAACACCAAAAAAATTTGACGTTCGAAAAAGTCAATTGTCATTCTGACTTTCTTGTTTTTAGATTTTAGTGGAGCGAAAATAAAACAGATGGAATAACTGCTGTACGAGAAGTAATTAAAGATACAATAGGGTAAAAATACAGTAGAATTAAACTGACTTTTATCCAAATTGAGCTCAGTGTCAAAAAATTTTGTGAAATTTAGTCTGAATATCGGAGAAGTTCAGACCAAATTTTATCGACACAGACCAAGATTTTCCGTAACTAAGTTTGGAATTCAAACCGAGGCTGAAAGTTTTTTAACATGATACAACACTTGACTAGCTACCAGCAGCATTTTTCGGTTGTTAATATCGCATAAAAGATTTTACGCCACCAGGGGTGATCAGACCAATAAAGGAAGAAAACTTCAAACAAAAATTACTTACAACCAGGAACAACAACTTCAAATACAACTTAAAATTACCTTTCCAGATATCCAATCATCCTAACAAAAACAAACAGATGAAAAATCAATTTTAGTTGCAGCAGCAGACGAAAAAGAAGTAACTGTTTTACGCTTTTCACTGGGCGTTCGGATCATTTCGAATACGTCTTCGTAAATTTAAATAAAAAAGAGTACGAAAGTTGAGCTTTATAGCTCTTAACAAATTTATGGAACATAGTCTTCAAGTTCTGAATTAATACTGACCTTGAGACAATAACATATAGTTGAAATTACAGCCGACTTTTCAAAATTGCATTTGATCTGTCAAAAGAGCGAACCAAAATGATTGCGCTTTTCAGAGGTCAGACTTTTTAAATATATTTGCACGGCTTTATTTTCAAAACAGGTTTCATTCAGCAAGGATCTGACAGGCATTTTTTAGTAGATTAGATTACTTAAAACGCCTACAAAAAGGCAAACGCAAAACTTCGAAGATCTTTTTTTAGTAAACTTCAGCTTGAAGAAAAGAATTATTTCAAAAATTTAAGACGCTTTCCGATAAATTTGCTGAAAGCTATAACACCTTCATCATGGTGTTCTGCAGTTACAATTGCTCACCAAGCTTGATGATGAGCGATCCTAACGAAAAAGGTACATCAGTGTTTTGCACGAAAGACCAAAATCGTGATATGCAAAAATTACTCGATTCCCAAATATGATCACAAAAGAGCAGAAACTAAGCAAAGCTGGCTGATGCGACGTCTATTTAAAATAGTAATCGTTTTGGTAACTCTCGATGTGTGGGAAGTAAATATGGCGTAAGCTGGATATTCTTCGCGCAATTTTAAGTTAACTAAAAACGCTTTTCGGTTTCAAGTGCAGTTCACTTTTTCATCTAGATTTCGGAGTTTAAAAAATCGAGCAAAATTAACTGTGACTAGAAAATTAGTCTGCGCTGTCTGCTATTCAAGTTCCTTTTTCACATCTATTTTTGACTCATAAGTTTGTTTCAGCTAAAATTTAAAGGCACAAAAACTAGACACCGTGTTTTCCTCTGCTGCTACGAAACTTTCATGGTCTGTCGCCAGCAAAAACGAATATCCAGCATCACCAAAGCTGATAGTTTGTGTTATCTGTTACCGAATTGGCAACGTTAAGCATATATTTTTTGCATCTTAACTAATTATAAATGTACCCAGTGCTGTTTTTAGTAGTTTTCATTGATATGACAATAGTAATGTTTTATAAAATATTGAAAAAACAAACAAAATAATTTGGGAAATATTGATGGGTGCAGAAGGCACTCAACAAAAATTCGCGAATATATTTTTTCAATACTTTTCTAACAATTCCTATCGTCATAACGGTACCGCGACAATTCGCAAGAAAATGCAAGTCGCAACAAAAGACAACTCGCTAATTTTAAGGAAAGCAACAACTTGCAAGTTTTTGAAGCTATTGGAAACTTTATATTGTCGCATTACGCATCATAATATGGAAAATAGCTTGCACAGCAGCCGGGTACATTTAAAAATGTTTCAGATGCTAAAATATACATACTTAATGTTGCCACAACAGTAACAGGTGCTGCAGGTAACAGGTGCTGCGATTTTCCATGCTGCAGGTAGATCATAGTACAAGCTATCAGCTTTGGTGATGCTGGGTTTTCATTTTCGCTGGTAATGGAACCATGAAAGATTCGTAGCAGCAGAAGAAAGCATAGTGGTTTGTTTTTGTGCCTCGGTTAACAGCGTTATTATGACCATGAAGCATTTATTCCGATAAAATTTGATATGACTCTTTCTAAATGAACCTGATCACGCTGGTCACTCCACCCAGCTGTGCCACCGGGGCCAGGGCGCCAAAGAACTTGACCTTGGCAGCCAGATGAGAGTTGTAGGAGAATCCGGCGAAACCAACTTCGAAAACAGTTCACATTACTAATAACAGCAACAGGTCAATGTGTGCAAATAACATCAGGCGTTCAATCACAGTAACAACTGCAAAAAATTAAAACAACGAAAAACAATAAATATAAGTGCAAAATAGTTGTCAACGGTTCACTTCGTTAGTTCTTCTGTGAATGAAAACGATCCCTGTTCGCAACTGGGCATCTACAAATTATGCACAACGTACGAGGTCTAAAACTCGTATAATAAACCCAACCCTAGTCTTCAACTAATGGAAAAAAAACAGGCGGAAGCAGGAAGGAAAGAAAAAGAAAAAACTCAAAAGGCTAACTACGATTTTCCATGACGTGGTTTGTTTTTCAGAAAACATGGTTTGAATGTCAAAATGTGGATGATTGCAAGCTTCAATATTTACTCATTGTTCCTTGTGAGTACCCGACATAGTTAATCTGGGTCTGATTCACAAATTGGGTGACATAGTCCACAACTGCAGGTAGATCATAGTACGCAATCTCGTCCCAAGTCCACTCCCAGAATGCGAATTGGGTCTGCTTGAGGGAGGTGTGAGTGCGACTGTACTTGGAACCCCTCGCGTTCGGCAGCCACACGTCATAGCCAGCGTCAGCCAGAATGAACCCTGAAACTCATTAAAAAGTCTCAAAGGCTCATTTTAACAAAAATACATGGCTATTGCGCTAAGTAGCCTCCTATCAAGAACTGAATCTTGCCATTGTGTTTTCTTAATGTACGCTCAAAAATAAACTGAATAGAACTGATGCTGAACAAATTCAAGATTTTTTATACAGAAAAAACATCGCCTGAAAAGTGGAAAAGTTTCAACGAATAGCTCAAAATCCATACATAAATAAAACCATTGCAGAGCTCCTTTCTAAGTTATTGGCTAGTTTTATGAAAAAACAAACTGCAGTCCCATTCAACTCATAATAGTTTGTGCATGTTTATCAGACAATTTTCTAAACTTTTGAAATAATTCTGGCCTTGAAACAGTGAAAAGGCGTTGAAATAGCAATCGAAATGTCGAAACTGCATTGAATTGTCAAAAGATCAATGCAATAAGATTGCGCTTTTTTGGAAACGTTTTTGCCATTGTCAAGACAATAACTTAAAAAAACCATTAACGATCTGCCACAGGCAATTCTTCAGAGAAAAATCGCATAAGACGGCAGCAAAAAAGCAAACGCGAAACTTCAAACAGCTATTTTGGTTTGTTTAATTTTGATGGTCAGAATTATAAATAATTCCACATTTTTGACAATACCTTGAGCAGCTTATCGGCCAAAATACGGTTGTTTTAGGCGAATTAGACTTTTTCATATTTTTTACGTGCTGAAATGAGTGACAAATTATAGTTAATCCCAAATTGCTCTCTTTATTTATAAACTAGTGTGTAACGCACCTTCGGTGCTCCAAATTTATGACAACTCACAAAACCGCAGATTTTAAAAATAATATTTGCATCCTTTAAATGTAATCTGACAGCACCCAATTACAAGGTTGGTAATTTCAAATTTTGCAAAGTTATTCAAGTTTTTTAATTCAAAATTTGAAAAACCATACAATTTTGTGAATTTTTTATATCTAAGTCCGTTGAAAGTTTTTAAAAGGCAGAAAAATGCCATTTCTCGGAAACTAAAAGCAATGGAGCAGACACATTTGGACTCAAGATTTGCAACTTCTGAGAGTACTCACAGCACCCAACTACAGGGTTGGGAACTTCAAATCTTGAGGAACTTCAAATTGAAATTATCTTATTTTTTTTTAAAGAAGTGACATAACTCCAGAACTACAAACATTTGAGCACTCATATTTGGAGGCGAACCTTGCAACCCCTGAGAGTACTCTGACAGCCGCTAACATCAGACTAGAAATTCCAAACTTTGAGAAAAAAATTAAGTTTATGTTTTCTGAAAACTTTTTTGAACAGAAAAATACAATAAACGACATATCTCAAAAACTAACAGGATTAGCATTCATAGTTGCAGAAAAAACTTGCAAAACTAGGAGAGCCCTGAAAAAGCCTCAATCTAGAGATAGGAACTTGAAAATTTTATATCTAAGTTCTTGAACATTAAAAAAAAAGACATTACAAACGTCACATCTCGGAAACTAAAACCAATTGAGCAGTCACAATCGGTTACAAAATTGGCAAGAAAAAACTCCTGAGAGTGCGCTAACAGTACCCAACTAAAAGATTGAGAATTTCAAAAGTTTCTTAAAACTATTTTTATTTAAATTAAAGTTTTAAAGTTTTTAAAATCTAAGTTTTCTAAAAAGTTAAAAATTAAGAGTAAATTACGTCATATCTCGAAAACCACAAGGATTTGAGCAGTCATATTAAAAAGTAAATTTCGCAATCCAAGAGAGTACTCTCATAGAGTACTCTGACAGCCCCCACTACAAAAATGAGAATTTCAAATTAAGAAAAAAAAATTAATTTAATTTTTGTGAATTTTTTTTTTAAAAGTCACAAAAAACGTCATATCTCGAAAACTACGAAACCTGAGCAGACAAATTCAGAGGCAAGTTTCGCATTCCCTCAAAGTGCCCTTACAGTCTCACACTACAGGATTGAGATCTTCAATTTTTTTAAATTCACTAAATCTAAGTTTCTGGAAAATTTTTGAAAAAATTTTAAAAACGTCATATCTCGAAAACTGGATTTGAGAAGTCATATTCAGAGGCAAAATTAGCAACCCATGTGATTACCCTCACAGTTTCCGACTGCAGGGTTGAGATTTTCAAAATTTCAGATTTTTTTCAAGTCTAATTTTTTTGAAAATTTGTGAAAAAATCATTACAAACGTCATATCTCAAAAACTACTCAAATTTGAGAACTGAGATTTGGAGGCAAGATTCGCAACACCTCAGGGGCAACTACAATGATAAGAATTTCAAATTTTGTAAAATTTTCAAAAATTTACGGTTTCTAGTGATTTTTGAAAAATCTCAAAAATTGCCGTATCTCCTAAATTAAAAGGATTTGGTTATTCAAATATGGAGGCCTGACAGCATCCCAAAATTGAGTTGCTATTTTCAAACTCGTTGAAATAAACACTGAATTCAAACACGAAAAAAAATCTTAACAATTGCAATATACGATATAGCTTAAACGTGAAAAAATTCTTTTCTTAAACATGCAAAACTAATACGTTGAAAAAGCTTAAGCATGGCAAGATAGTGAAGCCCGCATTTAAAAAAATTAAAGATACCAAATTGTTGGCAAAATCTTTTTGGGTCAATGAATCTGAACAAAGTTGATTAATCCGCGTCGGATTTCAGCTTCTCACTTATAATTAGTACCAAAAAGTTCGGACAGACAAAATTAATTAAAAAGAGCAATTGACCTATTTTGGAATTATTTTGCATGCAAAATCTAATTTTTCAGTCCGATTTTGTGTCTCAAGGTTGTATGAAAAAAAATTGCATGCAAAAATTTGTCAAAATGGTACGATTGCTCTTTTTATTTAATTCTGTCTGTCCGAATTTTTTGCAACTCTCTATATTTCCACACGTGAAAACTATTTCCAAAAATTAATTAACCCATAGAGAGTTGCAAAAAGTTCGGACAGACAGAAATATTTAAAAAGAGCAACTGTCTAGACATCAAGGGAAATTAAAACTGAAACAAACATAACATCGAAAGTTCAAAGAGCAGATTTTCGCTCGAAACTTATAACCATGGCGGGCAATTGCATCCGAAGCGTCGAAAAGTAAACCTTGAAACATGAAAACTATTGCTCAGGTTAGATAATGTTTTTCTGCAATTAGTTTCCAATTTTTGAATGATTTAATCATTTTCACTTCCGTTTGTTTTTTTTGGGCGGCCTCATCCGTTTTTTTTTTAATGAACTTCAAGGGTTGGGAACTTCAAATCTTGAGGAACTTCAAATTGAAATTATCTTATTTTTTTAAAAGAAGTGACATAACTCCAGAACTACAAACATTTGAGCACTCATATTTGGAGGCGAACCTTGCAACCCCTGAGAGTACTCTGACAGCCGCTAACATCAGACTAGAAATTCCAAACTTTGAGAAAAAAATTAAGTTTATGTTTTCTGAAAACTTTTTTGAACAGAAAAATACAATAAACGACATATCTCAAAAACTAACAGGATTAGCATTCATAGTTGCAGAAAAAACTTGCAAAACTAGGAGAGCCCTGAAAAAGCCTCAATCTAGAGATAGGAACTTGAAAATTTTATATCTAAGTTCTTGAACATTAAAAAAAAAGACATTACAAACGTCACATCTCGGAAACTAAAACCAATTGAGCAGTCACAATCGGTTACAAAATTGGCAACAAAAAACTCCTGAGAGTGCGCTAACAGTACCCAACTACAAGATTGAGAATTTCAAAAGTTTCTCAAAACTATTTTTATTTAAATTAAAGTTTTAAAGTTTTTAAAATCTAAGTTTTCTAAAAAGTTAAAAATTAAGAGTAAATTACGTCATATCTCGAAAACCACAAGGATTTGAGCAGTCATATTAAAAAGTAAATTTCGCAATCCAAGAGAGTACTCTCATAGAGTACTCTGACAGCCCCCACTACAAAAATGAGAATTTCAAATTAAGAAAAAAAAATTAATTTAATTTTTGTGAATTTTTTTTTTAAAAAGTCACAAAAAACGTCATATCTCGAAAACTACGAAACCTGAGCAGACAAATTCAGAGGCAAGTTTCGCATTCCCTCAAAGTGCCCTTACAGTCTCACACTACAGGATTGAGATCTTCAATTTTTTTAAATTCACTAAATCTAAGTTTCTGGAAAATTTTTGAAAAAATTTTAAAAACGTCATATCTCGAAAACTGGATTTGAGAAGTCATATTCAGAGGCAAAATTAGCAACCCATGTGATTACCCTCACAGTTTCCGACTGCAGGGTTGAGATTTTCAAAATTTCAGATTTTTTTCAAGTCTAATTTTTTTGAAAATTTGTGAAAAAATCATTACAAACGTCATATCTCAAAAACTACTCAAATTTGAGAACTGAGATTTGGAGGCAAGATTCGCAACACCTCAGGGGCAACTACAATGATAAGAATTTCAAATTTTGTAAAATTTTCAAAAATTTACGGTTTCTAGTGATTTTTGAAAAATCTCAAAAATTGCCGTATCTCCTAAATTAAAAGGATTTGGTTATTCAAATATGGAGGCCTGACAGCATCCCAAAATTGTGTTGCTATTTTCAAACTCGTTGAAATAAACACTGAATTCAAACACGAAAAAAAATCTTAACAATTGCAATATACGATATAGCTTAAACGTGAAAAAATTCTTTTCTTAAACATGCAAAACTAATACGTTGAAAAAGCTTAAGCATGGCAAGATAGTGAAGCCCGCATTTTAAAAAATTAAAGATACCAAATTGTTGGCAAAATCTTTTTGGGTCAATGAATCTGAACAAAGTTGATTAATCCGCGTCGGATTTCAGCTTCTCACTTATAATTAGTACCAAAAAGTTCGGACAGACAAAATTAATTAAAAAGAGCAATTGACCTATTTTGGAATTATTTTGCATGCAAAATCTAATTTTTCAGTCCGATTTTGTGTCTCAAGGTTGTATGAAAAAAAATTGCATGCAAAAATTTGTCAAAATGGTACGATTGCTCTTTTTATTTAATTCTGTCTGTCCGAATTTTTTGCAACTCTATATTTCCACACGTGAAAACTATTTCCAAAAAATTAATTAACCCATAGAGAGTTGCAAAAAGTTCGGACAGACAGAAATATTTAAAGAGAGCAACTGTCTAGACATCAAGGGAAATTAAAACTGAAACAAACATAACATCGAAAGTTCAAAGAGCAGATTTTCGCTCGAAACTTATAACCATGGCGGGCAATTGCATCCGAAGCGTCGAAAAGTAAACCTTGAAACATGAAAACTATTGCTCAGGTTAGATAATGTTTTTCTACAATTAGTTTCCAATTTTTGAATGATTTAATCATTTTCACTTCCGTTTGTTTTTTTTGGGCGGCCTCATCCGTTTTTTTTTAATGAAAATAACTCTAGATTTCGTTTTTTTTTCAATTAATTTTGCTAACTGTTTTTTTAGTAATATCTGGATGTTTATCGCAGTATTCAAAAATAAGGCTAGCATAATCTTCGGATAAGCAACGATCTCGCATTTTGAATTTGGTCTTAGAAAAACATCAAGGTTGTTCGGCTTCAGATATTGCATGTAAAAACTTATCGAAAAGCACTGACTCCTCATTTTAATCAATTCTGTCTGTCCGAACTTTTTGCTACTTATTATATAAGCTGTACTTTTTGACGGATTAAATTGTTCGAGATAACCGATATTGCCAGCAATTTGGCTTTAACTATAATTTCAGGCGTCAAAAAGAACAGTTTTAGGCTTATCAACTTCGTTTAGATTCGTTGACCCAAAATCATATTGCCAACAATTTGGCTTTAACTATAGCTTTTAATATATTAATCGGACAACGTATTAAATTTCTGAAATAAGTTTGACCTTCAAACCTAAACTAAATCGAAATACTTCTTTCGTTTTTGCCTTTGTGTCGGTATTTTATGTTTTTTTTGCTCTGAAAAATTACATGGCAAATGGTTAATTAGTAGCAAAAAGTTTGGACAGACAAATTTAATTAAAAAGAGCACTTGACCAATTTTGGAAAACTTAGCGCGCAAAACCAAAATTATCGGATCGAATTTTTGTCTCAAGGTTGTCGCAAAAAATCTAAAGAGAATGCAAAAGTTTTTAAAATCGAACGATGGCAACTCATTAGAAAAAAATTCTTCAGTTGTGCTCTTGAATAAAGCAATCATTTTGCATTGCTTTTTTGGCAGTTCAATTGCAGTTTTGAAAATTCGATTGGAGTTTTAACGCCGTTTTACTGTTTCAAGGTCAGAATTATTTCAGAAGTTTAAGATTTTGTCTGATGAACTTATTAAAATTTTAACAAGGCTTCAAACAATTCGAACCGAGAGATTTATTTAAAAAACCAATCTTTCCATTCAATTTCGATGAGACAGTCAACTTTGAGACACAATTTGGTCAGAAAAAAAAAATTTTGCATGCAAATAATTTTAAAAAAGTCAATTGCTCTATTTAATTAATTTGTGCCCGAAATTTCTGCTACTTTTTATATAAACGAACTTTGAGAATCGTAGTTAATGCCAAACTGTTGGCAATATTGGTGACCTTGAGCAACGTAATTGGTCCATGAATGGTTGTCTGAGGTTAATTAGTTTTTTGATATAGTTTTAACATGCTCAATTGAGTGAAAATTTAATTTCAGCCGTCAAATGAGCAGTTAAAAGTAATTTTAAACTTTAACTGAAGTACCGCTTATATTGTATAATCTGGGATCTTTAAATTCAGGTTTGTTAAATTGCGATGCAAACTTTGAATTCAAGCCGCAAGATCAGTGAATGCACCACAAAAAATGTACTAAAAAGCAAAACCGAAGGAAAACTGCCCAAGCGAAAAGACACCGTTCAAATTTTTTAATGTGTAGGATAAGATTTCGACATAAAAATACCAACGTTTCACTTCTAATACTAATATCGCATATTACTAATTGTAGCTTAGCATAGTCCATCACGGGAGGTTGTCTTGCAAGATCTCTTTAAAAGATCGTAGAAGGTTCTTGCAAGATCCTGCAAGATAACATCCTTTGAAGATAAACTGTTTCGGCAAAATCTTCAAAAACATGGTATTTTGTGGCGGAACAACAGATATTTTACCCGCGAAGTAAACCTATATCGTATAACTAATATCGTTTGTGTAACAAGGAAGCAATACGAGTAGCAGGTGGTAATTTTTAAATACTTTACAAAATTAATAAAATGAAAAAGAGAAAATTAAGATCGCAAAGCAAAGTTGAAAATAATTGTTGTATGTACCCATGTGAACACAACCTACAAAAGCTTAGTGACTCGTCAAAGTTACAAAAAGTTACCAAATAACTAATTTTGAATCGCCAGATTTGCAACACTTGATGAATTATTCCAATAAAATTTTGAGAATGTGTTTTTGGAAGTTTTAATTTGAACTGCTGAAGAAGTTGCAACATTTTAAATCATGAAAGCTGAAAAATGAGCGCATAAACGATAGTTTAAAACGTAGTCAACCAAAATGTTTTCTCAGTAATTACTTTCATAATTCTTTGTGACCTTAGGCAAATTTAACCTCCACAGTGTTTTTTTGGCGGTCAGAATAACTTTTTGTTTTCTTGCAAGAGCTTGGAAGAATTTTGCAAGATACCCTCGGCAAAGGTTAGCTTCCATTAAACTACCTTCTAACTTATTTTAGAACTTACATTCGTGATCCTCAACCGAGGTCTCTTTGGCAAAGTAAAGGCTGCTTTAACTACTGATTAAGAAATATTTGCAGACTGAGTGATCTACCCAAACTCTGGTCGGGGAAGTTGGTGATGAAGATGGTGGCATCACACTCCAGACAATGCATCAGCACCACTGCACTCCGGTTTTCTAAAACATGCGAGATCAAGAGGACTTAAAAAGGTTGTTTTTTTGATCCTTCAGAGTAAGGGACGCGAGAGTTACTTTTCGGTTTTGAACATCGCTTTTTCTTTCCTCGGGAGGATCATTTTCTCGATGCTGACAACTTGGTGTATAAGTTCTGTCTGACCAACTTTTACATTTTACTTGTCAGACTCATCCAAAAGACGAAAGGATCACTTTCAAAAATGGGCCAATTTTTTGAAATAACCCCCCGTGGACTATGAAGCTTCTTCGGCTAGCCGAAGATCCATCAGATAATTTCACTGACAAACTATCGTAACAATAGCGTAGCTCTACTCAGCTGATCTCACCTGTAGGAATGGTTGTTGGGTGTTCTGGTGTTGGGTGTCCGTGGGGTATTCTGTGCATGGTCAGGATATAACCATCCTCAGTGGTCACTTGGTGCTCCTCACAAGGATATCTGACACATAACAAAACAAAAACACAGTCAAAGTTTTCGAATAAATGCCACAAGAAAATACACGTTCGTTACACATTGCATTTTCTTTACCTTCATCAAAAGTGTCGAGATTAAGTAGATCTATCAAAAATTCATATTTTATCTTGATTTGTGCCTCAAACAGAGTTTTGAGAATAACATGCCAAATAGACAAAATTTGTACACACTTTCAGTTATTTCCCCACATTCCACTCTGAGTTATTTTGTTGAGCAGTGGTGCTCCTTTTTGTGTTTCGAGGCAGTTTTCTTTGCGTCTAGAGCGTTCAAGTGGTACAATTATTGCAGCCAGAATCGGTCAGGCTGTGGTATGCCTGAAGCTAGAGGTCAATGTACAGCTCGTCCTCACACACTATGATTTCAATGGCAGGGGATCGAATGTACGATCTCACGATCTCTGTGTAAATGCCTTGCTACCACGCTAAGTGCCTCTTAGATGATGATTTAGATCGTCAAAAAAACTTACAGGCGGCAACAAAGCAGACAATACTGGAGCAGACACATGTTGGGCCGAAAAATAATTGTTTCTATGAAACCCAAAAACCCAGAAACCCAAACAAAAAATGAACTCTCCTCTTCATAAAAACTTCTACCGCTTATCAGAGGAAGCAACAGGTGAACATTAAGCCTGTCATACGGTGTTGTATGATCTTTACTGAATCCGCACGGATTGGCGACTAAGGTGATAACTCGATAAGAAAATAGATGTTAACTGAAACATAATCTCTTTTCTCAAGTCTGCACATGTTGTGCTCTTAGCAATACGGACTGGACGTAGCTCTCAAGTGGGACTGTCTGCGTTTCAAAAAAGAGTTCTTGAGTCCCATTGGGACTGTCGATTAATCAATTCCCTCTTGCGGGTTTATGTACTTCCACTTCTTTGGTTGGTTGCTCCGTTGCATTATCGGCTTTTTTTGTGCCAATGTTGATTTCGTCGTTCGTTTTCTCGTCTATTTGTTTTTCATGCTCCTCAGGTGTGTTGGCTTGTTCGTTGGTCACCACTGTCCTGGGTTCTTCCGCAACATCAACGTTCTTCTTGTCGATCGTTATTGCTTCGTTGATCGGGTTGTCGGTCGCTGATACGAGGTCGACTACTTTGACCGCGTCTTGTGTCCCTCTTGAAGAACATGGTTTTAATGTTTCTTGAACCAGTGCGATTACCACTTTTGGTAGAATGTTACGTCCGATGATGTTCTCTTTTTGGTCATCTACGATTATAATTGGGCAAGGTTGCACCATCCAACCTCCAGCTCTATCGCAATTTTCAGTGGTCCTTTTGGAATTATTTTTTTTTCATAATAACACGCCAAGTTTCTTGCCGCATCTTCGGAGGGATAAATCTGAATCGTATTGATTTGTCGTTTATTTGGAGTCTGCCCGCGTTTTTTTTGCTTAAGAGCGACATTGGTTTTTCTGAATCTGCAACAGCGAACACGTTTTCTGCCTTTGTTTTCAAATTTATAATGTGGACGATTAAATTGTCTTCTTTCAGATCGGTTGCAATTTTGATTTCAATAGCGTAGGAAATGGCCATTATAGTAAAATTGTCTAGAAGGATGTCTTCCCAACCGTCTGCTGAAATGAATTCTGCGTAGGCATCGTGATCGTTTTCTACAAGGTCTCCGTCCTTGTCCTGCTCGGTCACCTTTTGATCTCCATTTGACTACTGCAAGTAATTTACATTTGTTGATCTACATACTTTTGCGAAGTGTCCTCGTTTTGCTCATTTAGAACAAAGTTTTTCTTTAGGCGAGGATTGTAAACGGTTCGGGCCAAATTGTCTACCACATTTTTAGCAATTTTTTGTTTAATTTCCCCGGTAGATTTGCATTACGCTTGATTGATTATTACTATTTCCTCTTGAGACATTTTGCCGGCCTCTGCGGAAACCTCGGCCCTGACTACTATTTGGATACCCGCCAGGAGCTCCTCTTCCTCGTCTCGTGGTGGTATGTATCTCATGGGTTCTTGTTCAATTGTCGGTTAGCTTGTAGGACTTAATGGATTGGTTTCCTCTTCTTATCGCATACTCGTAGGCACTTTATGGCGACCTTGTTTCTGCTAGTAGTTTCTCAGCGATTTTCTCATTTGTCGTATGTGCCGTGAAGATGTTGCGGACCCTTTCGTCTTCTCTGCAACCGCAGTCGGCCCGTGCCGCTAACTCTACTAAATCCGCATGAAATTGTTCTAAGGATTCATTTTACCGTTGTTTTCTGCAGATGAAGTTGTGTCTTTTGAAAGCGATTATCAGCGTTGTGACAAAAATGTCTTCCAATATCTGGATCAACTCTTTAGTTGATATTTTATGTATCTCAATTCCTGGGCGTTTTTGTTGTAGCTGCTTTTGGCTTTCTGCCCCTAAGCACAAGAATATATAACTTCTCACCTTTGCATTTGCTTCGTCACATGGGAAATTGTTGCAAAGTGGTCCTCGAACTCTTCTTGTTTGATATTCCCAGTCGACTTTTTCTCCTGGTTTTGTATGTCTCATTTCCGTTTTTTGCCTCTGTTTCACCGGTAGTACCAGCTCATAAATTGGTTCCGTTGGTTCTATGATTGTAGGTTTTGCACGAAGTGGAGTCCGAATTTCCATCATGGCTGTCTATTTTGTCCATTCCATAGGCGGTTCCGCCGCTGCCTTCTGCCGGAATGGTTGGATGCTCAGCGGGTTTTTGTATCCCGCTGAGCATCCAAGCATTCCGGCAGAAGGCAGCGGCGGAACCGCCTATGGAATGGACAAAATAGACAGCCATGATGGAAATTCGGACTCCACTTCGTGCAAAACCTACAATCATAGAACCAACGGAACCAATTTATAAACTGGTACTACCGGTGAAACAGAGGCAAAAAACTGGTTTAAAACTGGTATACAACAAGGTACTGAATCCGTACGGATGGGCGGTTAAGGTGATAACTCAATAAAAAAGAAGTTAACTGAAATATAATTCCTTTTCTCAAGTCGGCACAGATTGACCTCTTAGCAATACGGACTGGCCGTAGCTCTCAAGGTCAGTTGACCTGTGTTATAAATTATATAAATAGTTATGAATATGTATATATGTACATCACTATCATGGTGCCAATCCGGCCGGTTGACAAAGCCGATATAAAAATAAGCACAAACCTTTCAAACAGAATCATTTGTCAAAACAAGGAAAAACGAAATCATTAAAATTATACCAAATTGGAGTTGATAAAATTGCAACTAACGTAAGAAATAAATTTCGAATATATTGGATATTTAAAAATCTTTGTTCCGATTTGATAACGCTAGCATAAAAACTTTGAGAAAGTACTTAAATGGTGTGTGTATCTTGTTAATTTGTGTGTACCCTTTTGAAGTGATAAGCTGACACGCATCTTTCCACACGTCAGGATCATGTCCATAGCTCACACTCTAAACATGTCCAAAACAAACTAGATTAAAGCACACTGTCGTCGCGTATCATTTACATGGTTGGATTTCGCTTGCAGTTTTATCCAATAGCAGGAATGATAATCTTGCTGATAGTCAGCAGAAAAGAGGGTTAGCACTGCCGTTTGAGAAGAACTTTTAAATTGTCCAGAAAAAAGTAGCAACGCAAAAATAGACCCGGTCTGAACCAGCCACTTGCTGAACTGGAACTAACTGTTAAAACTCGGTTGAAAAACTTAACAAAATTCATCTAACCTGGTAGACCGCAAAAAGAAGAGCATAGCTTGTCGCAATTTCCATTCTGTCCAATATCGCGCGGGATAAAAGCAGCTGTAGATTGAAATTTGCCTGTCAGTTGCGCAAAAAAAATTGACTTTATGTAGAAAAATGTATGGAACGCAAGAAGTGGCCACTTACTCTATGTCAATGTTACTGACTATAGTTCATGTTTACAGCGGGTGTGAGCTGGTTGTCTTGTGAGTTACCAATGGTTATGCCATTACGCAAACGATCAATTGCTTTAATACTGACAGCCCAAGTAACGATATTCAATCAAAATCGAATTATGAAGAGATCAACCCAAAACTTATAACTGATGAACACCACTTCGATGAACACCACACCAGTTTGATTTATCAGATCTCGTAAATCATGGCAATCTTTTGCGTCTGTTTTTTCCTGATTGTTTTTGTTCGAAATTTGAGAAGAAATGCTTTAATACACAAGACCGAAAAATAATCACGTAATACAGCCCTGAACTAGTCCAAGTTGATACTATTAACTGAGTTTCGATGGGTCAATATACTGAGCCTAGATCAGTTGATCGCTATTGAATACCTGTTTGAAGAAACACAGCAATCAATGTAAAAAATATACATTACAAGCAGCCAAGTTAGACCGATAAATGACTTCAACTTAGAGCTCAAGTTTGAATTATTATCATCCGTTGAAGAAATTGTCTGCTTATCCAAGTTAAACAAAGAAAAAAAAACTGTTTCTCAAAAGTTAAAGCTATTTCAACGTGAATTTAAACAGCAGTCAAATTTAGTTTAACCCCAAAAGGACAGCACAAGTATGGTCTCAAAACGCTCTCCGAAGTTAGAATATTATTATCTCAATATCGATAAATTTATAACAAAAACAAGGCTGCTCGTATGAGGGCGAAGCTGCTTAATGTTCTGACTGCTTAATAAAATCTATGGAGTAGCGTTCGCTTCAGAAGATGATACAATTTTTGAAAAAAAAATGCGTTTTTTTTGGAAAACCATTCCCCACACGCTATGTTAATTGCAAAAAATAATTTTCGCCTACAGCAAAGTTTTTTAAATAGTCAAAACAGCAAGCCGTAGTCCATTTCGGAATAATTTATAAGAGGGATTAAGTCTCCGCATACATGGTAAAAGTGCAAACAATAACGCGCGTTAATTGTCCCAATTTGGCCAAAATGGCAAACTGTAAACCCTCATAACTTTACGAAAAATGATCACGGGTCAAATATCATTTTAGTTTTAAACTTAGGTCATCAACATTTTTTAATGATAAAAAACTCCGTCAAAAATGGGTAGTAAAAAATGGAAATGTGTCTCAATAAGAAAAAACCAACCCGAGCATAAATATTCCGTCATTTTCTTCGAAAGTCGGATTAAGGAACAAAAAATGACAAACAGCGATTTTTTTTTTTACAAAATCGCTCACAAAATAATTTTACAACGCGTTTTTTATGAATGCTCTCTCATCTCACTCATAAATAAGTAATTAATTCCAAAATTTGCCGAAATCTGATAAGGCGTTTTATTAAGTTGAGTGATTTTTGTTAACATATTTTTTCTGCGGTTTGTGCTAAAATCAAAAACAACCTGATTTTGAGCTAAACAAGTTCGTGTAGTGCGGATTTAAAATCGGCGGGTAACATGTTCAAACTGATTTTTTTTTCTCATTTAGAGTTAAATTTAGACCAAAGTTGATGCGGACAAAAATGCCTTAAATTTAACCAGCATGATTTTGATAAAAATTTTTTTTGCTTAAAGTGGATTCAAAATTATACCTGTAAAACCGGTCATTTTTTTGGGTCGAGATCAAGCAAAAAACGACTGATAAGTTGATGAAAAAATAATGTGAAATGACAGTTTTGCATAATCACGAACCAAGCAATATGGCCAGTTTCTGGGTTAAACTTTCACAGAAAAAGTTTTGTAGTGTAAAATTTCTAGGTAAATGCTAAATTTTTGAGTAATTCTGGGTCTAAAATTATTCCACATTGAGAAAAACCAGTTTAAAAACATTCAGTTTTGTACGTGTTCTCCGATTAATTCGAAATAGCTCTATCATTACAACAGAGTGTCTTCCAAAACACGTTATGAGAAAAAAAACAATAACAACTTTAATTTTTTATTGGAAGTGATGCAAGCATTGGTTTCGCTTCAGTGAGATAAAATAATTGGCTTTAAAGTCAGTTTGTTTGATTTTAAAACTATTTGAAACTACCAAAGAGGCCTTAATTATTCTAATTTCAATTAGTGAACCAAATAGTTTTGTGTCCAATCAGATTTGAACCAATTCTATTGGTGCTATTTGAGGCTATAGGTTAATATCACAGTTAGAAGAAGTAGCAATCACGGTAAGTTAAAATGATCAAAGAAATCAAATTAACTAAATTATTGATTCTGCAAATACTGAGTTTTGGTGCCCAAAAACTTTAAATAAATTGCTAAAACTTGGCCAAAATCATGTTTTTTGGCATTAGCAGAGTTTTAATAATATCAATATAATCGAATTTGTTTCAATATCAAGTATGAATTAGGATTTGTGGTTATAATTATTACAGAGTGTCTTCAAAACTCGTTTTTAATGACAGTTTTCCCATTTTTTTCATACTTGAGTTATTGCATCCATTTTTTTTACTGTAGTTTCAAAAACTTTCAAAATCTGATGAAACATTTGAGTAAATGAAAATGGCGTTGTTTTTTTTTGCTTACGCAACACCGTAGTTTTTGAACTCTTAGCTAATTTTGAGCTGACGCCTCAAATTTTTTCGGGCCCCTGAACATTTTAACTCACCGTGATTGCTGCCTCTTCCAACTGAGACAGGTACCTATAGCCTCCAGTAATACCAATAGAATTGCTTGCAAGCTGAATGAACAAAAATTATTTGATTCACTAGTTGAAAATAAAACAATTAAGGACTATTTGATAGCTTCAAATGAAACAGCTTTAAAACGAAACAAATTGACGTTCAGAGCCAATTTTTCTGATCTCACAGAGGTGAAACAAATGTTTGCATCATTTTCGATGGAAAAACAGAAAATGATCGCAAATAAAATATCATATTAAAAAAGATATTTATTTATTGTGCAAGCAGCTAAGATTGTTCTAAAGGCAACAATCAATTTACAAAAATCCAGAAACCAATTTTGAAGTCCAGAAACCAATTTTAAATTTTGAATAGATTTTTTCAAGTTTTTCACAAATTTTTGATTATTTTTAGCAAACAACGATCAATTTCCATAAAAACTGCTGCGCGAAAGACAAAAACAGCGAATTTAATACAGAACATGCCAAATCAGGAAATTGAGAAAAAAGTATCTCATGGTGTCATTCATAAACTTCAGACTAGAGAACATGGAAAACGTTTTTTTCTTCAGAAATTTACTTGAAAAAACTTAACCTCTTACGAAAAACATCAAATTTTTCCCGCTTAAATTTTTTTCACTCAGATTCTTTTTTGCTTGAATAATTTGTCTAGAAAAACTAACAGTTCGTGATCTAGTTCAAGCTGTCAGAACTTGATATCTTCCATTTTTCTACGCCAGAAAAATTTCCAAAAAAAACCTCACCTTTACCTTCTCACAAATCAGTTCAAGCTACAAAACAATTTTAAAATTTTTGCATCGCTTATTAAATAGCTTTACAGAAAACTGTTTTTGAATATTAGCTTAGAATTGGAAAAATATCTAAATTTTTCAAGGCTCAAAAGCTGGCTTGAAAAATTCTTTCAACTTTCCGCAAATCGAATCAAATTATGCAAACAACATTAATTTTTCTAAAGTTTCATTGCTCGGTAGCTCATTAAGAAAAGTTGGGCATCATATTTTTCGAAAAATCTGGAAAACACCCTTGTATTTGACTCAGCCTAATCTTTTTATGTTATTTTTGTCCTAATAGTCCCACTAGAGAAGATTAAAGTTATTCTATTCTTGATTTTGCTGTTTTTTGTTAGAGGTAAGTAACTTCATCCAGATTTTCAGCATTATATGTTTAAATGACAATTTTAAGGGAATGATCAAACTTTCATAAGTAGATCAAAATGGTTTTCACTTGACAAAATTTTTATCGCTCGAACAATCCGTTTTAGAAAAATAAAATAAATTCTTTGCATATCTTTTCAAACCATCAGAACCTTATGAAACTTCTCTGCTAGAATAGTTTGCTTCGAAAAGTTTAAGCGCTGCAGTATTTCAAGTTGTTTTCATAACTTGCAATGATTGCTAACAATTCAAGCTATGAAAACCACTTGAAACTTTGTGACCTTTCCACGCTTGAAATATTGATTGGAAAACTTAACTCATGAAAAGTTCCAGCTGCGACTCGAAAAAAGCAATTTGACGTATTTTAATTTATTCGTTCAAAATGTTTGCTTGAAAAAAGGTTTGCGGTTTTTCGAATTGATTCAAGCTAAGAATATTACGTGATATGTATCATTTTCAGCAATTGAGGGGCTTGTTGCATGGAATTAATTCAAACAAAAAAATTAGTGACGTGGCAACTAAGCTGACCATCTTTGAGCAGACACCAACTGAACCGAAGAAATTTTTATGAATTTCTTTTAAAAAATCGTTCAAACGCTCCCTTGAAATTAGAATGAACAACATTTGCACTTGCAACTATAAGGAAAATTGTCTACAGCACAATCAAAATCCGTAGTGCCAAATTAGCCGGCAAAACCTGAGCGAAGAAACCAAAAACCAATAATTCATTTTTCTCAGAACTTTTTTTTTCAATTTCCTTCATACTGAAAAAAAAACAAGATCCAGCCAGGACTCGAACTGAAAGCTGATATAGATTTTCTATATTGATTTGCATCAACTTGTTCTCTTATATAATTTTTGAATGAGTCTTGTTCGTTTTGAGTTATACTTTGAGTTTCATTATGATTTTCAGCTGTGAAATTTTTCGGCTAGCTATATGCATGAAAATCGTGATTTGGGAGCTTCAAAAAATTGGAACAGACGTTATTAATTAATAAAGGTCAGTTGCATATTTCAGACAACTTTTGCATGCATCTGTTTTTTCAGGCAGAAAGCATCTGTCAAGGACACCTAGAAATTTAAATTTGCATGTTAAATTGTTCAAAATTGGCAGATTGCTTTTTAATTAAAAATTAACTAGCAAGCACGCCTCCAATAATCAATTGACTTGCTAAAAAATAGTCGTTGTTCAGATCAAGCTATCGAAGCAATGAAACTTTGAACAATTTCGATTTGAAAATTTAAAATGTTTCATGAAGCAAATCGGATGGCGAAATTTCAGGTTCACTATGGAAGCAATTAAAACAAAACTTCGAAATATTTCAAGTTATTTCATTGACTGAATCAGTTCCAGAAAATTTTAAGTTGTTCTAAGCAAGCTTTTGCAGCTAGAAATTTTAAAACAATTCAGGTTATTTTACAAATTGAATCAGTTTGCTAAAAGCTTAACGTTTTCTAAGCAAGCTTCTTAAGCTATGAAACTTTAAAATATTTCAAGTTGTTTCGTAGACGAAATCGGTTCACGAAAAACTTTGATATTTTCCTGAACACGCTTTTAAAGCTATGAAAAATTTTCAAGTTAATTCATAGACTGATTTGGTTTACGAAAAATTGAAAATGTTCCGAGCAAGCTTATAAAGCTATAAAAGATTTTCAAGTTAATTCATAGACTGATTCGGTTTACGAAAAATTGAAGTTTTTCTAAGCAAGCTTTTAAAGCTATAAAATTTTGAACTATGTCGAGTGTTTTTAAGACCGAATGGTTTTGCGAAAAACATAAGTTTATCGAAGCGAGCTATTAAAGCTCTGAATCTTTTAAATATCTCAATTTATTTCAAAAGTCAAATTAATTTGCGAACAGTTTGCTGAAAAAGGTTTGCGAAAAGTTCTGCTTAAAACGGTACGGTTTATGAAATGACTTGAAAAATTTTTGTGAGCCCATTTTTCATGTGAAAAAATTTTGAAGTATGTCAAGTTGTTTCATAAAGAAAATTGACTTGCGAGAAGTTTCAATTTTTCTAAGCAAGCTAATGAGGCAATGAAAATTTGAATTATCCAAATTTTTCACAGAGCAAATTGATCAGCGAAAAGTATGTTTTTCTAAACAAGATATGCAAGCGATGAAACTTTGAAACACTTCAAAACTATTTCATAGCGGAAACCGGTTTGCAAACAGTTAGTTTTTTCTAGCACGGAGGTTAATGTTTTTAGTTGGTTCGTTTCAAAATGAAATCAATTTGAAGAGGAAAAATTTCGGAAAAAATGGACCGGCACTGTCTAGCCTTGAAAGTGAATTGAATTCATCTTGTCTAAAGAATTGAATTTTTGTCAAAAATAGTTCTAGAATATTCCAGACTTAAGAAATATTAAGCCTAAAGAATTATTTAAATGTTGCATTCGACAAAGCTAAAACATTGCGTTCAGTTAAACATTGCGTTCAGTTAAACATTGCGTCCATTATAACTTAACATAGTAGTTTGCTGGTAAGAAAACGTTGTGCTTATGCTCAGATGAATTGCAATAATTTAAGTTTGAAAGTCGCAAAAAAAGACATCACACGAGCTTGATTTAAAAATTCAATTTTTGAGTTCACTATAAATGAAAACCTAAAGGGGGAAAAGATGGTTTTATGCATTCCATATCTGGATATAGCTACAAAACTGTTTGAACTTTGAGCCTCTTCGGCTATCGAGCTTTCGTCGTTGGTTGATAAACTGTTGAACAGAAGTCAATTTTTCAATGTATCTGAGAGGTGAATTTGAGCAATTTGCGAATTTGTATTTCGAAAGTGTGATTGAGGGGCTGGAAGGATATGGCTCAAATTCTTCCACCTTGCTCATTAAAATTCTTTTCTTCGCAGCTCTGGATGACATTTAGGTAGCAGCTCCAATTCATATGGAAAACTTGCGTATTCTCTTAATAGCTCTGAAGAGAGATATGTAACGCAATAAAAATCTATTTGTGCAAATTTTCCATGCGAGATGGAGCTAGCAACGGAGCAACTTTTTTCCGCAGCTGCCGACAAAAAAAATGTTTTCATTCATCAGCATGGCGAAGTTTCAATGAGCAGTCAAATAAGGTTTTTCGTTTTTAATTTATTCGCCATATTTTTAATTCATACAGGAATACTCCAGCTTCCACCATTGCCCGAAAACATCCGTTCAGACGAATGGGATCTTTCATCAATCTATAATTCGAAGCTCAATGTTATCTCTTTCATTCAAACAGTTATTTGTTAGACCGAATCGCTTCGCGAATAGTTTAAGTTTTCTTAAACTTTCATCTTTTAAGTCAATTCATGAAGCGAAACAATTTGCATAAAGTTAAAGTTTTTCTAAAAATTGAAATATTTCAAATTATTTCACAGCGCGAATCAATGTATTAAAAAGTAGTTTTTCCAAGCATCGGAGTTTTCGTTTTTAGTTGATTCGTTTCAGTCTAAAATGATTCTTTGAACGCAAAAGTTTGGACAAAAAGTGGGCAGGTTCTGCCTAGCCTTGAATAATGAAAGTGCTAGGAAATTTTTGCCTTTACTCCTCTTGAAGTATTGAGGTCCATGGTTGCTCGCAATTATTTTTAATCTTTTGACGGTTGATCGAACGCTTCTCAAACGTTGCGCAAAATAAAAATTTAAAGCTTTGCATCCATAGCGCATTCTGACTTTCATTTATTTGATAAAGATCGAAACAACTGTTTATGGCATATTTCATTGTACCTTCATTGCGAATCATTACTCGAACACTATGACCAAAAAGTTTGATCTGCTGAGCCGTGAAGTGACTAGACATTGGCATTTAGGATCTTATTCTGATTTCTGATATCTATTGAAAATAAATGATATCCTATCCGTTCAGTTTGAGGCTTTTTTGCTCTGCCTTTGCTTCAAGTTAGCATGCAGCATAAATGAAAATCTTACCAATATAACCAGCAGAAAGTTTGAAAATGTCAATGCACTCAAGGAGACTAAAAAAACTTTAATGTTTTCAAAGGAACGACGAAAAAAAATGTACTGAAGAGTATGGAAATAAATAATCAAAAATGTATACTATCTTTGAGCTCTTCGAATTTCCAGAGATAAAAGTATAATCCAATTACAAAAAAGGAGCGAAACGGTAATTTTTTTAATTCCAGTGAGATACCTAAAAACTATTTTAGGAAAAAGCAAATGAAGTAGGTGAAAAACAATCAAAAGTGAGGTATTTTAATAGCTGAAATAAACGTAGTCCTTACTCAATTTTTCAAAGTCAGTATGATAATCGAAAACGATCACACCAGGTTTTCTCGATACTGCTTCATCAATTTTAAAACCACGCGATTTGAGAAAAATGGGAGCCATGGCTAAAATTTGTGATTCTTTCGAAGGTCAGCTCTGTCGTTATTGGGGAGCGTAACTTGCCTTACGAGCAATAAATGTATTTAAATTGAACCAAAAATCGAATCAAAAGTCAAAACACGAAAAAATCAAACTACCTAAATAAGTCTTTTTGCTCTTAAACAAAAATAAAATTAATTGCGACAATTTTTATTGGTTTTACGCAGTATTTTCGGGAAAAAATACACTAGGTCCTTTATAGCTCTTGAAATACGGAGTGTTACATAATAAAAAAACTAACTTGCGTTTACTTTAGTCCAATAGTGCACCATACTCGGTATCAATTTTAAGTTCTCCTGTAGTAATTAGGGCGGGCGAATAAAACAAGGACACGTATAATTGAGCGACTGCCTGAAAAATATCTGGGTTATAAAGACTGACATTTTACACTCCACGTCCTTGAAGGAAAAGGTCGAATTCAAATATTCAATTCTCAAAATATTTTTCGAACAAACCAATTAGCTAACCTGCTTCGCAACACATTTAAAGCAATAAAATAAATATTCGACACCTCAAACCAATTCACTTTTTGTATGACTAAACAAAATTTAGCTTATTTAAATATCTTTGAGCACCTAGAAAGAAAATCTAAATTTAACATCCTGATTTGTTTTTCGACTCACATTAGTTCAAACTTGGATTAATTATGCGGACTTTAAAAGTAGATTTTCTTTTCAAATTCAGGAGTATTTGTTTTTCCAAAAGCTGACTATTCAAAAGACTATGTAAAATACAACATTGAATTTATGCGAAGCTCAAAAAAATCCTCTTGAATAGATCCAGGTGCATGTTACACATTGTTTGTCAAAGTTAATTTAAGAAAGTCGAAAATGAGTCTTTTGTTTCCAACTGCTTCTTCTGTAAATGGGAGGAACTGTTTCACATCACATCTCCCCTCTTTGTTTAATTAGCCGTAACTTTGGCGCCTACAGTGAGCGATAGTGGGAGGGTCTTGCTTGGGCTGGAATGGCAGTGTATTGTTTAGGGAATTCAAACTGCACCTCGTCCGTGGAGGCTGCGAACGGCATGTATCCCGAATTGGGAATCACATTCCACCGTAGTACCAGTTTGGCCGGCAATCCCCTGTAAAAAGTGTTATTCCGGGTGAGACACAATTAAACAAATATAGAGTTAAGATTTTTTTGCTGCGAAACATTGTTCAGAGGGACTGAGATTCTTGTCAGAACATTTCGTCGATACGTACAAATAAAGCATGGAGATAGAAACATCAAGTGCCTCAAGATGAAAGCAGGTGCCTTAAGTGAATTCAAATCTAAAACAAGCTTTTCTTGTCTACCACCGAAACACCAATCCTGAAACACCAAATCTAGGTTTTTTAATCTAAGATTGAGCTTTGCAGCAGAAAGAATCAATTGCAACTAATATGAGCAATATTTTGCACTGATGAAATCGGGAAGGTGATCTAGTCTAAGAAATCAGCCCTTGTGAACAATATTTTCCTTAAATAGACCAAGTGAACCATCTTCCTCCTAAAATTAAATGACAGTAATTCAAGCAGTAACACATGCATGTACTATGCTCAAATCTGATTGGCAGAAAAATGTGACTTTTAACCAAGTTTAATCTGCCTCCTAATTTGATTTAGGCGAGGAAATTGTTCACTTGGTCCGAGAAATCTACCAAGTATTATTAGCAGAACAATCTTTCTATGAGAAGCATGAAAGAAAATGGTTGTTAGTGGATGGAGCTTGCCTGAGATTGGCTCCGTCATCGAAGAAGTAATACTTGGGACTGAGGTTGTCTACTGAAAACTTCTCTACATCTGCGTCCTCTCGCAGCATAATTCTATCCCATAGAACGACTTGATTCAGTTGCTGAAACACATCACATCATATCACAACACACGTTACGCACTCTTACAATACTCTTGGTGCGGTGGGTGGGGTGGATCAAACACAAGAAAAATTGTTCGCCTAAATCGACGTTCCTACTGGCAAAATTGAATTGGCATCTTATGGACGTCTATCGTTTTTGGTAAATGCAGAATGACGTCAATATATTTTTTCATCTTCAAAGCCTTTAATTTTCTTGGCGACATTTCACAAAATGCCGCTTTGGAAACAAAGAGTCTATGCAGTCTATGAAACTATTACAGAGTCAATAGGTATGAAGGGAAACACAAATGTGTGAATGTATGCCATGGCTACACAAAAGAAGCAAGGAAAACGGAAAAAGAAACTTTAACAAATAGATTCACAGGTTCAGAACATGGAAAAATTGCAGGTTTTGAAGAACAGCAACACGAGTGACAGCACCGCAAAACACGAGGAGAAATACCTAAGCTTGCATCAATACAAAGCCCCAAAGGGAACGAACAAACCAGAATGACTCGATATACATTAGAAAATCCAACTTCATTATATGCTCAAGTTTTATGAGCCCAACTAAGAACCATGAATTAAAAAATCAACTTTGTAGAGAAAACTACCTGATTTTACTCACAAAAACGTATCTAACAACCAAAATAGAAAAAACTTTAGTCAAGAATTTTATAGTTTATAAAGCAGATTGAGAACCGTATGCCTCCTCAGAAAGGTCAAGACAAGAAGTGGTGATCGGAATAAAAAACGAGATAGCCAAAGCTAATAAACCAATGACTCGTACGAATACTCAGAAAAGAACCAGTCGACAGTAAAATGAGGATATCCCTCAAATACCATTTAAGTAAACAGTTCAACGAACTAAACATCGAAGAAGATTTAACGACCATTAAAGAGCTGCACACTTCATATGATATAAAACCCAGACGTTGAAAATCTCGCCCCTATCGGAGTGCTGAATGACTCGCCACCATTGGGACCAAAGGAAATCGAGAACCTCGAGCAAAATTCAAATAGGGAAGAACGGCAAGTGAAAGAGGCGCAACTCGGAAGCGGTTCTTGCCGTTAACTATATCATTACTAAATCACATACAGGCGAAGCAGAGCTTCGCAACACTTACGATACAACAAAAAACAATAGTTGCAAGAAAATGAATAGAAAAAGACCACTTTCAAATTAAGTAGAAAAAACTACTTCAAAAGTAGAAAAAATCTCAATACAAAATTTTCATGATTCTATTGGATGACGTTCATAAACAGCCTTGAAATGCATTGTGAAACTAAGGCTAGCTAAGGGTTCAAAATTATGGTCGACTCCTGTTGAGCCAAAAACAAAACTGTTGTCAAAAAAATTTATCGAGCTTCAAAGTTTTTAAGACGCCTTTGTAATGAAACACATAAAACCTTTAAGGCCAAACCGATTCTTCTGTTAGGCCAAACCGATTTATTTATATTTCGACTTATAATTGTGAACAAAAGATTTTGAGATGCTGCTGAAATCTGATTCGCTAATTTTAGCCAATCAGACTGAAGCAAATTAGTTTTAATTCATGATGTTGCAATAGTGATCTTTGGGCGGAATAAGTAAAAAGACCCTTGAAGGCCACTAAACTAGTTCACTTACTGACTTTTCGTTTTCTCAATCAATACTTTGCTGTTTGTACACATGCTGTTATTTCAATCCTGACAATGAAACTCAATTTTGGTGCAGTGTGAACGTTCATTGTACCGTAATCTGTTTCAGATAACAAAAAGCACAAGCTATCAAAAAGCTGTAAAAGTGCACCTAAAATGGCACCAATATATGCGACTTAGGTTTAAAAAAAGAACAGTCGTACTAATTCACTACGCTCACGAAAGTTCGCCAGTGAGATGAGAGACAGGAAAACGTCGGAACAACGTCAACAATATGATGTCGAGCAGAATTTGGAAATAACATCATTCGTCAAAACTAATGCTTGTGAATGGATATTTTTTATGTCTGTCTAGTAATTTAGAAAGCAATTGAAAGCCAAACCGATGTTTAAAGCTTGGAGTATGTAGCATGGCTCTAACTTATAAAGAGTAAGAGCAGCAACCAGAAGATTTCGACGATCAAGATAAATTAAAATGGCGAAAGAAGTAAATTGAGACCGAAAATTTTTTGGAACTATGTGAGACAAAAAACTGTGCTAGAAAAGGCAGTACCAGCATTAGTTAAAGCAGATGGAACGTTGGCAACAAACGAGACCGGAAACATTGAGCTCCTATCAATTTTTTTTCCTTTTACAAATGAACCCCCTGGTGAGTGGAAAATTCTAGATGTAATTATCATTTGTCAAAAGATCGACGAAATAAAAATTACGGAAAAAACAGTGAAACAGCAATAAGACGTGATTAAAATTTCAAATCACCAGGACCACAAAAAATCCACCCGAAACTATTGTTTGAATTGAGGCTACAATTAGTCCATCCATTGACAAAAATTTCTAAATCTTGGAACGATAATAAGTTACTCGGAAACTCGCGCACATAGCTTCAATTTTTAAGAGAGGAAATAAATCGTTGGCGGACGACTAGAGACCAGTAAGCCTTTCATCAATTGTTTGTAAACTTCTTGAAACAATCATCAGGCCTCATTTAATTAATCATCTGAACAGAAAGGAAATCCTTGTAAATAAATCATTGAATTAAATAAAAGACTTCATTTCTGAAAAGCAACAGAGTCAAAATCAACGATAGCAAGTCAAGTTGGAAAAATGTCCATAGTGGTATTTCACAAGGTTCTGTCCTCGGTCCAGTCTTATTTCTAATGTAAATCAACTCAAGGCCAGCTTCAGTTGTATCAAACCTATACCTATTTGCTGGCCATGCGAAAGTATAAAGCGAGATAAAGGATGAAATGGACGTTACAATCTTTCAAAAAATGCTGGAAAATTAGTCGAGAAACAGCCTTTTTTTTTCATTGACGACATATGTGGAAATATATTTGCAAATAACTGCACATAAACTTGCGTTCGAAGCACATATTTTCACCTAAGTGAAAACAGCTAATTCAATCATTGTAAATTTCATGGAGACTTTCAACGAAATGACTACACCTGTATTTTTGAACGTATATAAGGGAATCATACAGCATCATCTTGAATTTTGCAATCGCACTTGGCGTGCTTCAAGCTTACCACGCTTGCGCTCCTAAGAGGTATAAGAAAAGTATTTTTAGTGGGACGGTCCATAGGATTCATCATGCGTCGTCAACTTGGGAACCTTATCACCTCGGAAAAGAGAAGCTGAAAACGATGCTGGAACGGAATCAGTATCCGCCCGATTTCTACAATCTTATCATCAAAGAGACAATGGACAACATTCTGAGTGGTGGAGAAAGTCGTGCTGCAGGTACAATGAAGGAGAAAAAGTTTGAACGACGAGCCACTCTCGTCCTTCAGTACCGCGGAAGCATTTCTGATAAACTCAGTCAATGTTTCAGACGTCTTTGTGGATCAAATGTCATTCTCATGACTCAGAAACTCAACAGTCTCTTCCTTCCTTCAAGCCGAAGATCGACACTGAGCTCAGCAGTAGAGTTGTTTATAAAATGCAATGTACAGGTTGTTCTGCCTGCTATGTCGGCCAGACGGTACGACACTTGAAAACACGTCTAGCTGAGCATCTGGTATCATCAACGCCTGTTGGGAGCCACTCGGCTTCTTGTGGCGGCATTGACTGTAATGAACTCTCTTAGTTGACAAGACCCCGGACTATGCATTGTTGTTAACTCTCGAAGCGCTGCATATCGACCGCTTGAAACCTGATCTCAACACCCACTAGCGCTTCCTGACCATCAGGGTGTAGTAATGAGTCTTTCGTTGTTGTGAGGTTTCTCACCACGAAAGAGTTGCTTTTACTTTTGGTGCTATGTCACATTGCATTTCTGCCTTTTGCTTCTTATGTGTTATTAAGTTCGCACATTTTTCAGATGTTATTTGCTGATGATGAGTTAGTAACTCGAAAACGTTTCTAATATAACATTGATCCCAGACTGTTTTCTCAAACTTGATATCCGCGACAAAAGTCAAATCTTTAGTTGCATTGCCTGTGGCGATGTTATGCACATGACAAAAACATGCACTGGAATATCTGAAACTGCCATCCTTGGAATTTCGGAGATCAGTCAGAACGTCCTCCTGCTCTGTAACTGTTGTGTTGGAAACAATAGGAAAGAGTCGATGATCAACGATTTGATGCAATCTCGTCCATCCATTGCCGAAACAAAACTAAATGAAATCGCCGAACAATTCTCTACATTTAAACAAGAGATAGATTCACTAAAGCAAAAGATAGATGAAACAAACAAAAAACCACAAAACAGAAATGAGCCAAAGCAACATGCCTTAAACAAACCAGAATCAAGCTATAACGGAATCCGGATAAGAGGACTGCTTGAACTGGACTCAAAAAATTCAAGAGATAGACACGAACACGACTTGGAAGAGGTGAACATACTGTTTGCGTTCTTAACAGTTGAAGCAAAAATCACAGATTTAAAACGTTTAGGAAAATATGAAGAAGGAAAAAGGCCACGCACAATAGTTGTAAATGTATCAAATGAATAGCAAAAACTACTGATACTAATGTCCTTGGCCAAATTGAAAAACTACGACAAAACTCTTTTTGTGTCAAAAGAGCTCAGCCCAAGTGAATTTCTGATTGAGAACAAACTTCTTATGAAAAGACGAACAATGATAGAAACTGGCGTACCAGCTCAAAACCTAAGGCTAAGGGACCTTGTCCTTACGACGAAGAAAGTGGAAATTGGAAAAAAAGTCGAAGAAAGCAATTGACTACCTACTGGTAAGTATTTAAAAAATTTATGCCTAAATGTCAGAAGTATTTTAGACATCAACAGAAGAACAGCTCTATCAAATGCCATTTTACAAACAGACTACGATATACTATGTCTCACAGAGACATGGCTGGTAAAGGAAATACCAGATAAAGCTCTGCATTTGGCTGGTTTTAATATAATTCGCAAAGATAGAAAAAGCTCCACTTTAAAAACCAATCTCGGAGGTGTACTCATGGCGATAAAAGAAAATGTGCATTACGAAGAAATTGATGCTCAAATAGAAAATGATAAATGCATAGTGGCCAAACTAACAGGTGAAACTGGGCATCATCAAATTCTTTGCTGTGTTTATAATTCCCCGAAAAACAGTAAATACCAATGGAAACAACAAAAATTCATCAGTTTGTTCAAAAACTTAACAAAATTACAAATACAACACAACCGTAACGCAATAAATTTTGAATACACTCGTTGGAAAATGATGCACTCTAAGGACGAATATGAAAATACAGTGTTAAAAAAGCTCATTGAACTTGACTATGAACAATTATTCGACTCCAAAAAAAGCAGCTTATACAACACAATAATACAACACAATAAATTTTGAATACACTCGTTGGAAAATGATGCACTCTAAGGACGAATATGAAAATACAGTGTTAAAAAAGCTCATTGAACTTGACTATGAACAATTATTCGACTCCAAAAAAAGCAGCTTGACGTTTTATTAACAAACAACCCTGGAGTGATACTCAACTGGCACACGGACCAAACAGCAACAAACGCATACAGCATTGACAAAGTTTCATGCTCAGATCATTATGCTTACTCTGCAACAATTAACATGGAAGCCAGTATCAAAGAAATAAACAAAGGTGAAAGTCTGGCATTTAACAGAGCCGATTGGACGACAATAAATCAAGAAATAAAAGACAAACCTTTCATACCGTATTGTTACAGTAATGTAAATGAGCTGCGTCAGTGGTATGCATGGTTATGGGACAAAATAAAGAACAATTTACCCAAGGTTACATCACACAGATCAACTCTCCCCCCGTGGGTGACACCAAGTACGTCTCACATGCTAAAAAGAGTACAAACATTAAAACGGCGTATTGATCGGCAAAACAAACCTACTTTAAACAAACCTACTTTAAGCCTTATCCTAAAACACAAAAAAACTGGAAAAAGTCTTCAAATAGCATTGACTGAAGATCAAGCAATTTACGAAGAAACAGTAACAAGCAGTAGACGATTCAGTGACCTACAAAAATACTTGAACAAATTAAGTAGTTCCAGGCAATATCCCCAAAAAATGTTTTACAAGGAAAAATCCACTAGAGATGTCACCCAAAAAGCTACATTTTTAAACGAATTCTTCATCAGTGTATATCAAAAGGAATCAAATCCTAACCTTCTCGCACGAAATACAAACTGTTCTCCTACAGAAGAATTCTGTACACAAATACACATTGAAGAAACCAAAATCTAATTCATTCTCAAAAATCTTTTAAAAAATAAAGCATCAGGCTTTGATGGTATAGGCAATATAATCCTAAAAAATCTTTCTGAAACTCTGTCAAAATTGCTCTATCTTCTCTTCCGCACATTCATTAACAAGTGGCTCTTCCCGACCTACTGGAAAACAAGTCAAGTGGCCCCAATTTTTAAAGAAAAGATCAAGGCGTCAGTTGAGTGCTACCGCCCAATTAGCCTTTTATGCTCCGCCTCGAAGGTCTTCGAAAAAATTATCTTTGATAATATAATATATACCCCAAAGTTCAACCTTTCTTGGAAAACGCACAATACGGCTTCCGGCAAAAAAGGTCAGCAGTACTTCAAATGCTACAATTTTTGAGCAAAGTATATGAACTCTACGATGACAAAAATGTTCAAACACTATCAGTCCTTTATCTAGATTTTTCTAAAGCCTTTGATAAAGTTCCTCATAGTATCCTAATCGCTAAACTGCGGAACATCTAGGCATTCAAATACAAGACATAATACAAGACTATCTAACAGATAGAATGCAATTTGTGAAAATCAATAAAAGTTCTTGGCCCTCTACTTTTTATCATATTCATTAACGACTTTCCCAAATGCATTGAGAATTCGGATTGTTTTGGCTATTGTGACGATATGAAGATCTTGTCTATTGAAGAAATTCATCTGCAAAAAGACACGACAAATGTTGAAAAATGATGCAAAGAAAAAAAAATGCCGCTGAATGAAGATAAATGTAATCTGTTAAACCTCAAAGGGAAAATGGAAGTTACACTATTTAATACAAATGTTGATACCGCAAACACCCAAAAAGACTTAGGTATTTTAATGTAGGACAACCTTTCGTGGTCAGTAAATGCTGAAAATCGCATATCAAAAGCAATGGGAGCTTTTTACAAAATCAAACGGAATATCTCGAAAAAAAACATCATTAAAGTCAAAATTAAACTTATACTGTGGATACATTGTACCAATCATAAGCTATGCATCGCATACATGGTATCCGAACATAGCTGAATTAAGACAACTAGAAAGAGTACAAAAACGAGCGACTTCTTGGATTGCAAATAACTTCAAAATGAGTTATACTGAAAGACTGAAATTTTTAAAGCTCCTTCCACTCTCAATGTACTTTGAATTACACGACATATAGTACTTAGTTTCACTACTAAAAAATAAACATGACATTGATTTGAATACAATTATTCATAAAAACGAATCACGAACGAGACAAGCAACACGTGGTGAGATTGCTGTTCATGCAACAAGATTGAAAAAGTCAAATGAAAATTATTATATACGTTCTAATACGCTATACAAATACTTTAGCCAAATTGTGGACTTCGAAAATCAAGATTATGACAGCCTGAAAATATCTATAACAAACACGTATTGGAAATTCTTCAACAGAAATTTTGCAGAAAACCACTTGTGTATGTGGAGAATTCTTTGCTGGTGTGGAAACTGCAAGCAACCGGGAAAAATTATGAACTTATAAACGAGGGTTCAAAACCCATGGAGAAATCCTAAAGCCTACCCTACTACTACTACTACTATATAAAATTATTGGAAAATGTTCAACGAAGAGCAACTCGAATGGTTACTGATTTGAGGGAATTGAACTATTGAGAAAGACTGTGAAAGCTAGACCTACCGTCCCTTAAACACCGTAGAAGACGTGGAACAATGATTGAAATGTTCAAAATTGGTTATAACCGTTACGATCCACAAGCGACAAAAAGTTTATTTGAATTAAAAAACAGAAACATAACGATAAATGACGAGAAAGTTGCGATGAAAAAAACCAATCTCGGAGAAAGGAAACATTTTTTCACTATCAGAGCTGCAACAGACTCGAAATACCTGCCAAGAGAAGTAGTGAATTCCAACGCATTCAAAACCACCAACGCATGCAAAAACAACCTTGGCAGTTATTGAAAGAAAAACGGATTATATATATACGAGACGAGCTGAATGAAAAGAAATATACAATGAACTGATCAAGAGACGCGGCATCGTCGCCTAACTATCAGAATTTAACTAAAGTAAACCTATACTTACGTTGTTGGCTGATTGATACTCGCACACCAAATACATAAAAATCTGTTTCGTATTCCAGTCAAACAGGTTGCTAAGGTTACCATCGATGGAGAATTTGATTGTAGCTAAGTCGCTCTCCTGCCTAGACGTGGTAAAGTCCATTGCACTTCTCCTATCAAAAATCAAGTATTGAAGCAATTCTGACGTCAGACCCCAAATATTCCCAGGGATTAATGAAAAGAAAAATACCGAAAATATTAAAAGCCCCTTTGTCAACGGAGGCGGAGCAATAAGCAGAATGGTCCAAGAGCAGAAAAACAAAAAAAATATTGACTTATATTGGTTTATACGGGCTAATTGATAAAAAACAATTATTAGAATCGTCAATAACTACCAAGAAAACGAATAAATTATGCATGAATTGACTAATTTCATTAAGTTTTCTATTACATTTTTAGAAAAAAGTTCTTGATTAAATTACTCAAATTAGCATAAAATGTTAATTGCTTTGGTATTATTGACGTTTCTGATAATAATTTACAGAACAGCTAAAAAAGCTGATATTTTTCTGTTTTTCTGCTCTGGGACCCATTCTGCTCTTAGATCATTCTGTTGTAATGGCCACGACCGAGAGTGTCAATCGTTTGGAATAAGCTTCCATATCTAGAAAATTCCAAGGATTTTGACTGGAATACGTGATGAAGGGACTCCTGACTGTAACCTCGGTTACTATGATACTTCTGACCTTCTGATTACAACTTATTTAAAAAAAAACTTAAAGCTTCAAATGAAAATGGAAGGATGGAAACTGGGCATGTAATGTCTTTGAATTCAATGTACTCTTGCATTTATAAACCAATAATAAAATGACACAAATGTGCTCTTACAGCGTTATGTTATGCTTCTTAATTGGGACGCCTATATTGTAATTTTTGTAGAAGGTTGAAGCGAAGCATCCAAACGCAACAGCGCCCATTACGCTCAAGAAAAAGGCGAAGAGTGCATTCAATCTCGAAGAGAAACTATGCATTGCTAAACTGAAAACAAAACAAAACTAGAAACTTTGTGGTGTCTGAGAGATATTCAAACGTAAGTTCATTCTGGAAAGAAAACATTATTTCTAATAATAATAATCATCATAATAATAATAATAATAAAAATATGAATTTAGCGTACGCAAGGGGTTTCCCCCACAGTTTCAGTTAAGTAAGTTAGACATATTTCTGCAGTTGTTTCGGGTACAGTCGCACAGAATTTTCCAGCTATAGGGGTTGGAGTCATCGAATCTTTTCTCGAAATGCTCCCACATCCATTGCAGCAACCGTCCTTTGAGTCCTATCGTGTTGGTAAAGTCCACTTTTTGAGGAACCAAATTAGCCAGCCTCTTTTCATGAAACCAGAAATTTTTTTCACAAACAAATTTTGCAGGGCGTGTACATTCACATAAACGAGATTTTGTATTAGCTAGGTCATTTTTTGGCGGAAAACGGTCAGAAAAATTGAAGTCGTAGTGATTATTGAGGATTTTAGATAGTAGAAGTAAATTATTGAGCTGAATGTACATGGGTAAAGGCAGTATTCCTAGACGCTGAAGCGACGTTTCGTAATTAGGATCTGTTGCAATCCATTTGCGTGCATTGGGTTGAACACCTTCTAAGAGTTTCATTTCTTCGACGTTCAATTGATAGCAAATTTAATTATATATTTCGAAATTCAATTGTAACATTCGCCCGGAAGATACATATCGACGGATAACAAAACTAAGTCTTAAGACGACTGGCTAGCGTCTAAACAGAGCTTTGCATGTTTTTCACCGTCTCTACCAAGCCAGTACTTTTCGGTGGTCTTTCTTACACCGGGTCGACAAAAACGTCACTGCTCTCCGGCTTCGACCAGAACGCTCAAATTAACTGAATTACATGCAAAATTAGTGAGCTCATGGCTGGGTCTCAGTATCCCCAGACCACGAGGTCACTCCTAAAAACAGGGCTACTACTTATTATATTACTATTGTTTTTGTTCAGTAGATAAAAACCATCATCTCCATCGAAGATGGATCAACCCTTTCCCCCACTCCTAGCTTCTCATCCTTATCAAAATGAATCAAGTTGTTAATTAAATTCAATTCAGGACATGACAAGAAGCTAAAAGTTTATATAAAAGGCTAAAAGTTCCAGTCCCGAAACCCTTCCGGATTCTTGAATCCAGTGAATCAAGCTCCTCAAGTTCAATTTCACGCCAATCCGGAAGGCCGGTTCTCACCCTTCACCGTTGTTGGCAACGGCCTTGCAACTATTGTAGCAGCACAATAGTTGCAACTTGGAACGTTCTCTGCTATTGTAGTTCGTTGTCGTTTTTCTTTAATCTCGATTTTCGTTCTGTTCGCAATCACAGATAAAGTTGTTCTGTTTTTCTTAGTTCTTTTTCTAAAATGGCAGTTTCTGACGTTTCTCAGAAATGTTACGTCATCTCTTCGAAAATTTAAAATTTTAAAATACGGGAATATCCTGACCTTCACCGTTCTGCCAATCATCCGAATAACGTCGTTAATCCTTCGAAATCATCAACTCGGAAGGCTTACTGCTAAAAATTCGAAGTCTGCATAAATTGCATTTTGGCCATTCTGGTCGAATGTCACATACTCCCCGGACAGTCCGGTCAATGTCCCTATTGAATCGCACAATGTTCGTAAAATGGTTACAGTGTCATCGAACAGAATTTACAAAATGCACGAAATTACCCTTATCTACGTCACATCGACTCACTGCAGAATATAAATGGCATCATACTACATCACTATAGCCTTCAAATTCTTTCATTAATCTGCACACTGAGGATATAACCTAAGATAAAACATATTTTCTGACTTCCAATGTCAATGTCCCGATTAAAACTTTTTCTCTTAGATTCAAAAGGTGTTGGCTTGCAGGACAGTCCTGCCAACCAACAAGCTAAAATTATCCTACTATGCTTCTTCCCTTCGGAAATCTTGCTTATTTATTGTCCTGAATATTAAAACTAAGAAACTTTGTGGTTAGAAAGAACAATGTAACAACCTCCCTCTTCAAGAGATTACTCAAGTCTTTCATGTCACCACAAAGTGATCAGTCTTCCTAAGTGATTAAAAACAATCATGCAGGCTGAAATATTTAAATATACTCTCCTCTTAAGCCTTTCTAAATAAATAATAAGTGAGTGTCTCTAAAGCCACTTCAACTAAAACCAAAATGCAAATTTATAAATGCAACAATTTCAAAACTCAACAAAATGTTTCAGTTTTCAATTACAACTTGGTTGCTTGGTTTCTCACTTGAGTTTTTCACACACATAAAACAATTCTGAGTTTTGACTTTTCTTCATCATTCCTTTGTTCTCCTCTTTTTTCGTCGTTTAGAAGTTCTAAAACTTCTAAATTCTTCTAATTTTCTTTCTTGCCGCCTCTTGTTTTCTCGACCATTCGTCAATGCTCTATTTCCTCCTCCTGTGACACTGACTCCGCACTTTCGGTTTCCGTGTCTTGTAGCACGTCATTGACTATCCTGACGCTGTTGGAAGCCGTCCTCCAACACTTCTGCTCTTCCATTCTCTGTTTCTACAGAAGCTGTTGTGGAGACACAACGTCACGTTTCTCTCCAAATCTTCTTTCAGCATCTCTGCCTTCTCATTTCCACTACGCTCGCTCGTCCTGGAAATTCTTTTCACAGCGGTGGTCACTGCATTCCGATGGGTCACGAAAGCTCGCTTGAAAGCTCCTGCCCCAATGTCCAGCTGATATTCACTGTATACTCTGCCATGCTTCGACATGTGCTTTTTCGCATACTCGTACAACCATGCAGTCATGTTAGCTCTGAACCATGGCATCAATCGTTTTCTTGCCCATATCTTCTTCACTTCCATCGGAATGTTTAGAACTTTGCACATTGTCTCAAAAAGATCTAAATCTTTTAGACAATCTAATTTCCGTAATTGTTCTCTCGTCGGTGCCTCCTGTCTATTATTTTCTCTCACATGAGCTTCCAGCCATCGTATCGCCATCATAACTCCCACTATCACTATTGTTATGGGCTGTGATGAATCTGGTAAACCCATGGAGAGCAGCTCTCCAGAGTCCCAGATCAACACCAAATTACTACGCTTGGGATACCACCAGGTCTGCAGCAAGCAGTGGCAAGGAAACTCGTCATGTGTCAACATGATGCTCCTCCAATTGCGTTTTCCTGAAGCTTCCAGCAATGGTTCCACTTCCATCATCACTCGGTGGATTTCATCATTCTCGTCTACTGCATTGTAATCTGTGACAGTTGATCCTCTCTGTTTCTGTTTTTCAAAGTCACTGAAGTTCCCGCTCACATATCCCATGAACTTCTTTCCTAGTATTGACTCCAACTCCACTTTGGTTCTCTCTGGAACTGCTGAGAACATCTTACATAGTAACTCGTAAGACTTTTCAGACATTCTCGCCAATCTCACGCACTTTGGCACTGAGAAAGCTTGATCCACGATCGTTCTTGTACTCTTCACGTCCACGGCCACGAAATGTACAGGGTATCTGCTCTTGCACATTGGAGCCAACGTTGAACCCACCAAATATCGTGCTCCTGATGGTCTACAATAAGTTTCGCTGTGTCTGATGTTCATCTCTGTTTCGATTGCCTCCCTCCATTTTCCTATATACTTCTGCTCAGTCTGCAGAACTCCTGGGAATACTTCTACGCTGATGGCTGTGACCATCTCATGTTTCTGTTCTAGATTCAATAGTGACTCTAAAGAACCAAACATGCTGTAGAATCCTATAGCTGTCACTAGATTCACATCGGTTCCTCCATGGCAATCTGCTATCAGTTCCGTTTCCGTTCTTGCTTTCATCACTACATTTCCAAACAATACTGTCAACTGCTTGTGTTGTTTCTCCAGGGTTTTCACACAGTCTAGACTTCCACAAACGTGACCCTCTAGTCCACAGACTTCCGCCAGACAGCTACCAGGTTTGACCCAGTCTTCTGGTCCCCAGCCAGGCAACTCCACTTTATCTTCTCCGTTGCTCTTAGAGGCTGTTATCATCACATTATTTATGATGTTGAGGTCACGCAGGTTACAGTCCGCATTCAGTTCCCTCTGTATGTCTTGTGTCGCCCGTAATATTGAGTCAGCGTTGGGACTAGGACACCATGATGGCTTCATCAATTCCCACACTGCCATCAAGCTCGTTCTCAGTAATTCATCTGAGAATCCCCACCCAAATTCCACTCTCTTGTCGGATTTTGGTACTGAAGGTGCAGTCACCTCTTCTTCCAAGACCAATCCCAATTTGGCCTGTGGATTGTTAACGCTCTTAGTCGTCACAATTCTGGACGTCCAGAATCTTAGTAACACCGCCTGCTCATAATCAAAGAAGCAATCGCGTATGTCTTCACTCAGGAAAGGATTGTATGCTATCCCTATAATCCCGGACACATAGCTATATGACTTCTTCTTGATCGGTCCACAGTATTCACTGGATTTCGGCAATGCTCCCATAGATTCTTTAGTGAGCCTCAACTCCTTGTTTGAGAATCTCCTGATCTCGTCTATCTTTTTCATGGGTTCCAATTCTTCAGGTTCTTTCATGTTCACCCTCATCGGTTTACTTTGCTGCATATCCAGCAATGCTAGTAAGAACATGGCTTTCGTTCGCTCATCGCCTTCCTTCAACATTTTAACACAAGTGCTTAATGCAGGTACTGAAATCTGCTCTATCAGGAATCGAATGAAACAGAGAGCGTCTCTCCGCTTTGCACACGCTACTGCTGCTCCCTCCTGGACTATCAGATCCCTCAGATTCGTCATAAGGAAAACTTTTTCCTCCTTTGATCTCTTCCTTTCTTCTGAATCATATTCTTCGCGATTCAGTACCATCATGCACCAGGCGAGCCTGAGTTGTAATTCTGTCCTTACGTAAGGTACTGCCACGAGAGCATGTATTCTTGGCGTAGTCCTCATTTCTTCTTCGAAATACCTCAATACTACTGCTTTCCATGGAAGGCTCACTAACTGCTCGATCGCTTCCGCCTCTACGTCAGACGACGCCAAAGTTCCATACGCCTTCTGCTTGAGGGTGGTGCCTTGCAACATCATTTCCAGATAACCCTCCATGGCTTTTTCATCTTCCATGGCCATTACATACCCTCTAGCCGAGTTCCGGTATTCCAACATCTCCATGTATCCACCGGTGGGTTCATCTATCGACACTGTCTCCGACACTGTTAGTCGGTTGTATTCCACTGGTGTCAGTTGTCCTGCAACACTTCCTTTTCCATGATTCATGGGAGATGGTTTGAAGTCCCTCATTTTACTCTCTCCACGTTGACTGAGTATTTCCATTTCTAAAGTTGCTCCAGTCAGAGTTCGGTCACTCCTTTTGGATTTATAACCGGTTGACTTTATCCCTGCCATGAGAATGGGTGGCACCATCGCTATATCAGTTAATATTCTATCTGTGCCAGACATTTGATAATCACCCTGCCCCAAATCCATGACTTCTTCGACTCGCTTCCTTTTCGCTGAGTTACCAGCTTTCATCGATATTTCTGAATCCACTTTCGTCTTTCCAATTCTCCTCGGCATCACTCTGCTGCCTAACTTCATTTTCATCGCATTGATTTTATCAATCACCATTTTCGATCGCATCGTTCCTCTCCTGGTCCTTGACAGGTACACCACCTCTCCTTCATTGTCCTGCGGTGTCATCTTGATGGGAGAATTCGCTTCACTCTCATCAGTGGCTGAGTCGATCAATAACTCACTCAGTCTCCCTTCACACTCATCAAGCTTGTCAAGTACTTCTCTCATCAAGGGTTGATTGAGACCTGTTTTGAGAATGGACTGGGTCCCATAGCTCTGAATCACAGTCCAGACTTCTTCCATGAACGCCACTCTGTCCAGCTTACATCCCGTCCTACTCTCGTGGTCTCGGTGATGTACTTCCCATTCTTCTTCGGGCAGCGTTCCCAAGAAAGGTACTCTGGCCGAGGCCTCTATTCTTCTCCTTCGAGGTGATTCCATGAGGATTCTTTGGTCGTTATTTCTTGAATTGCCAGGAGAGCTGCTCTCCGGCAAATTCCGTTTCATTTCCTCAAAGGCTGACGGAGGTTCCAGTGTCGAGATGCCTTCATCTGCTGGCCCAGTCGCTTCCAACGTGTCTGCATTATTCTCAAGATCACTGAAGATGTTAAAATCCAGGCTGGATGTTCCTCCTGTCGATGCCCTGTCGTCTTCCCCACCAGCTTGATCTTGTTGCATGGGTTCTTCAGTCCGACGGCTTCCACCCTGTCCGTCATCTCCTTCTGACTTGTCCCTATTCGAGTTCGATGGTCCTTGTTCGTCTTTGTCGGCTTCTTCCTGGAATCTCGGTATGAGCAATGTACCGGCCGACTTATCTTCCTCTTCTCCATGGACCACTTTGATTTCTTCGCAGCCGAAGGGTGCTAGGAAGATTCTCGTCTGTAATACTCCCGCAACTTTCATCTCTTTTCTCACACTGGTCAGGATTACTGAGGCTTCAGGCAATTCAGTCCTGCCTCTCATCCTCATTGGAGCTAAGCCTAGTCCCCTCCATTCCTCATCAAATCTTCCAGGCTTGGGAGTAGCAGCGTTGCTTATTCGCCTTCTCGTCGCTTGATCCGTGTACGCAAATCGTGTGTACTGTAACACGGCGGCATTTCTCCCCACGAAGTATGGATCCATCGTCGCCGAGAAATTCCCTACTCTCCTTTCATTGGTTTCGAATGCTCTCAACCTAGGAGTTTGTACTGCGGAGACTGCTCCGAGCAACATCCTTCTTATCAGAGGGAATTCAGGGATTGCTTCTGGGAGCTTCTTGTAATCGCCCCAGTCCTTCGTCTCTTCTCTCACCTTGTGATACGCTGCTGTGAGACGAGGCACTCTGGTTATTTCACCACTCGTTTTGTCATAGGGCCTCAGATTCCAAAGCTTTGGAAACACCTCGATGTGTCCTCTTTCTACTTCTCCCATGCGGTCACAGAAGTGATCGTCAAAATTGATGACTGTCATTTCCGGCTCCGATATTTTCGCAAACAACAGATCTTCACTCATGAGCTCCCGCAGTGCCTGCTGCTCACACCAGTTCAGTGTACTACCGTCCACTGCCGATATGAGGTTCAGGTGCAGCACCGACCTCCTATATGCTTCCACTTTAACGTCAGGGAACGCAAAGGTGACTGCTGGTCCATAGATCACTGTCACGAACTCCGTGACTCCTCTGATCAGCGCCAAGGGATCGGTCCTCATAGCTAAGCTCAAATCTGTTAACAGCGGCATGCCTCCAACATGTCGTCTAACATCTTCCTCTCTTTCAATTGTCTCGTCTTCTCCGGTTCCAAAGCGATTCTGCTGCAAGAGATACTGGATAAGAGTGTGTCTCAGGTCTCTTATTTTGTTCCACGAGTCTGTGGATTTCTTCATATCCAGATTCCTCACTCTCTCTTTCATCTGCTCTGGACAACGTGCCAGTTTCATCAGTCCTCCCAAGTTTCCGTGGGTTATTGCGATCAGTGTCAGAAGTCCATCTAGTCGCAGGTTCTGTATTCCATCCGTAAGCAGTATCGCCGGTCCTTTTACAAAACTCTCCGCTCCGAACGTCACGAACAAGGCTATTAATTCCACTATCGATACTTTCACTACTGCTTGGAGGAATTCCTTTATCAAATAGTGCGAGACTTTCGGGTAAACTTTTGCCAAGAAGGACGCGGTCCATCCGGCTCCCAACCCTTCTAGCATGCTGTCTGTCCTTTCAAATCCCTCCTGTCCCTTCACTTCCTGGGTCCAGAAGGTTTCCAGAGTAATCTGACACATTCTGTTCACGAACTCAGCTGTCTTTTCTCCGGCATTTTCCGCCAGGTTCACCTCCTTCAACAAGTAGGCGTGTATTTTAGTGATCATTACTGGGCCTTGCTGAAAAGCATCTGCACCCAATGCCGCTACTCTCGGATTCAGGTGTAGCCACTGGTTTGCTTCCGGCTTGGTTCTCAGCACCATCGCTTCCAGATGAGCTCTCGTCTCCAGTGAATTCTTTCTTCTCGTGTCTTCACTCGCCACCTCCATTGCTCGGAACCACAAGTCGTTGGACATCGCCGTGATCACTCGATGGTCGTCATCTATTCCTGGTTTCAGTTTGAGTTGCCGACTGAAGTTGGACAGTTCCAACCCCAGCACTTCGTCCAACACCAACATGTGTAGCGCGTGGTCCTTGAACCCTCTCATCGCGTTTGAGATATCTGACCATACTGCAGGCAGTTCAGCCTTAAGTGGCCTCAGGTTCTCCATTTCTATCATGCGATTCGGGGCTGATATGATCACATCATATTTTCCCTCCGAAAGTAAGGCTACCATTGCATACACAAATTTCAGTCCATCCGGGAGATGTGCATATCCCGGAGACAACGCAAACACTACTCTCAACGTCACTTTATTGAATGATCCCTCCTTCGTCGCGTCTACCACTTCACCCATCGACTCCAGGATGTCTTTTATCGCTGGCCATACTGCGTTTTCTGCTGTTGCAGGATCTCTGAGCCTGCTCAGAAAACCTCTACTGTGTAGATGGTCATTGATGCCAGCAAACACAATCGTTATCGGGTTCATTTCTGTCTGCCTTTGTACCCCTATAGCCAATGACACTGATTGTAATAGGTCTAGGTCAACTGCGGCCAGCATTATGACGTCCGGCCAAAACAAAGACTTAGAGGTGTACACGAACTCTGAATTCGCTACTACCATGATTTTGGCCTTTCTCATCTCTGCTTTGTCGTAGGCAGCGAAGATGGTATCATCTTTCTTTATCGCTGTCAATCCGCCATATCTCTGGGCATCACCATCTTGGTTCACTAGTTTTGGGTATACTCTCTCCTTCACATGACCAGGTGGTGTCGTCAATTGCCTAAATATCTTCACGTGTTGTCCAATCGGCGCTCTCGCCGTCAGGAATCTTCCTGGCCTTTCTTCACGATTCCTCTCATCATGGTTCAATCTCACATCTTGCAACGGTCTTGCATTCACAGGTCCCATTGTGTTGTTGGAGGGCAGTCCCTCCAAGTCGGCAAATCTCAAGGCCGTCGTGGAGCTGAAATTTATGCTAGCGGCTATCAACCAGTCTACGCCGGTTATCGAGTACAATCTGCTGACGGATAGCGTCGCTCCATTCAGCATCCTCCTTGCATCTTCGATGAAGCTCACTCTCTGTAGGTCCAGCTTCATTAGTTCGTCTTTGTGTATATGCCAAGGAGACGGTATGGATCGCGACCACATCAATGAGCCTCTGCTCGGTCTCTCCTCTCGACTGGTACTCGTCGTCTCCGATCTAGTGTCCGATCTGGATGTGCCTGCTACTTCCTCGATTGGTTGGTTGACAGGTCCTATCCTTTTCCTAGGATGAATTGTCCTCCTCATCGGTGCTTCTCCCAACCGATCTTGTACGTCTGTTCTTCGACCTGGTTCACCGGAGCTTTGTTGCCGGTAATTTGTGACGGCTGGGACCATACCCAAGCGTGTTTCCAGGTTAGGAGGCACAAAGGTGGTGATCACCGTATCACTCACCGTTCCCTCTTCCTTCAGCACTCCTGTGTCAAAGAGTTCTGCTTCCAGCTCATCCAACCGTTCTTGGAAGACTCGATTCAACCAAGCTTGTCCTTCGACACTGTCGAAGTGGATGCCATCTGTGGTCAGTCTGGCTTGATCCATGGCTCTCAATTCATGTTCAATGTCCATGAGGATCATTCTTCCGGCATTTCGATTTGCTAGGTTTCTCAAGATGTTGTTCCATCTCATGACTCCCTCGTTGTGCCTTCTTCCTGATGCTGTCAGGCTTCTTGCGTTCATTGGCACCGTGCAAACGGTCAGTACCGCGCAACTGAACTTCTGCCAGAGAGTAGTAAACAAACACACCATCATTGATTCCCACAGTGCTTCCTGCTCATCTGATCCTCTGGAGATATCATTCGTCCCAACCAAGATCATCACATTGGGTATCTTCCCTGGATTCATCAGCTCCACCATGCGATATAATTGGGCAATCGTCGCGCCTCCAAAGGCCATCACCGTGGTGACCCATGAGGTCCTCAAATTCGACAGCACTCTGACTAAGCTGTCTCCCAATATCAGGTGAGATGTCCCGAGTGGTGGTTGGTGCAGGTTCACAGCCGGGCTCCAGGTAGCTCGATTGAAGCAGGCTCTCGGATCTGTCTCCGGAACTCCCGTGAAATTATACTTCAATTGATTATTCTTCTGCACGTCTATTACACGAGACACTTTCTTCGCTGGCATCTTCCTTACTTTCCTCTCTGGGATTCTCGAGTTCCCCATGAGTGGTGTCACGTTACTCATCCCTTGTCTGATTACTGTCTGGGAGAGTTGTACTCTGCCCGTATCGTCAATCGTTCCATAGGGTGCAGTCACCCCCGAACCTGGTGCATTCTTGTTAGCGACCAATCGTCCAGCTGTCTCTATCAGTTTTCTCACTGTCTGTTCTACGACGGGGTCACCCAAGGTGTCGCTAGGATCCGGGATCGTTACTCGATTTGTCTCCACTGGAGGTCGTGTCTCCGTTGTTTGACTCATTTCTCGAGGCGTCAAGAGCTCCATCGGGGACTGCCCACGAGGAATATCCCTTGCAGGTATTACTTTCTCCACGGCCGTTGTCAACGCCACCTGCTCCGATCGCTCTTTGTATTCCTGCCTTAAGCGTTCGATCTCTTGACCCTGTTTTTTGTTGCAGTCTTCAAACAACTTTCTCCACATGTCCCGGTCTTCCTCCATCGCCAGCATGGTCTTCGTCATATCGTCTAACTCCCTTTCGTATTCCTCAGTTGATCGTTCATCTCGTCCAGATCTTGTATGGTTTGGTTCGTCTGAACCTTCTGTGTTACTTTCGCCCCTTTTGGTGGCACAGCTGCTCTCAGTGGTGAACCAGACGAGGTCGCCTCGCTGTTCATCTCCCGATGCATTCTCGTCAGCCCAGGTTTAGGCTTAGAGGGCATTGGCATCTCACCTGGTTGGTATGTCCTAGAACTTCCCAATCCAGGCTCATTCGCCAAGTCACTCCCTGAGAGAGCCCCGTTTCTCCACCTCATCACTCTCATGTTCGGGCGGTCTAGTACTCCTCTTTCTCCATATGCTGCCATCAACAGGACTTCCGTGGGGCGGTCCCCACGGTTGTCGTGCCCCAAGATGTTAATCAGGGCGGTCAGCAACATGACCACCTCTGGGTCCTCCAGAGCGAAGTCTCGTTCGATCAGCCGACGATAGATCGCATCTACCATCGGTCCTACATATGCCTCTGCCAGGTCCATCAATTCATCCAGGTTGAAATTGTCCATACTGTTCTTTCCAAGTTTGATTTGATTTCGATTTCAAGTTTTGACTCAAATGAGCAATTAAATGATCAATCAGGATCTAGAAAAGGAATCACGACTGTCACACCTGTCAGTTTCACCTTAACTTGTATCGTTAAAATCTGCTTAAAACAGTTCAGATAAAAAGATATTTATCCTAAAATTTATTAAAATCAATTGGTTTCTAAAATTTTGGAATTCGACCTAAGATTGGACAGTCCAAACTTTGGATCTATTCCCAAGATCGTCATTTAGTTGTTCATGGTCACTAACCCCTACTTACCCATGATCTTAATAACCTAACACATAACATAACATAACATAACACACATATCACATATTACATGCAACTTGGTCCTTTGGCCTAACACCCTCTCGCACATCACTCAGCCTATACTTAAGTAATATTTCTTATGTAGATATACTTGTATGTTCGTATCAGAGAATATCACGTGTACAAGCGCGTACAATTCCCGAGGATGCAGTCTTCCTCTATTTGGATCGTACACTGGAAGCGAGAGCTCCTTCACGTCCATTTCCACAAGGAAGTCCCTCAGCCTCGTCAAAGACAAGACTAGGTTTTCTGGGTCCACGTGCTGCTTCTCCGTCGCCCTCGTTACCAAGAAGCACAAGTACTTTCCCGGTATCTGCGACACCGCCGGAGGTAAGGCTGCTACGCCCCCTATCCCTGGTCTTTGCTTCCAAAGGAATTCCACGTTTTTATATTCCCTCTTAAAATCTGCCGCTAGCGCTGTCCTAAAACTCATGTCTGCGGTGATAGCTACCGCACATGTTCTGTTTGTGAGTATGAAATCACTGTCTGTTAGTATTATGTTACTAGAATATTCATTTGGTAAATTAAAATATGACTCCACTACCCTGCCTGTGTCAGGTTTCTTAGGTTCTTCACCTGTTTCTGCTTCTAACTCTCCTGTTTCTCTTGCTATTCTCAATTTTTTTATTATCAGGTTTTCAGTGTGGGTAAGTCCTACCCCCACTCCCCGGACAAAAATATCCATCGGCGTCCCCGTCGATCGCATACCGGGTATTAAGTCAAGGTTAGAAGCCGGAATGAGAAGTTGTCCTTCCTGGGCAGCCCAGGAAGGATCATCTCGTTCGGTCTTAATGTATTTCGCGCTTTCACGATCTACGTATTGAATCGTAACGTTGGTCTTTTTAGGGTCTGATGTCATTTCGTTCAGCCACTCTAAGACGCGCAGGTTCGTCAGGTCTTGTTCATTTGACTGCTGTTGCTCATCGTCGAATTCTACTTCGGGTTTCGACCAGTCATCAACCCACTCATCGTTGTGATCATCGACTATGTCAATGTCTTGTGACACGGTTATTTCCTCTAAACCCACTACTTCCTCCACTATTTTCTTTAGATCTATCTTATCCACTACAAAGTCGTCACCGTAAGGATTGTATTTCTTTCTTTGTCTCGTCCCGTCCTTTTGACGAGTCTGAATCGTGAACGGAAGATCTGGTTCCAAGTTCTTGGGAACCTCTGTCTGTTCGGGATCCCGCCAATCCTCTTCTGCGTAGGGTAAGGTTTCATCTTCCGCTTCGATCTGTTCGTTTGGATCCAGGTCCAATGGTGTATCCGTACCTTCCTCTACGACCTCGTTTCCATCGTTCTTCTCCCTGGTGCCCTTTTCATTGACCTCACAAGCAGGATCCATCATTAAATAATCCCCTTCTTCCATGTCTGCAGGTATACACCAGTCTTCTGTCGATGGATTGTGTGGCTTGATGTTCTCGTAGTGGGCGGCCCGGCCAGTACTCAGTCTATAAAAGCGTCCCTCCTGGTGCACCTCCGTAATCATGAAGGGTCCCCTCCACTTTTTTAGAAGCTTCTTTGTTCCTTTCGGTGGTATAACGTTCTGAAATACCCATACGTAGTCTCCCACCGAGTAAGCCTTTGCACCAGCTGCTTTCTTGTCGAATCTTTTCCTCTGCCTTGCCTGTGCCTGCTGAGTGTTTCGTCTACACAAGTCGTTCAACTCCTGTTGGCGTCTGATCACATCCCTCACGTAGACCTGTGGGGACGTTTTTTTTCCCTCATATTCTGGGTAGAAGAAGGTTAAGGGTAAAGACTTTTCGTGTCCAGTTAGCATCATGTGTGGACTGACTCCAGTGGTGGAGTGTTGCGTGCTATTATAAGCTCCCATCACCTGCGGAAGGTATCTGTCCCAATCGGTCATGTACCTGGAACAATATACTCTCAGCATCGACACTAACGTCCTATTCTGTCTTTCCACTAAACCATTCGTTTGAGGGTGGTATGTCGTGGAGTGAGCCTGAGCGACCTGTGAGCGTCTCATAAGCTCTTTCGTAAGCTCTCCTACGAAAGCCGTTCCATTGTCCGATTGAAACGTCATTGGACAACCATGTCTTGCTATCCACGTATTGATCAGGTGGTCGCATGTCTCTTCCGCCGAGGCAGTTATGCAGGGCACGGCCTCTGCATACTTCGTGAAGTGATCTATCATGAACAATACTTGGTTGTAACCGCTGTCTGTCATGCATATCTTCTGGTGATCTATCTGCACCACCTCGTTGAATTCAGACGACTCAATCGATTGTAAAGGAAATCGCAACTTCCTAGGATCCTTGACCTGTTGGCATGACAATCATGCTGTCACCCATTTCTCGCATGCCTTTTTCATCCCAGGCCACTCAAAGCGCTTCAGGATCCTCTGATACACTTTATCGATCCCTTGATGGCCCATCTGATCATGCGACCTGAATAATAGTTCTGTCTGATAGAGTTGCGGCAACACTATTGCGTTATATTTGTATAAGACCTTGTCTTCTTCTCTTCTCCTGCAAGCCACGATCCCCTCCTTGTTCAGATATAACCTCCCCTCCTTCTGCATGAAGTATTGTCTCAGGATCCTATAGCTGTCTTCTTCCAGGTCACCTTTGTCAGGTGCACCGTTTTCTATCCACCTTTTTAGGTTGCTTGTCATGCGATCATTTCTCTGCGCCCTTAGAAGGTCAGAGAGTCTGTATCTCGCCTTCAAGTACGTCTTCATGACTCTCATCTGACTGTTCAGCTCGTTGGGCTGATGTGTGTCTTCTTCCATCTTAACGCACCAAATCTTCGCCAACGGTTGTGTTTCTTGTTCAAATGGCTGAAGGTCAGTCCTGACTACCTCTTTCTGCGGCAACAGGCTTATCGAACGTTTCGATACCGCTATTGTTTCTAAGTCATCCGCTGCGTTGTCAAAGACTCTTTCGCTTGGTATAAGGTAGCGATCGCTGTCAGGATCCTGATACACCTCTCTGTCCAGGTCTCTCGCCCGAGTTTCCACTAGTAGCGTGTGTATCGCCAGTTCTGACAGCTCGGATCCCGAACTCGAGTTCCTGTCTGAATAGGTGTCCATTCCTGAGTTTCGGGAATCATCATCTGTCGAAGAGGTTGTGCTGGAGACTGCACGCTCCTCCAGATCATGTCTGTGCTTTCTTCGCATCCATCTGAACTCCCCGGACAAAACCTTGTTCTCTCGGTCCTGTTTCTCATCAGGAATTTCCTCGTTTATCTCAGACTCCCCGGACAAATTTCCTTGTCCCGGGTGTTGATCTTGTGATCGCTGGTTTTTCTCCTCATCCTTCTCCCCGGACAAATAGTCTTGCAGCAGATTTTGTTCTACCTCTTCACCCTCTTTTTCCCGGTCTACAAAGGTGACGGTTTTCTTTCGCTTGCTGCTCCCCTGTTCTTTCCGTCCGTAAGAAGTACTGGTTAAAATCTCTTGGGGTATTGAGGATACTAGTTGCTGAACTATTGTCCTACAATCCCTCTTGTTCTCTTCGTGCTGTCGTCTGGACGGCATGATCTTCACCTTCTCACTGACTGTTAGCGATGCCACTGCTGCTGTCCACTCGGGATCATCTCTGGTCACTTCTCTTTCTAACAATCCACCCAGTATCCGCATCACTTGTGGTGTGACTTGCACCGTTTTATCCAATAATGAGAGGCTGTTTATTTTCATGCGAGAGAGTTCTTGTTGGACCAGGTTCGAGCGCAGCAACAGATCCAATGGGACCGGGTCCTCCTTGGACGGGATCTTTATCTCGGCTGCTTTCTCTACAGGTAGCTCAGGGTGCCCTGGAATTGGATGTCCTGATTTATCCAACTATCTCGTTAAGGGAAGCTCTTCATAAGTTTCTTTGTCCAGAAACGAGAATCCCTCCTTTACTTCCGCCTGATTGGCCTGCTTCTGCTCCAATCTTTCATAGAACTCAGTTTTCTTACTGAGGCTGTCAGCATTCTGGTGTTTATCACGCATCCTATGTTCGATTATCATATGGTAGCCATCCAGTCTTACTATCCATCTACCAATATAACTCTGATCCATCGAGTAGGTCTTCAACCAGGATAACGCTCTGTTGTCTACGCGTAACTTGAAGGGAGCGCTCCCCAAGTATGCACGGTACTTCTCCACGAAGGTGACTACTGCAAACATTTCTGCTTTTGGTGCGCCATATTTCATCTCTGTGTCACTCAAGACTTTGCTGCCGTATGCAATGGGACGGAGAACTGTTCTTCCGTTCCATTCTTGCTCTTGATGCAATATTCCTGAGATGGCCACCACCGATGCGTCTGTGTCGAGAACATACATGCCCTTTTCTGTAGGCATGCCCAGCACTGGCGCTTCGCACAGTTCCCGCTTTATGTTCTCGAATGCAACCTGTGCCTCATCGTTCCATTCGAACTTTTTCCCTTTGTTGCGCATGAGCTTCTGCATCGGGTACACCTTATCCGCATATCCTTTAATGAATTCACGGTAATAATTGGCAAACCCCAGGAAGCTCATTAGCTGTGTGTCCGTCCTCGGAGCTTTCCATGTCAGCACAGCCTCTACTGCTTCCGGATCTGGCCTCACACCATGCCTGTCCACCATTCTTCCCAGGTACTTGATCGAATCCCTAAGGATTTCACATTTCGATGGTTTGCATTTCAAGCCTGCTCTTTTCATACATCCGAAGACCTCATCGAGCCGATCAATGTGATCCTCCAGGGTCGGTGTCGCTATGACTACATCATCCACGTAGCACATCAAGAGATTCCCGTATTTTTTGGTCACTCCTGTCAAAGCCTGAGCCATCAGCCTTTGAAAAGTTGCTGTTGCATTGCACAAGCCGAAGGGCATCCTCTTCCACTGGTACAACCCCAATTCGCACGCGAATCTGGTTTTCTCTCTGTCCTTCTTTCGCAGGGGAACCTGCCAGAAGGCAGAACCCAAGTCCAATGTGGTGAAGAACTTTGCATCACCAAGTTTGGATAGGCTCTCGTCTATACGCGGTATCGGGTACGCATCTTTAATCGTTACCGCGTTCAAGTAACGAAAGTCGCAACAAAATCTAAGCTGCCCCCCTTTCTTTTTCGCCATGACTACCCCGCAAGCCCACGGCGGTTTCGAGGGTTCTATCATGTCGTATTCAAGCAACATTTCTATTTCCGCTCGGCACGCTTCCGATTTATGTGGCGTCATTCGCCTTGCGCCTTCCCTATGGGGAACGGCGCCCTCTTCTAGTTCGATTTCGTGTTCGACGAAATTACAGCAACCGATGTCCGCCTTATGTTTTGAAAATACCTCGGCGTTCCGATTTAGGAGGTCCCGCAATTTTTCAAAATCTCCCTCACCTATTTTTCCTTTTAAATGTTCTATTTCTGGCAAAACCGGTTTGTCAGAATCTAGTTCATATGACGAGGGGCGTTCCGGAAAATTCGAGCAACTTGATAAGCCGTCGTCCGTTTCGGATTTCATTGAAAACAATTTATGAATAGATTTTAATTCATTAATTCTCTTTAAGATTTTATCTTTATTTGCATGATAAGGACAGTCTTTCACACTATATTTCTTCGAGTTTTCTGTCTCCTCATAGTCGGTCCTCATCGGCAAGGCGTAGCCAAGCTTCTTTCCACGCTGGATTGAAACCGTGGTGTCCAGTGTGTTCAACAACACACTGACACACAGTCCGTTTCGCGTTACCGAGAAGCTCCGGCCTAAAATCACCGAACTCTGACTATTTGGATTCGTTACTAAGCAAACCTGTTTGCTATCACTCAACGAATTCAAATTTCTCATTCTAAAAATTGCTACTACAGCTTGTCCTGGTTGTAATTTTACTTTTCTATCCAAAAAAACTGGTACCTTATTTTCGTCTGTTATTATCCTATTAATTGGTCTCTTAACATACTTTCGGTCCGGGTTTCTAATCCGTATCAGACCGTTGTTCAAATCAATCATCACGTCAAAATTCCTGACAAAATCTCTGCCCAAGATGAATTGGTCGGCGTCGTCCAGATTCTCTACCACCAGGAAGCTCATCCAAAGGTCTCGTCCTCCCATGTGAAGGACCGTTATCGGTGTTCTTCCGGCCACGTAGATGGCTCCTCGATTTGCGGCGGCCAGTCGGAGGTTCGTAGGAATCAGATTTTCCCGTGTGAAGCCCATTCTTTCCCAAGTTTTTATCGGCATCACACTCACCACCGCTCCTGTGTCCAGAAGCCCTGTGACTCCGATTTTTGTTCCGTTGGTGTCGAGCAGGTGTGCTGTCACATCTGCTTCATATCCAATGTGTACCGCGTCTTGTTCCATCATGGCGTCATGGCCTATCCTGCGGACTTTGAGTTCCTCTTCACCCAAATAGATCTGCCCTATTTGGTCATCATCTTTTGTTACATAAGTCCTGGTGTAGATACTGATCCCATCCACGTTCAGCATCACTTGATACGGCCCATAGACTTCTAGGTAGCGTCCATGAAGTTTCTTCATGCGAGGGCCACCCGTGGTTAGTAGTGCCCTCACAGCCCTCGACTCGGTGCGTGGCTCCATCTGCCTCAGATAGTCTGCATATGTGTCCAAATGCATCAAAGTGAACTCAGACGGTTCACTCAGATTTCTGATTACCTGATGCCCTGCCACCGAGATTATCGACTGTATTTTACTTCCTTGCGGTGCCATACCGAACCTCTGACCAGAGATAACATTAAGTTTCATGCTCAAGCTGCTTGATGCTTTTGCCTCTTCAACTTCCGTTGCTTCAAAGGCGTTCAGTTGCTCCTGTAATTTTTCATTCTCCAGCTCGAGTTTCACCTTTTGCTCAATCTCTTTCGTCACTAGTTCCTGCTGTACTCTATTTATAGCATCCCTCGCAGCTGCCCTATAATCGATTTTGAAGTCATCGGCCGCCGTTGCTGGTTCCGGTTCACATGCTTCCTCTGTTACCGCTTGCATCTTCTTTGCCACCAGCTCTTGAGGTTTATCCTTTCTGCGTGCCTCCGCTTCACTCAAAAGCCGAGCCTTGCTGGCTTTCACTCCTGACAAAGCTTCTTCATGTCTTGGATGCTTGATGTCTGCCACTGCATCCCAGAATTGCGGACAATCTGATTTAAAATGACCTTCCAAGTTACAAAAGAAACACCTCGGGCCGAATTTCGCAATTACTCCTCTCATGAAATCCTCATGATCCAACTCTGACGCATCTTCGTCCTCGAGGCTAAAGCCTATTGCTTTCATGCCTTGTTTGTAAGCTGGGCATGCTGACACATGATGGTCTGTTGAACTGCAATTAGCACAAGAACGTCTCTTGTCCATATCATCCCTCGGTTTGTACCAATTGTTCCCTTGGTTTGCCGGTCCGTTGTTAAAATTGCCATAATTGTTCTTGTAATATCCAGATCTCGAAGGAGGTTTCAACAAAAGATACTCTTTTGATTTGAGCCTCAACTCCTCCGGTGTTGGCGCATTAGTTGATAGTGGTGTGTAATGCGTTGCTAGCATCGTACGAAGTTCATCATTTTTCACACCATCGATGAACTTTGAGGCTACGGCCAGGTTCATCCTTCGGTTTGACTCATCCGGTTGGCTGCGTCTTCTCAGCATTTCCAAATCATCGAGAAACTTGTCTATTGTTTCATCTTCTCGTTGCCTCCGTTTCTCGAAGCGCATCATCGCCTGGTGCCCCTGCACCCCTGATCCGAAACGGTTTAACAAGATTTCGAAGATTTTCTCTGCAGTGTCACGTTGATACTGTTTCTTGGCCATGACACAGTTCAGGGCTGTCCCTTCTAAGTTGCTGGTGAGCGCGCTGCATTCCTGTCTCTCCGACAAGTCCTCTTCCTCGAAATGCAGCTTCATTACCTCTATCCAGGTATCAATACAGCCATCAGATTCGTCTTTGTAGCATCTTGGCTTCTTAAAGACTCTTCTGGACTTCTCACTGCGTTCATTGGTTCTAGATAACCTCGTCAGGAATGTCTCCAAAGACCTGTTCAGGGGTTCAAATGCTGTGGCCATTGCCGTAGCATCCCTTGAGTGTCCCGCTTGAGTGTCCTCACACCTTGTCGAAGGCTCTGTGTGCGGTGCATCCCTGCAATCCGAATCACCATGAGCGTTTCCTGCTTGACCTGCATGACTCCTCTTCGGGCTTGCATGCCCCCTGTTGCCGGAATCACTTCTCCCAGTCGCATGTGTGCCTTGCGTTGGTCGTTCGTCAGAGGTTTGTCTGTTCCCCGTTGAATTTGCTCTATTGTTCGGGCCCCATGCTGTATTACCCCTTGTGGCATAGCCTGATGAACTGCCCCTGCCTCTAGTGGATCCATATGTCTTCCTCCTTTGATGTTCATTGAAGTTCACCCTCGGTTCCCTGCTGGGACCTCCCGAGTTCGGCTCTCCTTCTTTTGGTCCACTCTTGCTGCTTAGTAGCCCGTCCAACCTATCCATGATAGCCTGAGTTCGCCTCTCCATCATCGCGTCTATCTTTGTGTCAAGAGACCCAAGAGACTGCTCTTGCTGAATTCTTAACTTCTCCATGTCGGCTCTTAAGCGTAACTCCCTCTGTTCCGCCTCTCTTGTCATTCGCGACAAGTTCCTCGTCATATGTTCGTCCGTTCTTTCTTTCAAGCGTTTTTCGCTTCTGCCAACTTCTTGTCTGTTGCGGTTTATTTCTTCCCGCAGACTTTCTCTTTCAATGTGAACTGCTCTTTCTAGTTCACTCATCCTTATCGACATCTGTTCATTTTGTTCTCCTAAACTGCCCACTATGTTGTTTAAGGCTTCCTCTAGTGCTGCCCCGTTATCCACGAGTGGCGTCACTAGTGGCGGTGTAACCCTGTCAGTCCCAGGTAACTTCGTGCTTGTCGAGATCCGGGCCTTGACTCTCTGCTTCAACGTCTTTTCATTATTTATTTCTGGATCCATTAACGCATTGCCTAGCCCTCTGGTTCTACTCTCTTCAGGTTGTGGCTCCGAACTTGTCCTAATCGCGAAGTCCTTTGACTGGCCCGGTGTGTTTGCCTCTTTGCTTATCGTTGTCACTACACCAAATTTATCCATGGTTCCAGTCTCTCTTCCGACGTGTGCCTCACTCTCCTGGATCGAACTATTGAGGCTGACTTGAGATCCAAAGTCCCCTTGCTCCTCTTCATCCTCTTCCTCCTGGGACTCACCATCGTTTCCTGCTCCTCCTCCCATGCTGAATGGAAAGATGTTTCCGAAGGTGTTCTTCATTCTTTCTGAGAACGATGATGAGGTTGTTTGTTTCCCAGTTCCGCTTGCCATCATAGTGTTGTCTGTCGAAGATCTTCTAGTTGCCGTTACTTCAGTTGAGATGTCGGACAGTTCCGACATCTCCTCTCGATCCAATGTCCCGGTGGAAGTGGAAAAATCATGGCCTTGTTCTACCGGGGTAGATTCACTCGCCAGCCTTCTGCCTCTCCCTTCCAGTTCATTTACTTCCTGGTTGTCATTCATGGTATGGTCCGTATTGACCTCCACTTCCAACAGTTCTCTTCGCTCTTCTGAGGTCTTCTGACTTCTCGTTTCAACCATTCTGCCTGAAACCGTCTCCTCTTTATCGGACCGGGATCGCTTGATCCAATCCACAAAAGGATCGGTCATCGTTTTTCTTTGCTTTTTAGGTATGAATTTCCTAGAGCTATTACCTCGTTTTGGTATCCTTGACTTGTCTAAACTCATTCTTTATTTGTCACTTTCCTATGCCCACTCTTGACTCAATTGCTAGAGACCTTATAGTTTTATTAACAATAATAATGACACAACACAACAAATTTCACCAGATTCTACTAAATAGTGACCACGAATCCCTGTATGTTGTCAGAGTACAGTTTGTATAAAATTTATTCACACTGACCGATTATCGGTCCAAAGATCTGGAAACTAGCACAATATGATGTTATCAGTCAATTTAAAAGATAGTGTACTCACTACCCAATCAAGCACAGTTTAGGTTGATTTAAAATCAAAAACAAAAAATATATATTGACACAATATGAATGTATATATAAAAAAACGTATGTGTCTTGTACTCTTAGTCGGTCGCAGTACAATAGTCGAACCTGTCTTTTAAAGAAAAAGCTTTCCCTGCTTGGTGCTGCACCAAACAGACAAAACTTTGAAGGCAGTTATTTGCTCAAGTGGGCGTCTATTGCACCCACCGAGTATTGTGTTACCTATCTGCCTTCGGACTGCCCGAGCTAGACCTACTAAAATCCTCAGGGCAGTCACTTTTCCCAAAAACGTATTATGTTTCAATCCACACCAATGAGTCACGCTCTTTTTAATTTAGACTTAGTGTCGCGAATATCCGAGTTCGGACCTGTTTTGTATTAGTCCGGTTATTTTTGAAAGGCAAGTTACCAGTGCAGTCACTGATACCTAGCCTGTGTATTAATAACCTAATACCTCTCGCTTTTTAGTCTTTCTTTCGTTTACCTAAGTCCTTAATAAAATAATACCCCTCCGGATTGGCACAAATAGGACCCTTCCGGACTGTCAGAATATGGACCCCTCCGGATTTGGACCCCTCCGAGTTAGTTAATAGTAGACCCCTCCGGATTTGGACCCCTCCGAATTAGCAACTATAAGACCCCTCCGGATTCGGACCCCTCCGGTTTTGTGGAAAGTAGACCCCTCCGGATTCGGAGCCCTTAGCTCTGTCAAAGTAGCTTTCCGTAGTTTTCTTAATTTCAGCTTATACCCCTCCGGATACGTTCTGCGTTGCTTTTATGCTGTTTGAATTAACTGGCAAGGGTATAGGGTCCTTTCCTAGACCCCTCCGGATTGAAGTTAAGGCACTTATTTGACAATTCACACTAACGGTGAAGGGTCTTATCACTTGCCTAATTTCGACTCTATTATGGTTGTCTTGTGCCTTCAGCCCTCCCTTTTTGTCTATAACTGTCCTAAGTTACTTAGTTCAATCGCTATCAACTTTTGGTAGGGGTATAAGGGTTTTTCAGAAAAATTTATAAAACGTGAAGGGTGTACCCCTCCGGATTTGTGTAATTTGCTAAAAACAATCTCAAAAAATTTTCTCGCTTACTTTTCCAAAAAATTTTTTTGACCCTATCAGGAAGCTCAGCTAATTTCTGATCTATTGGTACCAAGATCAACTCAATATGCTCAGTAGTTCCAAAGTTATTAACTAAAACGTCTTTCTTCCAAACTCAAAAATTTTCTCTCTTATAGGTTCCGCCTAACTTTTTCCGCAAATCTGGTCCTTTCGACCTAAAAATTATTGATCTGAGCTCAGAAGGCCTATACTCTTCTAGTTCAATGCAAAAGACCCGATCTAAAACGCTTTTGTAGAAAAAATTTGCGATAAACTATGCTACCTGGACCCCTCCGGATTGATGAATCCACCAAATCAAACACGTTATGTTCGATTTCTCTGCGACCCGGAAGGCTTTCGGGTAGCGGGTTTTAAAACTCGTAGATTCACCAGTGGACGTTGTCCGATCAACTATTTTTACTGTCCTAACTCAAGGATTTCAAAAAAATTTTCTGATTTTATAGTGTTTCTTACTATCAAAAAATGGGAAAATTTGGTTTTTTGTACCAAACTAGTTCCAACCACTTCCGAACTAAAGTTACCCGGTTCTACTTATTACAGTAGTGCAGTTACGATGTAACACACTAACTTAGCTCTTTTTTCCGTTTCAAAAAATATCGATATCTCAAAAATCGCGACTTGTGGGGGGATCAAAATATCGCTATTTCGACCCTTAAAACCGGTCTGTTTTCGTTGTTTTTCACTGAAAAACGATATAAGACTATTAATATAGGCTATACAAGTAATAATATTAGTAATACTATACCCCTCCGGGTTTGTTTATTATCCGAATTAAGGTGCTTAACTCGGATATTCGCAGTTCGGTGAAGGGTCAGTACAGTGCAGCACTGTCGAGCCCCCCACAGATTACTATCTTACTTTTTGTACCAAAAGGGATACAAAACTTGTTAACGATACCCAACAGTCGATTGTTGTTGTCGTTGAGCCCCTTCTTGTTGCTCCTTGTACTGCTTGCCGGATCGGTCTTCACCCAAGACCCTTCCGAATTGAGCGCAAATCAGCTGACCCTTCCGGATTGAGCGCAATTTATCATTAACGTGCTTAAATGCTCAAATAACCCTACAGTACAAGCCTCACAAACGGGCTACAAAATTGATCGTAACGATCCTGACTGATATAAATGCCTGTAACAACAATATATCTATCAACGACAAACGGGGGGGTTGAATCACATCTTGTCTGGGGGGATGATTTCTACTGATTTTTTACTTTTTTACTGTTTTTGGTTTTTTCGGTTATTTTTTATGTTTTTTGTTTTTCTTGGGTACTATACTACTTTTTGTTTGGTTTTATTTATATCTTTAAGTGTTTTTGGTCACAAACCACTCAGGGGATGAGGGGTTCATGATTCCCCCCACCCTTCCTGGTTCGTGAATTTTCGGTCTTAACTAGGTTAAAAAACTAATCACGGTAATCCGGAAGGCTTCCGCGTTCCGAACTACCCTTCCGCCCCGGCAGTTTAGGCCTATTAAGGGCGTTAATGTGAGCATCCGCTCGGCGCGGAGTGCTCGTTAACGGTTCCGCCGGTCATGATGTTATGAAAAAATAACACCCAGGAGCGCCATAAAAACATACATGTAACATTCGCCCGGAAGATACATATCGACGGATAACAAAACTAAGTCTTAAGACGACTGGCTAGCGTCTAAACAGAGCTTTGCATGTTTTTCACCGTCTCTACCAAGCCAGTACTTTTCGGTGGTCTTTCTTACATCGGGTCGACAAAAACGTTACTGCTCTCCGGCTTCGACCAGAACGCTCAAATTAACTGAATTACATGCAAAATTAGTGAGCTCATGGCTGGGTCTCAGTATCCCCAGACCACGAGGTCACTCCTAAAAACAGGGCTACTACTTATTATATTACTATTGTTTTTGTTCAGTAGATAAAAACCATCATCTCCATCGAAGATGGATCAACCCTTTCCCCCACTCCTAGCTTCTCATCCTTATCAAAATGAATCCAGTTGTTAATTAAATTCAATTCAGGACATGACAAGAAGCTAAAAGTTTATATAAAAGGCTAAAAGTTCCAGTCCCGAAACCCTTCCGGATTCTTGAATCCAGTGAATCAAGCTCCTCAAGTTCAATTTCACGCCAATCCGGAAGGCCGGTTCTCACCCTTCACCGTTGTTGGCAACGGCCTTGCAACTATTGTAGCAGCACAATAGTTGCAACTTGGAACGTTCTCTGCTATTGTAGCTCGTTGTCGTTTTTCTTTAATCTCGATTTTCGTTCTGTTCGCAATCACAGATAAAGTTGTTCTGTTTTTCTTAGTTCTTTTTCTAAAATGGCCGTTTCTGACGTTTGTCAGAAACGTTACGTCATCTCTTCGAAAATTTAAAATTTTAAAATACGGGAATATCCTGACCTTCACCGTTCTGCCAATCATCCGAATAACGTCGTTAATCCTTCGAAATCATCAACTCGGAAGGCTTACTGCTAAAAACTCGAAGTCTGCATAAATTGCATTTTGGCCATTCTGGTCGAATGTCACAAATATTGAATTTGGTCTCTGGTATCTTAAAATAGTGATAATATTGAGATATTGAGCTTTTAGATATTGATATTGATATTGAAATTTCATCCTATTTGATATTGAAATTGATATTGAATGGAAGATATTGATATTGAGCTCAATATATTGATATTGTATTGAAATCCCTGGATAGCACGCTGAGCCGTATAGCAAAACTGGAATTACCATGGATTTGAACAGATTAAGTTTGGTCTTGGTATTAAGAGGCAGTGGGTTTCGCTTCAGCATGCATAGAGTGCTGAGGGCTTTTCCTCTTCTAAGTTTAATATGGGATGTCCAGCCTAGATCCGATTTTACAATTATTCCTAGGTCTTTTTCCTCTGAGACTTTCTTAATTAAAATTGAGTCGAAGTAAAAGTCGCTACTTGTGGCACGTTTAACCGGTAGGTGAGTGCATTTTGACGCATTGAACGCAATCTGGTTTTGTTGAGTCCACGTGAAGATGTTATTTAGGTCTTTCTGAAAATCTGCGTTAAGTGTACCAATTCGTAAGAACTTTGCGTCGTCTGCGTATAGAAAGCTGGTGGAATGTTTACATACACTTGGTAGGTCGTTAATCATGACAAGAAAAAACAATGGCCCGAGAATTGATCCTTGAGGAACACCGCTTGTGACATAGAATGATTGGGACAGACAGTCTTTGATTTTGACACATTGTGTTCTATTTGTCAGGTAGTTATAAATTAGTTTTAAAATTTTGCCTCTGATTCCCAGCGAGTAGAGCTTATCAATCAGAATACCGTGATCTACTTTGTCAAAAGCTTTCTCGAAATCGGTATATATTAAGTCTACTTCTTCATTTTTGCTTATAGCTGAATATATGGTATCAAGATAGAGCAGCATTTGGATGATCTCTGACCTTTTCGCGCGAAATCCGAATTGGTTGTTGTGCAACATAGGTTCTAGATGTTTTATAGATCGATGAAAAGAACTTTTTCGAAGATTTTGCTTACAATATTAAGTAGTGATTTTGGTTTGTAGTTACTTATCGAGGCCTTGCTTCCTTTCTTGTTGAATATTGGGCTGACAATAGAGTGTTTCCATTGATCAGGGAAAGAACAGGTCTGGAGTGCTTTATGTATGATATGGTAGAGAGAGGGCGTTAAAGATTCACTACGACGTTTACATAAAACAGGAGGTAGTAGATCGGAACCTCTCTACTTACTTAGATCTAGATCATTACACAGTTTGGCAATCAGATTCCTGTCTGGTTCTATATTATGAATTATTTGTTGAAGTGAGTGCTCTTGTTTTTCAAGACAGAATGGTTGAGAAGAGATTATAAATACTGAGTTAAAAAGATTGGCAAATAGATTAGCTTGTTCTGGCAAAGTTTTCGCAACTGAATTATCAAGTTTCATGACGGAAGGTAGTTCTGAGTTACGGAACTTTCTATAGTATTTAAACAGGGCTTTAGTATCACGCAAGTTAGACAGATGTTGTTCGTATTTGCTTCTGTTATTCTCTACGGCGGTTTATATCTTTTCATTCATTGCAATCACCGAGGCACATTGTGAACCTTTTTGTTTGCGTAATGTTGACAGGCGTTTCATTGAGTTTGACGTCTCAGGAGTTATCCAGGGAGAAAGAGTTTGTCTATGTTGAGTTCTACGCGGGGTGAATTTTGGCAGAAAGCTATGAATCCATTCGTACCAAAGTTCGACTGTTTTTGTAACATTTGACCAGCAGTAAGGTGAGAAGGTGTTGGTTGAAAACGCCTCGTTTAAACTGTTGAAGTCAGCTTTGCAATAGCTATAGAAACTGGTTTTACTAAATGTGGAGTTTTTCTCGAGTTCCTTTATGCGGATTATTGAGTTATTAGGTTTGTGATCAGATTTTAGTGCTGTAAATCCGTCGAGTGGTAGGGTGTCGTTTATTTCAACTTGGTTGCTAACAAGGACTAAGTCAAGTATATTAGCGTTCGTTGTTTTGAAATGAACAGTTTGAGTTAAGCTTAATTTATCTATTTTGTCAAGTACACATTGATGGAGCGGTTCTGAGGTTTGAATGGACCAGTCAATTGAAGAAAGACTAAAATCTCCGTTTATTATACGATAATTTGCATTGCAGTTCAAAAAGAAGTCCATTAGCTGACAAATGCGGAAGGGCTCCAAATAATATTTGCTGTTAGGAGGGGGGAAATAGCATGTGGCAATTAGTAATGTGCCTTCGGAAGATTCCCAGATTATAGCGGTGCAATAACCTTGAAATTGGTCAGATTTCATAGCATTTTAGTGTAGACTTTGTTGCAATAAGGACCCCACCGTGGGCTGTTTTTTCATTTTGTTTGGTGTTTCTGTCAGAACGAAAGATATTGAAGCCAGGGAGGAATAGTTCGGAGTCGCTGATGTTAATTGTGAGCCATGTTTTGCCTAAACAGATGATGTCAAAGTTGTTAGTGAAGACAAAGTTTGATAGAGATGTGCGGCTACTTGAGTTCACTAAGCTTCGGGTATTGAAAGTAAGAATCGAATAATCGGTAAATTGGTCAGTTTTGCAAATCAAAGAAAGTCAACATTCACTCAAATCTACTACTGCTCCATCTAGGAAGAGTTCTAAATCACGAACTTTTAATCGGCTAGGATCTGTGTTTTCTTCGATCAGACTTCTTCTTTTTTTCAAGGTTTTGGGTTCTTGTTCTTGCTCGGTCTTATTTAACGATTTGCCGATGTACACTTTGAATTTTTCGTATGCGGTACCATCGTATTGCTTCAGTCTGAAGGCACTCGCAAGTACCTTGTATGTAGTCATTTTGTTGCGAAAGTTGACTAAAAATGTTCTTGGTCTTATCGACTCAGGTCTGAATTTTCTCACACGTGTTGCTGATGTTATTGCTTCTTTTTGTATTTCGAGATGTTCCATGATTGAAATCATGGCTTTTTCTTTGTGTTGTATTATGTCTAGCTGTCTGGGCTTCTTTTCAGAGCTGACAGATTTGAACTCCGGTATACCGGAGATCATCACCTCACATGTTTTATCATCTTCGGAGTTTTTCTGTTTCAACAGTGCTGAGATGTAGCTACCCTTGGAGGTTTCCCTCTGAATAGACAAACAATGTTATCTTTTTTCGTTTTGCTTAGGAACTTGTTTAGATCATCGTCGTGAGCAGACAGGATTTGATCAAGTGAGGGATAGTACTTCGCATCTACCGAACCAAGGCGCGTCCTGGTCTCACCCATTATATCGATATGGGTCTACTAGAAAATGATTGCTTGCTGTAAGACTTGCTTGCAATGAATCCCGAGAGGGAGACCTATTTGCCAAGCCTTACAAACAGCGGAGAGGAAAAAAGGAAGGGAGGGGTTTGACTTCAACGGTGAATCCAGAAAAGGAGACCTATCTGTTAGAGTCTAAACGAGGGCTCTAACCTTATCCCGTGTATGATCCCCACAGACAACCGGTCGCTCGATTGCACTCGTAAGTGTTGGGTTGTCGCTCGCTGACACTTACAGAATAGTCTTCGTATAAGACCCGTTTCTTCAAAATACTTCTTAGTCCACTCAAAGCTGACTCGTTGAGGTGGACGTGATCTCGCTCGGTGACGTGGTTCTCACAGTAAATCTGTTCAGATAGGCCTCGGAAAACCCAACGAGCGCCAACTGCTTATTTTTCTATCTTTCGATTTATTGAGAAGTGTCGGATGAGGTCGTGGTCCTGAATCGATTGGCGTTCGGCTTCAGGGGGATATCGAGCGGGAATGCCAAGTACAAAGACACGTTCGCAGACGTGGAGCAGATGGTTTACTAGGCTGACTATACGATCAGTTACTTCCTCTACGCTTGCCGTAGATGGTAGGTAGCCGTTGTACAGATCGTTTCCGACCGCGAATATTACAATTTTGTCGTATTGATCTTTTGCTGGCACAAACCTGTACAGATCGTGAACTTGAGCTCCAGGTAACGAGAGGATGTTGATGCTGCTAAATTCTAAACGTCTGGCTTGTGAGTCTGCAATCAATATGCTTCGAATAGGGCTATCCTTGAAGATATGGAATCGCATTAATACTATAGGGACCACCACGGCTGTCCCGTATCAATCAGTTATCCATTGAAAGTCAAAGACTTAAAAAACAGGGTATAACGTTTAACTTAAACTAGCAAGCACATCCTCATTAATCGGCTCGCAGAAAGAAAAGAATCTTTAAATTAATTCGAACTTACCTCAGAATGAGCCGGGATTGATAGGTCCTACAATTTTTTTTTTTAAAAAGGTTAATTAAAATGGGCCCTTCCGTCACGCGACGGTACGTGCACAGGTTGGATAGCGCCGTACCAACGCTTTATAAATACATCGGCAAAGTTTATCACGATAAAATTCATATAAGTCGTGATTTTTTTTTAAGTTTTTTTTCCAGGAAATTTCTACTACCTAGATGGCGAGCGTAGTGTAAAGGTACGAACCTTGTTGTCTTTCCATTCTAACTCCCATATAAAAGTGCTCATTTGGTGGCACTTTGCTATAATCACGCTCTGTAGTAATGGAAATTTCCATCCAATTTCTTAAATGCTTCTGGAGTTGTTCTGGTTAGCAGGCTTAGATTTTTTGAACTCCCTTTGTGTAGCAGGATTACCCATTTTGTGGTGTTATTTTAGCTATTTTGAAAAGCTTTTCAGTTAGGGTAGCTGTCTTTTCAGTTTCGCTTTACATGTATTTATAGCATGCTGATGGTGTTCCTATAACCGATAAGGACTCTAAAACCGTCTACCATTGTAATTATTGAGCCTTCGAACACTTTTATGGCGCTGTCATGACGGTTTTCTTTTTCTATGAGTTGACACTTGGAAGGCTTCACATTGTATTGTAAAGCCTTTTCGTGCACATCCAGTTTGTCCAGTATTGCGCAGAGACTCTTGAGATCACGTGCAGCGCTTTCATCATCCTTGTATCATTTTTGTGTGACATTTAGTTTTTGCAGGAGCTCAATCAGTTGGAATATTCCAATTCCCTACATAGGCATTGCGAGTGGATCAACTTGCGTTGTGCCTTCGGTAGAAGTCAAAACCGTGTTATTGACAAATAGATTTGAGGGATGTTTATTTGTGTCGGCCAGCGCATGATGTAGTGCCAGACAAAGGATTTCTACATTTTTTAGAGCAAGTTCTGTATTGAGCGAGTTGAAGACATTTGCTGCATCAATAAGTAGTATGACGTCCGTTTCCGGTTTCTCAAACTAGTTCCTCAAGCTGTGGATAGCATATTCGATTCCACACTTCTGGCCTAAGGTCTGATTTTATACATTGGGTAATTGTTTTGCCAATTATTCTTCTCAGAATTTCGCCGATACCAATGGGCCGTACCCCTGAGTTTTTGTCCAGAGGTATCAGGCGACACGAGTTTTACGCCGTTAGGTTTTCATGGAGGAGAACTTTACTAGCTATTTTATATGATAGTTTAGCAATTGTTTTGTAAAGTTCAATGGATGTCTGGTTGAAGTGAGTCAATATCCTTCTCCATTCGCACGCATCTAGACCTGAGGGACCGTGGCGTCCGTGCATTTTCAGGGTTGATTTTAGAACTGTCTTGGCGTTTATTTGTTCGAATATAGAGGGGTGGTATGGCATTGTGTCTTCACTTACTTCAGTTATATAGTTAGCCTTCGCTGTTTTGGCTTGAGGGTGTTTTTCTTTCAGGATATTAAGGACTGTTTTTCTTTCAATTACTTAGTTTAGGGGAAGTACTCCTTTTGTTTTCTTGTCTGAAAGGCAGCCAATGGCGGCAGAAATTTTGCCTGTACTCATTAGTTTATCAAATTGCTTAATTTCCTCGTTTACTTCGGACTTCTTCTGTTTTGGATGTCTAATTTGGAGAGCTTCTGCCTAAGTGAAAAAGTCTTCTAAAAGGCCTTGCTTCCATAGAAATATTATGAAGTGTTTTAGAGCGTTTTATTATTAAGTGTTTTATTATTAAGTGTTTTAAGTGTACGCGGCTTAGTGTTTTAGAGTTTGATCCGTTTCTTTCTAATTTAGTTTTGGGGAGCAGCAGATGTGGGAGACTTTTTGCTGCTTTCAATGCGACGTTAGAATTTGGTGTTTCTTCTGCTAATGATAACAGCTGCTGGTTCAGTAGTTCTATAAATTGAAAACCGGGCTTGTTCTTGCTTAGATTTATGAAGCGCGGTTTTTAGTTAACGATATTTTTGTAAATGTCATTTATTTTCCCTTCAAATTCTTGATCGATAAGTTTCCAGGGGTCGAAGGATGATTGCTGGGGGCGTTGGATAAGATTGTGTTGCGATAAGAAGTGTTGCCGGTGATGTTTCTTTTTGAGTTGTGATGGGGGCTGTGATTGTTGGTCTGTTGGTGGAGTTGGGCTCTTTTGCAAAGTTCTCGGGGGTGCAGTGTATGCAGGGGAATAAAATTTGCTGCTCTGTAGCCCGCTATATGAGACATGGATGTAAGCTTTGCAAAAAACACACCATATGCCTCCTTTTGGGAGGTGGCGTTTGCAAACATGGCAGTTCGTTTGATCGGCCATAATTTAGCAACGAGGAGGGTAATTTTATTGTGAATATATACAAATTAGTTGAGAGAGCATTAAACTGAAATTTTTTTACTATAAAAAGAAAAGTAAATACCATCTTTACAAAACATATTTGCACTAAAATTAACGTAGGGGGAAATAGTTCTGATTCTTGAGTGGTAAAATGTATTAATAAGGTGAAACAAAGAGTTATTTAGATCACCAATTTTTCAGTTTATGAAGTGATGAATTGCAGTGAGGATGGTTTTGGGGATATTTAGTGTTTGGGATAAACTTATGAATTATCAAATTTATTAAAAAACTCCAATCATTAGCAAAGTTTTAAACCGTTGATGAGTTATCATTAAATCCGGCTACTATAAGAACACAGTTCAGTTTCTGCGAGGGGTAGCGCGAAACAGTAGCGGCAAGCACGACTAGCTTTGCATCTCTGTACGAGTGAACCGTGGCTTCGACATCTTTGGGGCTGCAGTACTTGGTCCTTGAGGTTCCTATTACCAGTTTCCTTCTCCACTTGAGTAGCCACTTCGGCCTGTACTTCGGCAGCGACATTCACTAAATAGGGTACAATTGAGTCAAAACAAGAGACAGAATAGGTTATAAAATGGATTGTAGAGAAAAGGATTTAAAAAACAAATAACAAAAAAGAAATGAAAGCGATTACAACCTGGTTTTTTACGGGTGGAGGTTCCGGCGGGGAAATCCGGGTAGAGGGGGAGTATCGCAGCTTGACGAGCTTGTCTCTACAATCCAGTACCGAGCCTTCTTCTTACAAGCGTACCATTATGAGCGTATCATATCACGTGAAACTATTTAATAAGTTTATCACAACATTTAGACTAAGTTGTGAAAGATCAACTTGTGAAAAATCAAAAACAGACAAAAAACAAACTAGAACATCGTTTTCATAGATTTAAAAGCCCAGAAACATCCAATGACCCGTTTGAGTTTAAGCTAGAGGCCCAACTGTCAATATTGTACCTAACCTGTTGGCAGAACTTTTTTAGCAGGCCATTCAAATAACGAAACTTTTGTACCCTAAACAGAAAGCAAGAATTTTTTTTTACAAAATGTGACATAACTCGAATGCTTTTCTGACTCGAGTCTTTTTTTTTCAATTTTCCTTTTTTAAATCAAATAACACAGAGTATTATTGTTATGAAAATTCAGCAGCTTGGACTGCAGGGATATCTTCTATTGTTTTTGGGGATTTTGTCGACTGCTGCTGCATATGCATATGTAAATCCAGAAACATGGATATAAACAATTCCAATTTTGCAAAAGATTTTAAGTAAATTTTAAATGTTTTCGCAACTATGAGTATCGTCAGAGTTTTTACAATAAACTAATCTCAATGACGACAAAACCTCAATTTACAAAAGTTATTTAGAATATATCGAAAAAAAGTTGGTTTTAAAACTATCCCCAAGCCTCTTCATATCCCTCTGTCATGAAATTTGTTGACAAAATGCTACCACGCTCGCATTCAAAGCACAATTGCTTAATGAGTTTTTTGGATCAGTCTTTGGTCCGAAAGTTATCACTGATATTACGTTTCCTTCCCTTGAAATCTTTCACCTGGAAGATGTTATGATTACTGTGACATTAGACCAGAATGGCGCCAAAGTGCATGTCAACTTCGAAATTTTAATTTGACCGTAAGATGGGAAATTGGTAGTTTAACCAGATTAATGTATTAACAATTTTTGGTCACAGGGACTCGGGATAAGCAGGCTCATGACTTCCCACCTAACCCTCCGACCCCGGAAACTTTTGGTCTTACCTGAGCTAAAAAAGCTAAAATTTACCAGGTGGAGGATACGCATCTTCCTCCTAATACAATACAGGACATTAGGGCCTCTAACTCGGGCATACGCCCGGAGTGGAGGGTTCGTCACTGAAACGTTTGCTGATCATGATGGTCTATTGTTTTTAACAGGCCCACCCAGGAGCGCCGTAAAAACGTATATGTAACACTCGCCCAGATTTTACACAATGACGGAGCGTAGAAAAAGTACCTAATGACGACTCGCTGTTTTCAGTTACCTTAATTCTACTTGTTTTTAACCGTCTTGACCCTGCCAGTTATTTTTGTGGTCTGTTAATGGCTTAGTAATAGGTTACCATTTTTAGGCCATCAGCCTAACGAGTTTTGATCGCTACATGAGACATGGATGTAAGCTTTGCAAAAAACACACCATATGCCTCCTTTTGGGAGGTGGCGTTTGCAAATATGGCAGTTCGTTTGATCGGCCATAATTTAGCAACGAGGAGGGTAATTTTATTGTGAATATATACAAATTAGCTGAGAGAGCATTAAACTGAAATTTTTTTACTATAAAAAGAAAAGTAAATACCATCTTTACAAAACATATTTGCACTAAAATTAACGTAGGGGGAAATAGTTCTGATTCTTGAGTGGTAAAATGTATTAATAAGGTGAAACAAAGAGTTATTTAGATCACCAATTTTTCAGTTTATGAAGTGATGAATTGCAGTGAGGATGGTTTTGGGGATATTTAGTGTTTGGGATAAACTTATGAATTATCAAATTTATTAAAAAACTCCAATCATTAGCAAAGTTTTAAACCGTTGATGAGTTATCATTAAATCCGGCTACTATAAGAACACAGTTCAGTTTCTGCGAGGGGTAGCGCGAAACAGTAGCGGCAAGCTCGACTAGCTTTGCATCTCTGTACGAGTGAACCGTGGCTTCGACATCTTTGGGGCTGCAGTACTTGGTCCTTGAGGTTCCTATTACCAGTTTCCTTCTCCACTTGAGTAGCCACTTCGGCCTGTACTTCGGCAGCGACATTCACTAAATAGGGTACAATTGAGTCAAAACAAGAGACAGAATAGGTTATAAAATGGATTGTAGAGAAAAGGATTTAAAAAACAAATAACAAAAAAGAAATGAAAGCGATTACAACCTGGTTTTTTACGGGTGGAGGTTCCGGCGGGGAAATCCGGGTAGAGGGGGAGTATCGCAGCTTGACGAGCTTGTCTCTACAATCCAGTACCGAGCCTTCTTCTTACAAGCGTACCAAGCGTAGACTTTGTTGCAATAAGGACCCCACCGTGGGCTGTTTTTTCATTTTGTTTGGTGTTTCTGTCAGAACGAAAGATATTGAAGCCAGGGAGGAATAGTTCGGATTCGCTGAAGTTAATTGTGAGCCATGTTTTGCCTAAACAGATGATGTCAAAGTTGTTAGTGAAGACAAAGTTTGATAGAGATGTGCGGCTACTTGAGTTCACTAAGCTTCGGGTATTGAAAGTAAGAATCAAATAATCGGTAAATTGGTCAGTTTTGCAAATCAAAGAAAGTCAACATTCACTCAAATCTACTACTGCTCCATCTAGGAAGAGTTCTAAATCACGAACTTTTAATCGGCTAGGATCTGTGTTTTCTTCGATCAGACTTCTTCTTTTTTTCAAGGTTTTGGGTTCTTGTTCTTGCTCGGTCTTATTTAACGATTTGCCGATGTACACTTTGAATTTTTCGTATGCGGTACCATCGTATTGCTTCAGTCTGAAGGCACTCGCAAGTACCTTGTATGTAGTCATTTTGTTGCGAAAGTTGACTAAAAATGTTCTTGGTCTTATCGACTCAGGTCTGAATTTTCTCACACGTGTTGCTGATGTTATTGCTTCTTTTTGTATTTCGAGATGTTCCATGATTGAAATCATGGCTTTTTCTTTGTGTTGTATTATGTCTAGCTGTCTGGGCTTCTTTTCAGAGCTGACAGATTTGAACTCCGGTATACCGGAGATCATCACCTCACATGTTTTATCATCTTCGGAGTTTTTCTGTTTCAACAGTGCTGAGATGTAGCTACCCTTGGAGGTTTCCCTCTGAATAGACAAACAATGTTATCTTTTTTCGTTTTGCTTAGGAACTTGTTTAGATCATCGTCGTGAGCAGACAGGATTTGATCAAGTGAGGGATAGTACTTCGCATCTACCGAACCAAGGCGCGTCCTGGTCTCACCCATTATATCGATATGGGTCTACTAGAAAATGATTGCTTGCTGTAAGACTTGCTTGCAATGAATCCCGAGAGGGAGACCTATTTGCCAAGCCTTACAAACAGCGGAGAGGAAAAAAGGAAGGGAGGGGTTTGACTTCAACGGTGAATCCAGAAAAGGAGACCTATCTGTTAGAGTCTAAACGAGGGCTCTAACCTTATCCCGTGTATGATCCCCACAGACAACCGGTCGCTCGATTGCACTCGTAAGTGTTGGGTCGTCGCTCGCTGACACTTACAGAATAGTCTTCGTATAAGACCCGTTTCTTCAAAATACTTCTTAGTCCACTCAAAGCTGACTCGTTGAGGTGGACGTGATCTCGCTCGGTGACGTGGTTCTCACAGTAAATCTGTTCAGATAGGCCTCGGAAAACCCAACGAGCGCCAACTGCTTATTTTTCTATCTTTCGATTTATTGAGAAGTGTCGGATGAGGTCGTGGTCCTGAATCGATTGGCGTTCGGCTTCAGGGGGATATCGAGCGGGAATGCCAAGTACAAAGACACGTTCGCAGACGTGGAGCAGATGGTTTACTAGGCTGACTATACGATCAGTTACTTCCTCTACGCTTGCCGTAGATGGTAGGTAGCCGTTGTACAGATCGTTTCCGACCGCGAATATTACAATTTTGTCGTAATGATCTTTTGCTGGCACAAACCTGTACAGATCGTGAACTTGAGCTCCAGGTAACGAGAGGATGTTGATGCTGCTAAATTCTAAACGTCTGGCTTGTGAGTCTGCAATCAATATGCTTCGAATAGGGCTATCCTTGAAGATATGGAATCGCATTAATACTATAGGGACCACCACGGCTGTCCCGTATCAATCAGTTATCTATTGAAAGTCAAAGACTTAAAAAACAGGGTATAACGTTTAACTTAAACTAGCAAGCACATCCTCATTAATCGGCTCGCAGAAAGAAAAGAATCTTTAAATTAATTCGAACTTACCTCAGAATGAGCCGGGATTGATAGGTCCTACAATTTTTTTTTTAAAAAGGTTAATTAAAATGGGCCCTTCCGTCACGCGACGGTACGTGCACAGGTTGGATAGCGCCGTACCAACGCTTTATAAATACATCGGCAAAGTTTATCACGATAAAATTCATATAAGTCGTGATTTTTTTTTAAGTTTTTTTTTCCAGGAAATTTCTACTACCTAGATGGCGAGCGTAGTGTAAAGGTACGAACCTTGTTGTCTTTCCATTCTAACTCCCATATAAAAGTGCTCATTTGGTGGCACTTTGCTATAATCACGCTCTGTAGTAATGGAAATTTCCATCCAATTTCTTAAATGCTTCTGGAGTTGTTCTGGTTAGCAGGCTTAATTTTTTTGAACTCCCTTTGTGTAGCAGGATTACCCATTTTGTGGTGTTATTTTAGCTATTTTGAAAAGCTTTTCAGTTAGGGTAGCTGTCTTTTCATTTTCGCTTTACATGTATTTATAGCATGCTGATGGTGTTCCTATAACCGATAAGGACTCTAAAACCGTCTACCATTGTAATTATTGAGCCTTCGAACACTTTTATGGCGCTGTCATTACGGTTTTCTTTTTCTATGAGTTGACACTTGGAAGGCTTCACATTGTATTGTAAAGCCTTTTCGTGCACATCCAGTTTGTCCAGTATTGCGCAGAGACTCTTGAGATCACGTGCAGCGCTTTCATCATCCTTGTATCATTTTTGTGTGACATTTAGTTTTTGCAGGAGCTCAATCAGTTGGAATATTCCAATTCCCTACATAGGCATTGCGAGTGGATCAACTTGCGTTGTGCCTTCGGTAGAAGTCAAAACCGTGTTATTGACAAATAGATTTGAGGGATGTTTATTTGTGTCGGCCAGCGCATGATGTAGTGCCAGACAAAGGATTTCTACATTTTTTAGAGCAAGTTCTGTATTGAGCGAGTTGAAGACATTTGCTGCATCAATAAGTAGTATGACGTCCGTTTCCGGTTTCTCAAACTAGTTCCTCAAGCTGTGGATAGCATATTCGATTCCACACTTCTGGCCTAAGGTCTGATTTTATACATTGGGTAATTGTTTTGCCAATTATTCTTCTCAGAATTTCGCCGATACCAATGGGCCGTACCCCTGAGTTTTTGTCCAGAGGTATCAGGCGACACGAGTTTTACGCCGTTAGGTTTTCATGGAGGAGAACTTTACTAGCTATTTTATATGATAGTTTAGCAATTGTTTTGTAAAGTTCAATGGATGTCTGGTTGAAGTGAGTCAATATCCTTCTCCATTCGCACGCATCTAGACCTGAGGGACCGTGGCGTCCGTGAATTTTCAGGGTTGATTTTAGAACTGTCTTGGCGTTTATTTGTTCGAATATAGAGGGGTGGTATGGCATTGTGTCTTCACTTACTTCAGTTATATAGTTAGCCTTCGCTGTTTTGGCTTGAGGGTGTTTTTCTTTCAGGATATTAAGGACTGTTTTTCTTTCAATTACTTAGTTTAGGGGAAGTACTCCTTTTGTTTTCTTGTCTGAAAGGCAGCCAATGGCGGCAGAAATTTTGCCTGTACTCATTAGTTTATCAAATTGCTTAATTTCCTCGTTTATTTCGGACTTCTTCTGTTTTGGATGTCTAATTTGGAGAGCTTCTGCCTAAGTGAAAAAGTCTTCTAAAAGGCCTTGCTTCCATAGAAATATTATGAAGTGTTTTAGAGCGTTTTATTATTAAGTGTTTTATTATTAAGTGTTTTAAGTGTACGCGGCTTAGTGTTTTAGAGTTTGATCCGTTTCTTTCTAATTTAGTTTTGGGGAGCAGCAGATGTGGGAGACTTTTTGCTGCTTTCAATGCGACGTTAGAATTTGGTGTTTCTTCTGCTAATGATAACAGCTGCTGGTTCAGTAGTTCTATAAATTGAAAACCGGGCTTGTTCTTGCTTAGATTTATGAAGCGCGGTTTTTAGTTAACGATATTTTTGTAAATGTCATTTATTTTCCCTTCAAATTCTTGATCGATAAGTTTCCAGGGGTCGAAGGATGATTGCTGGGGGCGTTGGATAAGATTGTGTTGCGATAAGAAGTGTTGCCGGTGATGTTTCTTTTTGAGTTGTGATGGGGGCTGTGATTGTTGGTCTGTTGGTGGAGTTGGGCTCTTTTGCAAAGTTCTCGGGGGTGCAGTGTATGCAGGGGAATAAAATTTGCTGCTCTGTAGCCCGCTACATGAGACATGGATGTAAGCTTTGCAAAAAACACACCATATGCCTCCTTTTGGGAGGTGGCGTTTGCAAACATGGCAGTTCGTTTGATCGGCCATAATTTAGCAACGAGGAGGGTAATTTTATTGTGAATATATACAAATTAGCTGAGAGAGCATTAAACTGAAATTTTTTTACTATAAAAAGAAAAGTAAATACCATCTTTACAAAACATATTTGCACTAAAATTAACGTAGGGGGAAATAGTTCTGATTCTTGAGTGGTAAAATGTATTAATAAGGTGAAACAAAGAGTTATTTAGATCACCAATTTTTCAGTTTATGAAGTGATGAATTGCAGTGAGGATGGTTTTGGGGATATTTAGTGTTTGGGATAAACTTATGAATTATCAAATTTATTAAAAAACTCCAATCATTAGCAAAGTTTTAAACCGTTGATGAGTTATCATTAAATCCGGCTACTATAAGAACACAGTTCAGTTTCTGCGAGGGGTAGCGCGAAACAGTAGCGGCAAGCTCGACTAGCTTTGCATCTCTGTACGAGTGAACCGTGGCTTCGACATCTTTGGGGCTGCAGTACTTGGTCCTTGAGGTTCCTATTACCAGTTTCCTTCTCCACTTGAGTAGCCACTTCGGCCTGTACTTCGGCAGCGACATTCACTAAATAGGGTACAATTGAGTCAAAACAAGAGACAGAATAGGTTATAAAATGGATTGTAGAGAAAAGGATTTAAAAAACAAATAACAAAAAAGAAATGAAAGCGATTACAACCTGGTTTTTTACGGGTGGAGGTTCCGGCGGGGAAATCCGGGTAGAGGGGGAGTATCGCAGCTTGACGAGCTTGTCTCTACAATCCAGTACCGAGCCTTCTTCTTACAAGCGTACCATTATGAGCGTATCATATCACATGAAACTATTTAATAAGTTTATCACAACATTTAGACTAAGTTGTGAAAGATCAACTTGTGAAAAATCAAAAACAGACAAAAAACAAACTAGAACATCGTTTTCATAGATTTAAAAGCCCAGAAACATCCAATGACCCGTTTGAGTTTAAGCTAGAGGCCCAACTGTCAATATTGTACCTAACCTGTTGGCAGAACTTTTTTAGCAGGCCATTCAAATAACGAAACTTTTGTACCCTAAACAGAAAGCAAGAATTTTTTTTTACAAAATGTGACATAACTCGAATGCTTTTCTGACTCGAGTCTTTTTTTTTTCAATTTTCCTTTTTTAAATCAAATAACACAGAGTATTATTGTTATGAAAATTCAGCAGCTTGGACTGCAGGGATATCTTCTATTGTTTTTGGGGATTTTGTCGACTACTGCTGCATATGCATATGTAAATCCAGAAACATGGATATAAACAATTCCAATTTTGCAAAAGATTTTAAGTAAATTTTAAATGTGTTTTCGCAACTATGAGTATCGTCAGAGTTTTTACAATAAACTAATCTCAATGACGACAAAACCTCAATTTACAAAAGTTATTTAGAATATATCGAAAAAAAGTTGGTTTTAAAACTATCCCCAAGCCTCTTCATATCCCTCTGTCATGAAATTTGTTGACAAAATGCTACCACGCTCGCATTCAAAGCACAATTGCTTAATGAGTTTTTTGGATCAGTCTTTGGTCCGAAAGTTATCACTGATATTACGTTTCCTTCCCTTGAAATCTTTCACCTGGAAGATGTTATGATTACTGTGACATTAGACCAGAATGGCGCCAAAGTGCATGTCAACTTCGAAATTTTAATTTGACCGTAAGATGGGAAATTGGTAGTTTAACCAGATTAATGTATTAACAATTTTTGGTCACAGGGACTCGGGATAAGCAGGCTCATGACTTCCCACCTAACCCTCCGACCCCGGAAACTTTTGGTCTTACCTGAGCTAAAAAAGCTAAAATTTACCAGGTGGAGGATACGCATCTTCCTCCTAATACAATACAGGACATTAGGGCCTCTAACTCGGGCATACGCCCGGAGTGGAGGGTTCGTCACTGAAACGTTTGCTGATCATGATGGTCTATTGTTTTTAACAGGCCCACCCAGGAGCGCCGTAAAAACGTATATGTAACACTCGCCCAGATTTTACACAATGACGGAGCGTAGAAAAAGTACCTAATGACGACTCGCTGTTTTCAGTTACCTTAATTCTACTTGTTTTTAACCGTCTTGACCCTGCCAGTTATTTTTGTGGTCTGTTAATGGCTTAGTAATAGGTTACCATTTTTAGGCCATCAGCCTAACGAGTTTTGATCGCTACATGAGACATGGATGTAAGCTTTGCAAAAAACACACCATATGCCTCCTTTTGGGAGGTGGCGTTTGCAAATATGGCAGTTCGTTTGATCGGCCATAATTTAGCAACGAGGAGGGTAATTTTATTGTGAATATATACAAATTAGCTGAGAGAGCATTAAACTGAAATTTTTTTACTATAAAAAGAAAAGTAAATACCATCTTTACAAAACATATTTGCACTAAAATTAACGTAGGGGGAAATAGTTCTGATTCTTGAGTGGTAAAATGTATTAATAAGGTGAAACAAAGAGTTATTTAGATCACCAATTTTTCAGTTTATGAAGTGATGAATTGCAGTGAGGATGGTTTTGGGGATATTTAGTGTTTGGGATAAACTTATGAATTATCAAATTTATTAAAAAACTCCAATCATTAGCAAAGTTTTAAACCGTTGATGAGTTATCATTAAATCCGGCTACTATAAGAACACAGTTCAGTTTCTGCGAGGGGTAGCGCGAAACAGTAGCGGCAAGCTCGACTAGCTTTGCATCTCTGTACGAGTGAACCGTGGCTTCGACATCTTTGGGGCTGCAGTACTTGGTCCTTGAGGTTCCTATTACCAGTTTCCTTCTCCACTTGAGTAGCCACTTCGGCCTGTACTTCGGCAGCGACATTCACTAAATAGGGTACAATTGAGTCAAAACAAGAGACAGAATAGGTTATAAAATGGATTGTAGAGAAAAGGATTTAAAAAACAAATAACAAAAAAGAAATGAAAGCGATTACAACCTGGTTTTTTACGGGTGGAGGTTCCGGCGGGGAAATCCGGGTAGAGGGGGAGTATCGCAGCTTGACGAGCTTGTCTCTACAATCCAGTACCGAGCCTTCTTTTTACAAGCGTACCATTATGAGCGTATCATATCACATGAAACTATTTAATAAGTTTATCACAACATTTAGACTAAGTTGTGAAAGATCAACTTGTGAAAAATCAAAAAAAGACAAAAAACAAACTAGAACATCGTTTTCATAGATTTAAAAGCCCAGAAACATCCAATGACCCGTTTGAGTTTAAGCTAGCGGCCCAACTGTCAATATTGTACCTAACCTGTTGGCAGAACTTTTTTAGCAGGCCATTCAAATAACGAAACTTTTGTACCCTAAACAGAAAGCAAGATTTTTTTTTGTACAAAATGTGACATAACTCGAATGCTTTTCTGACTCGAGTCTTTTTTTTCAATTTTCCTTTTTTAAATCAAAAAACACAGAGTATTATTGTTATGAAAATTCAGCAGCTTGGACTGCAGGGATATCTTCTATTGTTTTCGGGGATTTTGTCGACTGCTGCTGCATATGCATATGTAAATCCAGAAACATGGATATAAACAATTCCAATTTTGCAAAAGATTTTAAGTAAATTTTAAATGTTTTCGCAACTATGAGTATTGTCAGAGTTTTTACAATAAACTAATCTCAATGACGACAAAACCTCAATTTACAAAAGTTATTTAGAATATATCGAAAAAAAGTTGGTTTTAAAACTATCCCCAAGCCTCTTCATATCCCTCTGTCATGAAATTTGTTGACAAAATGCTACCACGCTCGCATTCAAAGCACAATTGCTTAATGAGTTTTTTGGATCAGTCTTTGGTCCGAAAGTTATCACTGATATTACGTTTCCTTCCCTTGAAATCTTTCACCTGGAAGATGTTATGATTACTGTGACATTAGACCAGAATGGCGCCAAAGTGCATGTCAACTTCGAAATTTTAATTTGACCGTAAGATGGGAAATTGGTAGTTTAACCAGATTAATGTATTAACAATTTTTGGTCACAGGGACTCGGGATAAGCAGGCTCATGACTTCCCACCTAACCCTCCGACCCCGGAAACTTTTGGTCTTACCTGAGCTAAAAAAGCTAAAATTTACCAGGTGGAGGATACGCATCTTCCTCCTAATACAATACAGGACATTAGGGCCTCTAACTCGGGCATACGCCCGGAGTGGAGGGTTCGTCACTGAAACGTTTGCTGATCATGATGGTCTATTGTTTTTAACAGGCCCACCCAGGAGCGCCGTAAAAACGTATATGTAACACTCGCCCAGATTTTACACAATGACGGAGCGTAGAAAAAGTACCTAATGACGACTCGCTGTTTTCAGTTACCTTAATTCTACTTGTTTTTAACCGTCTTGACCCTGTCAGTTATTTTTGTGGTCTGTTAATGGCTTAGTAATAAGTTACCATTTTTAGGCCATCAGCCTAACGAGTTTTGATCAGCTTTCGTTTACATGCAAAAAAACTACATAGCTGGCTCTCGGACCCCCAGAAAACGTAATTACCATCAAAAACACGGCTAAAAAACCAAAATTGAAATAGTTTTTAGTGACAGTTATATACTAAATTCATTAGAGATGGATTGACTCTTTCGTCGACTCTAACTACTCATGCTCTGAAATACTAAAGAATATTGGAGTAAAGTAAACAAGTTCAGGGCATTAAAGCAGTTAAAATATACCTTTAAAGTCTCACACAGTCTCTGGGCACGTCGTTATCTCTCTGATTTCGTGGCTTAGGAGGGTTCGAATCCGTCCCGAATAACCCAAAGGACCTTCTGTCTATACGATTTTCTTTCGATCAGTACCTTGTCGTGTCTTCTGGTCAAGATAAAACTTTTCGTTCTAGAAGATTCTAGAACACTGCGATCCTCCTTTACATCGCAAATTCAGTGCTAACGCCTTTAACGTTCTTTCGACGTGCATCGATTGTGGACATTCCAACCTTGTGCAGAATGTCAGCTCAGCCGTCAAACGATGGGTGCAAACCCTTGTGTAATCCACAGAAGCCTAACTTCTCTCTCTCTCTCTATCTCCTTTTACCAAATCAGAATTCCATTAGAGTTTCCTAAATAAGGTTAGGTGAAATATAGCGTGAATAAAACTAGAGTCAGATGTTTAAGTACTAAGCCAACCAGATTGTGAAAAACAAAACATGCACAGAGTACACCGGAAATTTAAAAGAAAACTCAAAAGGAATTTGACTGGGGAAACAGATCATTGGGTCTTTAGTGCCTCAATATGCCAGAACTTTCACGACACATCAGGTGTTCACCAAAAGTCAATGGTAGGAAAGAGAAAAAAAATAAGGCACTGAAACGATAAATTACAAATGTTTTCGCACATTTGCGCATCATCAAGCATCCTCGATCATAAAATGCTTAATGATGCATCATCAATAAAAAAAAACTAAGACAATTGGATTTACAAAGTATTGAAAATGAACCAATCAACAGTTTGGAATTTTAAATTCGCGCTAAAATTACATCACTGTTATATCATATAACTTATGTTTCTGAGACATTCAATTAAATTATTATATTATTGAACTTCGCCTTCTATTATGTTTTTTCTTCTAACGGAGGGGAGCGCAACTCCTAAGGCTAGGAATGTATCTGTATCCTGTATTTATCTGGATAAACTTATTTAAACCTGATCACGCACAAATGTGCAAAAAAGTTTGTAATTGCGTTGTTAAACCGGATTACAAACCTAGTTAAACCTGAAAACGTTGTTAAAACTGACTGCACCTGTGTTTAAACTTGATGATGCACAAATGTGCGAAAAAGTTTTTAGTTTAACTTTTTAATTCACTCTTTTTCTCTCTTTTAGCGCATTAAAACTGTTTTCGCTCATTTCTGCATAATCAAGCATCATCAATCATAAAATGCTTGATGATGCATCATCAAACACTATCGATCATAAAAATATTTTGCGACATTTGGCTATACAAAAAGATAATAATCAACCAAAGAAAAATTTGCAAATTTGAAATCCGCACCAAAATTACATCTTGAATTTATCATCTAACTTGAGCTTCTGAGATGTTTTATTAAAGTTATCTTTATTGAACTGAGCCTTCTATTATGTTTTTCTTGTATGAAGAGGATGCCGAACTTTTTTTGGTTAATACCCAACATGGTATAACTTTCCCGAGGCATTGGGTGTTCACCAAAAAACAATGATAGGAAAGAAAGAAAGAAGAAGAAATCAAGCAAGTAAAAACGTCTTCGCACATTTGTGCATCATCAAGTATCATCGATCATGAATTGCTTAATGGTGCATCATGCACCAAGCCAACCAGTTTGTGAAAAATCTAAACAAGCACAGAATACACGGGAATTGAAAAAACTCAACAGCAACGTGACTGACGAAACAATTCATTGGGTGTTTAGAGCCTGAACATGAGAGAGTTTTCACGAAGCATTGGGTGTTCATCAAAAAACAATGGTAGAGATGAGAGAAAAAGGATGGAAATAAAAACTTAATTTACACACGTTTTCAAACATTTACGCATCATCAAGAATCATCGATCATAAAAATATCTTAAGACAAACTAAAAAAGCAATCCACCAAAACTCGCAAATTTGAATGTCGCGTCAAAATTACATCACGTTTTTATGATATAACTTACGTTTCTGACACATTCAATTAAAAGTATCTATTATTGAACTTCGCCTTCTATTATGTGTTTTCTTCTAACGGAGAGGAGCGCAACTTCTAAAGTTAGGAATTGTATCTTTGTCCTATATTTAAACTTATTTCAACCCGATCACGCACAAATGATCAAAAAGTTTTGTAATTGCGTTGTTAAACTGAATTACAAACCAAATTAAACCTGAAAACGTTGTTAAACCTCATTGTACCTGTGTTGATGATTCCCAAATGTGCGAAAAAGTTTGTAGTTTACCTTTTTATTTCTCTTTTTTCTCTCTTTCCGCGCATCATCAAGCGTCATCAATCAAAAAATACTTGATAATACGAAATGATAAGAATCAACCAATCAAAAACTAGCAAATTTAGAATCTGCGCGAAAATAACATTGTATATATATCATCTAACTTGAGCCTCTGAGACCTTTAATCAAAATTATCTTTATTGAACTGCGCCTTCTTTTGAGTTTTTCTTGTTTTGAGAGGAGTGCAATTCCAAAAATAAAGAACTGCACCTGTATCCATTGGTTTTTAATACCATCCACAGATTATCTTTTCACGTGCGTTCA